>NC_138780.1:114271652-114819152 GCF_965119305.1 Pelophylax lessonae
ACAGGTACACTTTTTAGACCCCCCAGATGCTAAATCCAAAGAAATTTTTTATTTTTATTTTTTTTTAATTTTTCCAATAATTGGCTCTCTATCAAAAAATTATAATTTTTAAGAACTTTTTTTTGCGTGATCCCTCTCCGGCATGCCACAGTCCAGGTGTTAGTCCCCTTGAAACAACTTTTCCATCACTATTGTGGCCAGAAAGAGTCCCTGTGTGTTTTAAAATTCGCCTGCCTATTGAAGTCTATGGCGGTTCGCCCGGTTCGCCGGTTCGCGAACATTTGCCGATGTTCGCGTTCGCCGTTCGCGAACGGCGAATTTTAGGTTTGCGACATCACTACTGGCAGGCTGCTTCTGCTGTGAGTAATCACAGAAGAAGCCGATCTGCGGGTGCCGAGCACTGGATATCCTCCGGCACCTATCGATCGTCAGTAAAACACACAGAAATTAGATCTGCCTATGTAATTAAGGGAAATCTTCGTTCTGACAGGGGGGAAGGGATGGATTTTGTGTTCCTGCAAAACAGGGGATATAATCTATCTCTTCACCTAGTAAAAGCACCTAACACAGTACAAAACAATACTGGCTAGGCACACAGTTAACCCTTTGATCACTTAGATATTTTCCCCACTTCCCAGCCAGTGTCATTAGTACAGTGACAGTGCATATTTTTAGCACTGATCACTGTATTAGTGTCACTGGTTCCTGCAAAGCGTCAAAAGTGTTTGTGTCCGATTGTCCATTGTACTATCGCAGTCCTGCTATAAGTTGATGACTGCTGCCATTACTAATATAAAAAAAAAAAAAAGAAAACCGATAAATTTATAGCAGTTTGTAGAGGCTATAACGTTCACGTAAACCAATCAATATAAGCTTATTGGGATTTTTTTTTACCAAAAATATGTAGCAGAATGCATATTAGCCTAAATTTATGAAGAAATTTGATTTTTCAAATTTTTTTTGATATGTTTTATAGCAGGACGTGGAAAATATTGTTTTTTTTTTTTAATTGTTTGTCTTTTTTTGTTTATAGCGCAAAAAAAAAAAAAACAGAGGTGATCAAATACCACGAAAAGAAAGCTCTATTTGTGTGAAAAAAAGATACAATTTTTATTTGGGTACAGCCTTGCATGACTACGCAATCGTCAGGTAAAATAACGCAGTGCCATATGGCAAAAAATGGCCTGATCATGAAGGGGGGTAAATCTTCCGGAGGCTAAGTGGCTAAGACACACTTCTCCAAAGTGACATAATATATATGGTCTTTAGAGAAAAATAAGAAATTAGTGACAGAATATAAAAACGGCACATCTGATTTGACACTTTGACCATTTTTATGTAAATGGAGCCAAATGTTAAAAAAAAAAAAAGAAAAAGAAATTTGTTTTCACAGCATGCACTGCTTCTCTCCTGAGGTTGCTGTAAGCTTTGCTGTGCACAACTGGCAGCTATTATTATATTATTTGAGCTCCGTGAGCCATTTTGTTGTCTACAAGGGCCTTTTGTACAGTTACATGAGTAACCATGGCAATAACTAAAATGGGCACCAGAAAATAAATATTCATAACAGGGTGAAAAAAAAGATAAAAAAAAAGTAAATATAAGAAAATGAATAAAAATAAATGACAGAGGTAGCATATATAAAATGGGTGAACATGAGTTCTAACTGTACATGTGTCAGGATGTAAATATCATTTGAATAAAATGTTGCAGAGATAGGGCAGAGGTCACGTCAATGGGTGGATCTCATCCATTGGCACTATTTAATCTGTCAGTGGAGATAATTAGCTTACAGTCTGCATTAGGTTTAGTGCAAAATAAAATAAAATGTACAATTTTAGTTATTTCTGAACATATCTTGCACCTACACAGATGCAGCTCACTGATTGATAATGTCATAAAAATAAATAAAAGAATAAACTGTTACAAACGTGATGAATCAGGATCGAGGAGGTAAAACTGGAGAAACACAAGTAGATTTTTGAACAAACGTTCATACAAACATGCGTGTGCGAAAATTCTCAGTACATTTGGCGATTTGACTAAAGTACTTTAAAATTTCCTTTTATCTTTTGATTACGGAACAGGCAGACTACTGAACAAAAATCAAATATATTGTTAGAAATTCATTATTTTATGAAAACATTTCCAACCAGCTCTTTTGAATTCTCTCCTCACCGTGGTCGAAAGTGAACGTCAATTTGACCCCCACTGATGACTAGAACATCAAACACACATTCTAATAACAAAAACTTTCAAATACAATTCTATTAATGAATGGCCAGCTTATGGCCAGTTCCCGGGTAGTGTCAAAAGTTACCATTAACCCCCCCCCCCCTTCCTTTTATTCCTAGTGGTCCATCACTCAGAGTGCAAGAGGCAGGAGGAGGTATGCAAGCTTATCACCCTAGAACAGGCATGTCCAACCTGCGGCCCGGGGGCCACATGCGGCCCGGAACCCCAGGAAATGCGGCCCACTGCCTCCTGACAATTGTTTTTTTTGCTGGGGAGGAAGGAAGTCGGGTCGGGGGCATGGCCACAGCGGCTACCAACTAACGGTAGGCAGAGGCTGCCTCCGAGGGGGGGGGGGGGGGAGGCGAGCATGTGCAGTGTTTCTGACTCCTACCCACCATGACCACTTCAAATCACTGAAGTGGTCATGGTGGTTAGAGTGTTCCTTTAATATCTCTCAGAAGAAGTAAACCTCTGTATACTGATTCCATTTCAGTTGATCATCCTCTAGTTGTGTTAAATTAGTGCGGGGGGGGGGTACGGCGGCGTGGGAAGGGCACGGCGGCATTTTATTACTTATATATCTTAACTATAGTATATATTTTATATGCGGCCCGAGAAAATTTCTCTACATTCAATGTGGCCCAGAGAAGCCAAAATGCTGGACACCCATGCCCTAGAAGAAATGAAGAAGTGCTCAGTTTCAGCACTTTTTTTAATCATGGTATTTTTCAGATTTACTCTATTGAGGAGATTTGCTAATACTGAGAATTTGGTGCAGCTGTGCATGGTAGCCAATCAGCTTCTAACACCAGTTTGTTCAATTAAGCTTTAACAATAAAACCTGGAAGCTGATTGTTTTCTAGGCAGAGCTGCACCAGATTTTGCATGCTCCAGTTTTAGTAAATCCCCTCCTATATTCTGTTATCCACTTCCAGCTTCACACCAAATATGGACAAGACAAGAGCGATTTTAAAAATTTTGCAATTGACATGTTTATTGGTTTATACCTTTGTCATGATTTGAGATAACAAGGCAATACATATATTGTTCTCATTTCAGGACAAACAGGGCTTTCTTTTGGAGTGATTGTCTTGCAATAATCATTTATGTCTATGCAATCTATAGACAAAAACAGTGGCGGCTGGTGCTCAAAATTTTTGGGGGGGCGCAAAAAGAAAAATGTAATAGGTTTTGCTTTGCGTCAAAAAACGCAGTAAAAAATTGCGTGACTTTGAAGTCATGGTACAGGCATGGCACAGGTGATGGTATAGGCATGGCATAGGTGATGGTACAGGCATGGCACAGGTGATGGTATAGGCATGGCATAGGTAATGGTACAGGCATGGCACAGGTGATGGTATAGGCATGGCACAGATATGGTATAGGCATGTCACAGGTCATGGTACAGGAGATGGTATATGCCCCCTTTCAATGCAGTGACCAGCGTACATGCCCCCTTTCAATGCAGAGACCAGTGTACATGCCCCCTTCAATGCAGAGTTCAGCGTGCGTGCCCCCTTCAATGCAATGAACACTGTGCTATGCCCCTTTCAATGCAATAAACGCGTGCATGCCCCCTTCAATGCAACTGTGCTGTGCCCCCTTCAATGCAATGAACAATGTGCTGTGCCCCCTTCAATGCAATAAACACTGTGCTGTGCCCCCTTCAATGCAATGAACACTGTGCTATGCCCCCTTCAATGCAATGAACACTGTGCTGTGCCCCAACAATGCAGAGTTCAGCGTGCATGCCCCCTTCAATGCAATAAACACTGTGCTGTGCCCCCTTCAATGCAATAAACACTGTGCTGTGCCCCCTTCAATGCAATAAACACTGTGCTGTGCCCCCTTCAATGCAATGAACACTGTGCTGTGCCCCCTTCAATGCAATAAACACTGTGCTGTGCCCCCTTCAATGCAATGAACACTGTGCTGTGCCCCCACAATGCAATGAACACTGTGCTGTGCCCCCTTCAATGCAATAAACACTGTGCTGTGCCCCCTTCAATGCAATAAACACTGTGCTGTGCCCCCTTCAATGCAATAAACACTGTGCTGTGCCCCCTTCAATGCAATAAACACTGTGCCCCCTTCAATGCAATGAACTCTGTGCTGTGCCCCAACAATGCAGAGTTCAGCGTGCATGCCCCCTTCAATGCAACTGTACTGTGCCCCCTTCAATGCAATGAACACTGTGCTGTGCCCCCACAATGCAGAGTTCAGCGTGCATGCCCCCTTCAATGCAACTGTGCTGTGCCCCCTTCAATGCAATAAACACTGTGCAGACTTTAGCGTGCGTGCCCCCTTCAATGCAACTGTTCTGTGCCCCCATCAATGCAGAGTTCAGCGTGCGAGCCCCTTTCAATGCAGAGCGCAACAGCATTGTCCCCAATCACTGCAGAGCGCCACAGCATTGTCCCCAATCACTGCAGAGCGCCACAGCATTGTCCCCAATCACTGCAGAGCGCCACAGCATTGTCCCCCAATGAATGCAGAGTGCCAGCATTGTCCCCCAATGATTGCAGAGTGCCAGCATTGTCCCCCAATGATTGCAGAGCGCCAGCTTTGTCTCCCAATGATTGCAGAGTGCCAGCATTGTCCCCCAATGTTTGCAGAGTGCCAGCATTGTCCCCCAATGATTGCAGAGCGCCAGCATTGTCCCCCAATGATTTCAGAGTGCCAGCATTGTCCCCCAATGATTGCAGAGTGCCAGCATTGTACCCCAATCGATGCAGAGACCAGCGTGCGTGCTCCCTTCAAACTTACCTGGCGGCGGGGCGGCTCAGCTTCTTCCTCTTCTGCGGCGGGTCCTTCTCCCTCGTCTCGGCGGCGGGAACCGGCGGGCGGCCTGCTCCCTTCAAACTTACCTGGCGGCGGCTCAGCTTCTTCCTCCTCTTCTGCGGCGGGTCCTTCTCCCTCGTCTCGGCGGCGGGAACCGGCGGGCGGCCTCTCCTTTTCTCTGAGCGGCGGTGACGGTGAGTGACTGACGCACGCACCGGCACCGCCCCCATTGCGACGTCAGCGATATCCTGGATGATGATTGGTCCAGGCTGTAGACTGGACCAATCACAGCCAGGATATCAGAAAGTGGGGGTGTCCAATCGCAAAGACTTGTGCCCAGGATACCCCCCTACCCCCCAGAAGGCAGCCAATCGGCGCCTCCTCTGGGACGTAACCCCCCCCCCCCCCCAGCCACCAGTTCCTTCAGGCGAGGCCGGCGAACCCAATTTTTTTTGTACAACTTTATTTGTTCGTTTTGTTTTTTTTCTTTTTTTTCTTTTTTTTTTTTCTTTTTTTTTAGGGGTAGGGGGGCGGCGCCCTGGCGCCCCCTATGCACGGGCCGCCACTGGACAAAAATGTGGGAGAGAAAATCAATTGCAAAACGATTGAATGAACAAAACAAGAAGAAAAAATTTAATATTAATAGCCTAAAAGAACAGCACATGATGGATTTATACTGTGTGTATATATATATATATATATATATATATATATATATATATATTCTGTTTATACAGTGGTGAAAATAATTATTGGATCCCCTGCACATTTGTTTGCCCACTTACAAAGAAATTAGGGGTCCATGATTGTTATTATAGGTGTTTTTTTTTTTAAATCAGAAAACAAAGTTTTATTGTATATAAAAAAAGTATACAAACAAAAAGTGCAACAAGCACTACTAATAATACGTGTACATTGAAATAATTATTCAGAGATTAATATATTAGAGGTCAGCTTAGCTTATATTGGCAGAGCATGTTACATATAGAGAATATCGAAGGTGAGGGAAACACCAAGATTCCTATTCTGGGCCTTTTTTTCTCAGAAAATAGGTGCAGGAACTCAAATACGACCCCCAACCCCCCCCCCCCTTCTCCAAACCGCATTAAATAGTGGGTGTGGTCACTAACAGTGGGTGGGTCTTAAAGGGCCATTAAATACGAGTGCGTTATATATAGAGTGCAGGGGGGGTTTACACAAAGAGTGCAGAGTTCTGGGTGCTGCTTACAGAGTGCAAAGTTCAGCCTTCTTTCACAGCTGCTTACCGCTGTATCCCCCATCCACATCTAACTTTCACCCCTCTTCAGCTCTGACCTTTGCATGCAACTCCACTGCCCCCATCTTATTTACCCCCCCCCCCTCCTTAAAAGCTCTACCATCTTCCACATCTTACTTTTGTTGCTGTATTAAACTGAAGCACCCAGCCGGTGCTAGTACCTCCCCCCATACTGTAGGTGGCTTGTCTCTCTCACTTGCAGGGAGATCATTGAGTGGGTCATCCACACCCCATGCACCTGCAATCTCCCTTGTCCCCATCCTGCACTCAGTGAGAGCAGCTCCGGGGATCATATCTGTAGGAGCCATTGGAAGACAAGCTGTCACTTGTAAACACAGAAGCTGGACTTTTCTGTTTACAAATGATAGTGGTAAGCAGGGAGCAGAGGGCCTGAGCCAGAGGTGGTAGAACTGAGTTCCAGCTGAAAAAAAGCCCTGTTCCTATTGCACATAAGCAGAGCCAAATTTCCCCAGGTGAATCTTAGGTGTATTTTAAATTATTTATATATATATATATATATATATATATATATATATATATATATATTTATTTATATGAGAAATAATAGCAAACCATCTGTTTAGGGATAACTAATGGTTAAAAAGGGTTTGGACACATTTTAAAACATTTCTTTTACTTGCATCATATACAGATTAGAGGCCAAACCTTAAATCTGCAAATGAATGAATTTGAGTAAATACAATGTACCAATAATGTTACATATATATATATATATATATATATATATTTAGGAATAGTGCTTCTCAATGGAGTTTACAAACACATTTTGGAACGCTTATTTTTTTATAGCAGGAGCAGTGATTTTGTCAGTAAGGAGTAACTAGAAAGATCAGACGGGGAAGAGGCAGCAGGGGGAGAGGGACAGGCCATGCTATGTACCCCCTGTGTTTTTTTATTTTTTTTTATTTTTAAGGGGGCATGCATTGCATGTTCAGGGTATGCAATCTGTAAAATTAACTACTGAGTAAAGAGACCACCTTGACCAGCCGCATGCAAAATTATAAACTAGCCCCCAGTGGACTAAGGTTTTCCACTATGCTGGCAACTTATGTACAATTTAATTTATTTTAAATGCTATAGAAATAAACACAACTGTAGGTTAAAGCATATATACAAATATGAATATGATACAAGCTTGTTTTTGCATTAAACTATCTAAAAATGATGATCATCAATAGTTAATAGTAATAGTAATAGTACCATTCTCACATGTTCGGAAATGTCCTGAGTATCCATGGAAAAGCTAAACTGATGAGTTTTTGAAATGATATATAGGTAGCACTTGTTCACCGCTGAATCAGAAAATGTTAATTAGTGTCAAGACCACTTTAAACAGAACAGCAATGCTGTTTAGATCACCATAGCAACAGAAACTTGAAATCGTTTGTCCACCAAAGCACAGATCCAAAGACAAAAACACTAGACGTTGCAGAGCTTGAAAACTGGGCATATTGTAAAATTTGTAGTGTTCTCCAAGGCTTAAAGGGGCCCAACCCCTAAATCATAAACCACATATGGGGATAAGGCCCTACTAAATTCTCTAGGGATTGAATACACAGGGCAGCTAAGAGACTCTGCTGATAGTTGTATGCATGTGGCCTTCCAGTTCAAGGTATGCATTTGGAGGGGAGGGGGGTTTACTTCTGAGCAGAGGACTAGAACAACTAAATAACTGTAATTCCTCCGAAATAGCAGTTATCCTTTAAACAAGTTGGTAATGGCTGTTCTCATACTATAATCCTCATAAATTTATTTTAAGATTCAGAAGCAAACAATGGTAGCCAATAATGTTTAATCTGACCATTATATCTACACTTAGACTGTACTGTTGTACTATATGAAAGGTAACTCCCATCTGGCAAGGTTTTTCCAGAGAGTAGTCACCAATCCAAATATCCATCCTCATCTGTGCATGTGTTCATGTGCTGGCACAATGGACATACAAAACACAGGCTCACACATTTATGGTAGACCAACGACAACACATTATCAGATTTTCCCTCACATCGTCCATTGCACTAAGATCCAAGAAATGAACTTTAAAATTCTGACAAGATGGTACCTTACCCCTCATCTACTACACAAATACTATCCTACCACGTCCGACCGTTGTTGGAGATGCCAGGAGGGCAGTGGAACATTGCTTCATATTTTCTGGTCGTGCCCCAAGCTGACACACTTTTGGAGTGAGGTCAGAAGGATTACCCAAAAATTCACAGATTTTGAGATTCCTGAGGATCCTGCCTTCTTTCTACTACACTCTTCCACCGTTCCGGTGAAACTATATAAAAATTATATTGTGCGCCACCTGTCAAACACGGCCAAATCCTGCATCCCCCTTCACTTGAAAAAACAACTACCCCCGACTTTCGCCAATTGGCTTCATAGTGTGGAAGATATCAACAAAATAGAAGACTTAATACTCACGACATAATATAAGCGTGACAAATACTCCAAGACATGGGGACTGTGGAACTTGTTTATACTCTCTGATGAGGGGATTGCCCTTCTTGGTACCTATGCCCCCCCATTGGATCATTCGGTCGGATTGCCTAATCCACCTGCAACACAGCTCCCTCAAAATTAGCTTTTAACTTTAGCTTTTTATTGTTACCACTGAACGCGAAAGTGTTAAACCCAAAACCAAAAATGTAATATATTGCCAATCTTTAGATCATTATGATGTTGTGGCTGCATTCGTTTTTTTTTTTTTTTTTTTATAGGCTTTTTTCTATTTGTTTTTACCTGGTGATCTGGTCATTAACATACATTCTGTATTAGAAAACCTACACTCTGGATGAGGGAGAACAAGGGGCACCTTTGAAGAGCAGCATTGTCATTCTGGGGGATGTTAGTATTAGATGTGCAATCATATTTAGATACGCTAGCAAATTAAAGCCAGACTCCAGCTAACACGTCATAAGCAGTTACAGCAATGTTTTTTTTCCTTTTGAGAGAACGGTTTTACATAAATTAATAGAAGCTGATCATTGTAACCTCCCCTGTCAGTGGTAAATGGTTTGTCTCTACACTCCAAACTGCTACATTTGCAGGAGAGCTTGTTCTGTTGAAAAACAAGAGACTTACTGCCCAGATCATCAGGTGAACATTAACCACTTCTGAACCAAAGATTTTCCCCCTTAATGACCAGGCCATTTTTTGCGATTCGGCACTTTAACGGACAAGTGCGCGGTCGTGCGACGCTGTACTCAAATAAAATGTTGGGATGGGCTTGTGAAATCAACACAGAAACCTGTTTTCCTAAATAGGAGGAACACAGGAGCTCTGTGTTGATAGCTGAGACAATTGTCTGCTGTGTTTACAACAGCAGACTGACGTTCTCTCTTAACTGGTGGCAATCGCGGGCGTCGGCCCCGTGGATCGGCTTCCCCGCTGGCGAGTGGGCACGCATGCGTGTCCCCAGGATCGCTACCACGAACCGCCGTACAGGTACGGCGATTTGCGAGAACCTGCCGACCTGCCGCCGAATATAGGTCGGCAAGTGGTTAAGGAAAGAAAGCCTAAAAAGTAAACCAATGCAGCCATGGTGTCTAAGAAATGGTAAGCTGCAATATAATTCATGTTTGCTCTTGGGTTTAATACTGCTTTAAGAAGTGCTACTAAATACTTGTTGATCCTGACAGTTTCCTCACCTTTTCTATTTGTCATGCTAACCCCTGAAACAAGGACTAAAAATGAGGGAGCACCACCCAGTCGCCAGGCACAAAGCACCAAGCAATCTTCAGCAGAGAGGGGGAGGACCCCACCAGACTTACCACCCACAGAAACGGGCACCTGCAGCCACCAGGAGAATCAGCACTACACGTGTGGCGAAAAGGAAGTAAAATGATTCAGGAGTTAGCACCAGGGGATGAGGAGGGGCTCCCACCACCAAAATTTCAGCCTACAGGGCTCCACTGTCATGGCCACTGCTATTTCCAATGGCAAACCACAAGAAAATGGCCCCCGGACTACACAAATATGGCCACCGTGTATAGAAACAAACAGGCTACAACAAAATGGTGGCACCATGTGGCACCACGAGGCTTACAGGGACCTAGGAGGGTGACCAGGCCTCAAGGACAGATAGGGGGCAGGATGGGGGGGTCTGGCAGGAGACCCCACCAGGTACAATCCACCTGCACAATTGATTGTCCAGACTCCGTTGGCGCACCCCCCCCCCTCGACCTCTATCACCATGTTGGCACCCTGCCTCCATCCCAGGAAAGTGGCCAGACCACCCAAAAAGCCCCAGCATGGAGGGGAGGCAGGATAATGGACTTGGCAAGGGGGGGTCCTGTGTGAAGGAGGGGAATCCGGGGGTCCGACCGTCCCAAGGAGGGGCCCGCGTCCACCAAAAGCCTCCAGGGGGAGAGCAATGACAGCTACCTACCATACCAGGAACTGCTCCAGACAACGCCTCTCCATCGAAATGGGGGGGGGGCTGTAGGCCAGAAGGAACACTGTGACTCGGGCCAAGACTGATGTATGCGACCTCGTGAGGCGTTTAACTCGCAGGCCAGCCCCCATCCAGTGGGGCTATGTCATGGCCGACCTAGCACGGAGCTGAGGTCTGCGCGCGCTCGCTAGCCAGACTGGAGTGACCACTGGATCTGGATTATCCAGCCCTCACCCATTTTGGCAGTTGATTGTAGATCTCATAGGAAAAAATCCAGGAGGAAAAAAATTTCTATCTAAATTTTTTTTGCCAGGACCAAAGATCCCATCAAGGAAATAGGTTCTTACTTCTGACTAGGCAGGAAGAGTGGCTATAGCAGAGAGAGGGAGTATACCCCCTGGGACTGCCCATGGGTGTAGCCAGAATTATTTTCTGCCTAGTGTCCTACTCCTGTAGGGGGCAGTATAACCCAATGGTTATGAATATCAGGAGCTGTGTCCGTCAATGAACGAAAAAGAAAATTTATTTTTACATGGTTGTGTACTCAATTTACCCTTTTTTTGTTTTGTATACATAATAATGCAAATGATGGCAATGGGTGTCTTTTTTATATCATGGTTACATTCCTCTGTTCTCAGCTGCAAAAGATTTGAGTAAGGGGGAGAGGGGAGAGACACAGTAGTATACTGAACTTCCCAGTGAATGGCAGTGCAGAGGGGGGGGGGGTGTCAGCACCAGTCTGAGAGCAGGATGAGTTCCCAGCACAGCTAGAGGCCTGCCCCCCTGTGTTCTCCTGCTTACTGTAATCAGTTTTTCATAGAAAAGGAATGGACTGGCAGGAACACCAGGGATTTCACACAAAGGAAGCAATACAAAGAGGAGAGGATTCTTTCTCATACAAGTACATGGTACAGTAGGCACATATCAGGAATATGAAATTCTGGGTTTACATAATCTTTAAACCAAGTTTCAAGTGTCGATTTATTGCACCTTATTTAGGTATAGTTAAAATTCACTGTGTATTCATTAACATTCATTTAGCGTTTTCAAACAAATGGTTTAATTAGCTTAGCTAAAAATTTTCATGCTCTACAGAGCAAAAGTTTGAAAATAAACATGAAAATACTGTATGTGAAATTACATCCACTATAGAATTTGATGTAGAAGACAAAGTAATTTGGAGTAAAACCACGCATGATGTGAGTCTTTTCTGCTTGATGGCATTTCTTAGATGGAAAGGCAGAAAAAACTGTGCTAATAGAACCATCTATTCTTTTGATTACTGTCTTGAATATTTACATATAAAATGTCCTTTAGCATAAAATTAATTCTGCATATGTGAATTCAGATATAATTAGGACCCACAATGAGAAGTTTACCATTGCTACTGTGGCACCATATTCTCTATATATCTTCATAGGGTTGCACCAAGCCTGCCACCACTTCAAGTGCAGCACAAACAAAATACAAAGCTTATTTTCAGTTCCCACAGTTTTTTGCAGCACAGTGAAACAACATGGGCACCTATCTGGAAAATATTTTAGATCTGAAACAAGTAACAGGGACTTCCCATACCTCCCAACTTTTTGAAATGAGAAAGAGGAACACCTTGCAGCAAAAAACATGTAGGCAACGGAGACCCGTGCCATGCACCCAGCTACAAGGAGCATGAATAATTAACATGTAAAGACAGTTGTCAGAGCTTCTTTTTTTTTACAAACACAAGAAAACAAAGAAGGGCGCACCGACCTAGCGCATTATCCTCAATAGTATGGCTTTATTAATAAATCATAAAAATGGCTACTCACAAACAGAAGTTAAAAATGATCATATCAGACTCAATCGTTTGAGTGTCAGGAATAGTCCATGTCCATAGTCCTGTTGAGATGACGGCTGACGCATTTCGAGGCTTAGCCTCTTCCTCAGAGCCCTATGAGGGCTCTGAGGAAGAGGCTAAGCCTCGAAACGCGTCTGCCGTCATCTCAACAGGACTATGGACATGCCCTCTGAGGGCTCTGAGGAAGAGGCTAAGCCTCAAAACGTGTCAGCCGTCATCTCAACAGGACTATGGACATGGACTATTCCTGACACTCAAGGGATTGAATCTGATATGATCATTTTTAACTTCTGTTTGTGAGTAGCAATTTTTATGATTTATTAATAAAGCCATACTATTGAGGATAATGTGCTAGGTCGGTGCGCACTTCTTTGTTTTCTTGTGTTTGTAGAACTGTTGGACTACCCCAGTCCTTTTGGGCAGCAAGACTCTAGCCATCCGATACGTCATATGTGAGTCCCGTGGGAAGTGTGGTCGGGGAGCTTGGATTCTAAGCGCAGGAGAAAGGTGGCATCACCATATTGTCTTGGAGCTTCTATTTTTTACCACTCCTTTTCTTTTATACTAGATTTTCAATATAATTGCATAAAAAGTCCATGCATCACACAAAGAAGTGTAAAAATGTATAAGAAAAGTGAGACAGAAGACTCAGTTTCACTAGAGGGACAGAGCCCCACCAAATGAGGGACAGTTAAGAGGTATGACTAACTGACCCTTAATCTCAATACAACCCCTAAACCTAACCTTTACACCAAACCTTACTTTTAAACATAAGGCTCCATGTACACGGGACGTTGTTAAAAGTCCCTTTGAATGCTGGAATTTTTAGGACGTTTGAAACGTCCGTTCAGTCGCGTTTGTACCCGCGTTTAGTGGGCGTTTAGCAGCGTTTGCGGGCGTTTGCGTTTAGAAGCGTTCCTAGAGGTCAAAAAAATTATTCCCCTTTAAAATGGAAAAACGCGAACGCTAAACGCGGGTCATCGCGTTCAGACGCGTTCGGACGCGTTTAGACGCGTTCGGACGCGTTTGTGCGTTTGAAACGCCGGGAAACACACGTTCGAACGCAAATAATTGCGTTCTAAAAACAGTCCCTGAACGCAACTGCCTGCAAATGACTGTAAACGACCTGGTGTACATGGACAGATAAGATAAAATGTAGATGGGTTCAGGGGCTTCTGAAAAAAACGCCCAACTGCTCCTAAACGGCCATTTCCAGCGTCCCGTGTACATGGAGCCTAAGAGAGTATTTTGCATTATGTTTATATAGTATATTAGTTTTATCCCTTAAAACATGCTGGCCATACACGTATAGATTTTTGGACGAGAATGTTCGTATGAGCATAAGATGAATACATAAATGTCATTCGAAAATTGGCTTTTACCATTAAATTTTAAAATGAATGTAATTTCTAACCACATAAACTGCCCAAAAATGAATTGATCTAGAAAAGTTTTCCTTCTTGTCCCTTCAAATTTTCCCCCCACTGCAGTTGAAAACGGACATCAATTTTGCCCCACAATTAGAACATCAAACAAATTTTTCTTAAAACAAAAATTTCCAAACCAAAAACTATATGAGTATGGCCAGCAATAGGGCCTTTTGGTTGCTGCCTGTGTCCCCATTTTCAAAGATCTCCGCTAATTTCCTGCCTCGTGATAGAGATCACCAAGACAGGAAATGAAAGATCCACACTGTAGGGATGAGCAGAACTGGTATTTTTGCTTCAACCAAATTTCAGGTAAAACCACAACATTTCAGTGAAATTTGTAATTTTGATTAAATGTATTGGAGCCTTCAGGAAAGGCAAAATTGAGGCGTTTTAAGGGTGCAATAGGCCTTAAATAGTTTCTAAGGGTTATGGAAGCTCCTTACCTTTTCTTAAGTTTTTTGCTTTCACAAAATTTCAAATAAAACCAGGATATTTTAGTGAAATTTGTCATTTTGACTAAATGTATTTGAGTCTTCAGGAAAAGCAAAACTGAAGTGTTTTAAGGGTGCAATAGGCTTTAAATAGTTACTAATCTTTATGAAAGCCCCTTACTTACTTTTTTTAAAACATATTTTTTTTTCCACTCCTTTAATAAAATAATTTCTTTCCTAGTGCACAGCGTGTGCATCTAGAAATAAAAGCAATGGCAGTTGTCACAGACATGGCTTTGTTGATAACCAAAGCCGTGTCCCTGGCAATGCTCTGTAAATCAACAATGCCATGGAGTTGAGTTACTACAACTAGACAGTGCAAAATTTGGAGCAGCTCTGCATACAAATCCATCAGCTTTAATTTTTTTTTTTGTGGCAAAGCTTAAATGAACAAACTGAAGTTAGGAGCTAGCTACCATGGGGAGCTGCACCAGATTTTGCACTCTCCAGTTTTAGTAAATCAACTCTCAGGGGTTTAACTTATCAGTGTCAGGTTAGTAGTTTTGGGTAAGCGTTAGTGTAAGTACCCATTCACAACACAGCGACTTGTCAGGCGACTGGTCAGCCTGACAAGTCGCGGTCCATGCAGTGCTACGGGAACCATTCTAATAGGAGCGACTCAAGTCGCTCCGACATAGAAAATAGTTCCTGTACTACTTCGGGGCGACATCGGAGTGACTTGCATTGACATTCATTATATGAAGTCCATGCAAGTCGCGCCGAAGTCGCGATGCACGCGACTTCACAGGTCGCCCCCGAAGTCGTGCCGCATTAGTGTGAACCAGCACTAAGCATTAGGGTTGGCTTTGTTTATCAACAAAACCATGTGATCGCCATGTCAGCCTTGACAACAAAGTCATCTGATTTCATTTTAGGCAAATTTATCCTAAGCAGTGGGCATGGTGAAATCTGAGGTTCATTTTTATGACATTTCAACAAAGGCACGATTATAATTTTGTGCCAAAATATTCTGAAAAATCATTCAGGACTCTCCTGTTAGGACAGAAATAAAAAAAATCTTAGGGTCCTTTCACACGGGCGCTCCGTATGTCCGTATTTCATCCCATTTTTGTGCAGATGAAAAACGGACATAATGCACGTCAATGGGATTGCGGATGTCAGCGGATGACCATCCGCTGACATCCGATTTGCATCCTTTCCGATCAGTTGAGTTTTTTTGAACAGAACAGAACCCTATTTTTCTTCCGTTTAAAAAAACGGAACAGACGCAAAAACAGATGTCAGCGGTGTCATCCGCTGACATCCGCAATCCCATTGACATGCATTATCTCCGTTTATCATCCGCAAACGGATGGGATGATAAACGGACATACGGACCGGATGACAAAAGTGTCATCCGTGTCCGTAAAAATGTCCGTAAAAAAAAGAAAAAAGCGCCGGAGCGGATCAAAAAACAGTCTGCCCCGTGTGAAAGGACCCTTAGAGAGGTTCTAACCTTTATTGAATTCCTTTTGAAGCTGAAAAAAAGTTTAGCCTGGAAAAATATAATTTTGCCATGAAGTGATTTAAAATGAAGTGATTTAAAATTGTAATGAAAGAGGGTCACATAATGTACTATATAAAATGTCAGCTTTCCACATACAGTGTATCTCTACAAGATTGGGTAAAATATATTATGGGTTCACTTTTCTAAAACGCCAAAAAAATTATAAATTTTCATGGAAATCAACACTTTGACCTAAAATATACATTATCATATAAACCATGTAATGGCTAGTTTATGGCTATTTTATGCACATAATGCTTTTGTCCTTGTGCAAATCTTATACCTACAGTATATTATTTAACTCCATTAGGATTTACTTTGTAAGGAAAGTGGAGGCTATGATCAGTGAAGTTGAGAATTATATATAAAACCTTTTCCAATGATACCTTGGTAACGCATTATAGAGAAAGAACACTAACTTGTGTCAGAAGACAGATTACATCATTACATTACGTCTACTAATTTTCCAAAGCTTGAAGCTACAAGTAATGGCAAAACAGCAAAAATGATAGTGGACAAAAGACTTAACACCTGGGTTCTATAGCATTTATAAAACCAATGCAGGATTGAAAAAACAGGCAATTTAAGTTCTCTGCGTATTGTATCCCAAGTGGGTGTAATTTGTAATTGTATGCTTTTTGCTCTTTTGCAAGGTCAATAATTAGTAAAATTGCATACCATAAGAAAAGAATGGGTGCTGAGCATTTAATCTGCACTGATTTAGCCTTTAAATGAAATTTTAAAACTTTAAAATGTTCTTTAAATTTACAAAAAAATAAATGTTTTTCATTTTTTTAAAACAACATGAGCACATTCAATGACCAAATAACACATACGGCTCTACCCTATTTCCACCCTATCCCTTTTTTTAAGTAAACAAATTGAAAACAAAATGGAATGGAAAAAAGAATTAAACCCTTGGATAGAAAAATAGAGTAAAAAGTAAACTAGAAATAGGAATATTAGAATTATGTTTTGCACAAATATTTTTCTTGGTCCAGAGGTCCGCCACCATTTTTGGAGTCACCACCACGTTTGTATGGCATGTCATTGCAAGGAGGTGGGCCTCTCTAGGAATAGTAAGCATCCTATAAACTGGCTGCTGGCTTTGAAAATATATTAAAAAGCACAAAACATGTTGGGCAGTAGATATTACCTCCTCATGGTTTGAACGTTTTCCTGCTGGTTTTTTTTGTGCAGCTATCGACCTCTATGAACTGGCTGCTGGCTTTGAAAACATATTAAAAAGTACAAAAGATGTTGGGCAGTAGATATGACCTCCTCATGTTTTGAACGTCTTCCTGCTGGGTTTTTTTTTTTTTTGTGCAGCTTCTAACCTCTATGAACAAAGGGCTTTTTTCTAACACAGTGGATATGGATAGCTACAAAAATATGTGAAAAGTAGCCTACAGCTCCACCAGCTGGCTGAACAATACAATTTAATACAATACAATATTCAACTGCCATATTTCATATTCCCATGATTAAAAAAAACTTTTTTTATACTTTTTTTTTATAAATAGGCCTCTTACAGAATATAATAAGTTAATGATCTTTTATTTGTAGCAGGAGGAAAGTATGAGATATACAATAACAAGCAATTGGTTAGATAAAAAAAAAAAAAAAAAAAGAAACACCCAAGTAACCACCCAGCTATCGCCAACAATGACAATGATTTCTAAAGCTAACATAACTCTTTACAGATTTACTAAATAAAATTGATGGCAATTATAATAGAAAGCCTGTGGATGTTTGCTTTGAAGCAAATGGTGATTAGTTCAGATTGCTTGTGAAATTACTCAATTTTACCATTGCATTCCCCTAATTGTACCAAAAAGAAAAAATCTTATGGCTCCATTGTGTTTGCCAACAGTATTAGCTCTACAGGCCCTTGTATTCGAGATTTATGTAAGTGTTTTTGCCATTTAAATAAACATATTTTGGGGATAATGCACTATTTTTGGCCTTCCTTAGTCTTGCCCCGTATGTGGAATCACCATGGATGCTAAATTGAGTGTAAGTGCCAGGAGATCCTCTTCCCTCACCATTGCAAGTGCAGGAAATAAGGAATCTACATTCTAAAGCCCTCCATCCTTTGGAATCCGGTAAGAGGCTACCTGTACACTAGGTGTTGGTGTATTTGATTCACCCCCACTCTGTGGTGTTATAAGAGGCTCTCCCTGGATCGATCATCATCTATTTATGCCCCATATTTATTTTCTCTGGTAAGAAGTAAATTCAAGAGGTGGTGGGAAACTGTCACATTCCTTGCTGAAAATCACTTCAACACCAGTTTATTTTTCCACGTCTTCTACACTCATTTTTCTTGGAGTTGGAAAGTTGGGATTTGTTTATCACTTATTTTGGACTTTATTATCTTCTTGTGGACTTTATTCACGTTTACCCAACTTTGTTTGAGTTATATGTTAAATAAGGTCATTCACATGTAAATTGTTGGTTTACAATTGCACATTATATTTGTAGCGCACCAGAATTTTTTTATATTGGGCACAGCCTGATTGGATGAGTCAAAAAGGGCTGCTGTTTACTACACATGTGAGATGTGATCTGGGAAGACAAAAGGCCAATCTTCGAAGTGGAACTAATTACAGTAACTCTAACACCACATTCAATACTTCCAAATATATTTTATTCTAATTAAAATATATTTCTAATGTCAATATTATTTAGAGCTGTTAATGGAGATTTCACCTATTTTGAAACACCATCAATACAAAAGAGTGGAAAAACAAACAGCGTGGTGCTTCCCCCCCCCCCCCAATCCATACCAGGCCCTTTTGAGAGGAACCCCATGCCAAAAAAAACTGCATGGGGCCCCCCAAATCCATACCAGACCCCCATGTCAAATTTTTTAAGAAAAATGGCATGCCCCCCCCCAAAAAAATCTATTGGGATCAACATGGGGACCAGATGCTTTGGCCTGGTTCCTGGCCTGCCAGGCTGCATGCTTGGATAAGGGTCTGGTATGGAATTTTGGGGTGACCCCATGCCATTTTTCTTTTTTTGGTGTGAGGGTTCCCCTCAAAATCCATACCAGACCTTGGGGGGGGGGCACCATACCATTTTTTTTTAATTTTGGCATGGAGTTCCTCTAAAAGTCCGTGCCAGACCTAAAGGGCTGACAGCTATGACTCATTCGTTGTTAAGGATGCGGCAGCCGGCTTCTTGCTCCTTAACAACCAGCTATTCATTGTGCCCTGATTGGGAAAAGCCTTGCACCGGAACAGCGGTCAGGTGCATTACATCAGCCAATCAGGGCTTAGAATGCACTGTGCAGCACAAACCATTCACACATCCCTAATTTGCAGCAGGTTGGGTTTATAAATACATAAACGGGCCCAGAGAAACTAGGCTTGTAAACAGACATAGAAGATAAATCGGCTCACCTAAATACAACTTACAAGGGCATTTTAGATTTTTGGTGAAGACATAAAAGATGGTAAAAAATGTTAGCATTCATTTAGTCTGGGTAAGTAGAACTGGATTAATAAAAGATAACAACAACATATATTTATATGTACATATATTTTTATTTGACCATGAATACTTGGGATTGTTGATTATATAAACTGACAGATGAAGCTTTACTCCCTTAAGCTGAATTCAAAATTGTGCATTGTGATAATATTAAAGTCAAACATAAACACAGGGTAAATTTATGGATGTCGCTACCTATTTTGGAGAATTGCCACAATGCGTCACTATTCAAAATAATCTCAGCCCATCAACCAATGTCCATAAATAAAACAATCTATTTTATTTATACTCGTTAAACTCAAATAGAATAAAGAATATTCCTGGATAATATTAAGCTGTGTTTGCACCTTGTCCAGGGTCCACCTGTAAAGTAGGCTTAATCCACTCCTGAGCTACATCAGCTAGCTGTCTTTTCCCAACTTCTGAAACACTTCGTTGCACAAAGTGGACATGTGGGACTGATTCCGTTACTGCATCAAAACTTCATTCTACAATCACAGGGAGAGCTAGGAAAACTATCGAGCTATAGCAAATGCAGTATTTAAGCAACACCATTGAGTTGTTTTCACAGCTGATCTCCCAGATTTTTTCAAAAGGTTGGAATAGTCAGGATCATATCTGCCATTAATATGGCACCCCACCAATCAAATCACAAACACCAGCAATGATTAATATGCTGAGAAGCTGCCTGATCAGATCATTTTTTATGTTTTACATAAATGTTTAATGTAGTATCTTTTCACATTAATACACAATGTTAACAGGTGCTTGATCACATATCAAACCAAAAGTCCATAGAGTTAAAAGTCATTAATGGCACAGGGGGAGAAAAGTCCACCATGTAGGGCAGCCATCAGATTTTGTTATATATGGCCTGTCCTGTCCATGTGGGCTGACCTATGTGGGCCGCACCATTCGTCCAATTCGCCAACGTTTTGGAGAACATAGACGTTCTATAGAACTTGGCAAAGACAAGCGGAGTGTTCCTCGACACTTTGCTGAGGCTCACCAGGGATCTACTATAGGTCTAACTGTGTGGGTTATTGAACAGATAACAAAAACCCTTACAGCAGCTGAACGTTATAAGAAACTATGTGCCAGGGAGACATATTGGATTTACTCCCTGGATTCTCTTTCGTCTGGTGGCCTCAATGAGGGTATCGAGATTGCCACCATATTATGAATACCTACAGGCAGAGGTGGGGCACTTGAGTCACATGACTTTACTTAAGTCAGACTTAAGTCACCAGTTTGAGGACTTGAGACTTGCTTGACTGAAATTAATAAAAGACTCGACTTGACTTTGACTTGGTATTCATGACTTGAGACTTGACTTTGACTTGAGACATATGACTTGAAATGACTTTACTTTTTTAAGTTATTAAATATTTGCATTTTCTCAAGATGTGTTAAAGCAAAATGAATGTGCCTGTTATGTTTCTGACACCACAGTCACTTAAAACACCTCAGTGTGATCTGATTTTTAGGACACTGGCTGTTTAACAGTGGAAATACCTAACATGTTTTTAGTGACTGTGGTGTTGAAACATGACCGGAGGAAGGATTTTGAGCTGTTTGGGCATTCAAAGTGTTTCTTTAATATGCCAAAAAAAAAGCACTAAGTAGTTTTGTTAATGTTGAAAATAAAACAAAACCTTTCCTGACCACGGACTTTTAATAGATTTAAAGGTGAAAATTGGGGTAGATCAGTATTTTGACTTGATTTGTGACTTGACCAAAATAAATGACTTGACTTGACTTGCTTGACTTCCTGCAGGGACTCGACTTGACTTGCTTGCTTTTTTGCCACAGTAACTTGGGACTTGCTTGAGACTTGAAGGTTAAGACTTGAGACTTGCTTGTGACTTGCACATGTGTGACTTACTCCCATGTCTGCCTACAGGCTATATTTGTTTCAGACATACATGACTGTATATAGATTCACATGCCTATATGGATACATATTGATATACAGGAGTGGATTGCCACATTATTTTAATCTTTTTTCATAAAATCTCTGACGTTTACCATAATTATCAATTTCCGACATCCATTAGCAATATCTCTCATTTAAAATACATACACATATATGTATATATTTCTTCTATATATACTGTATATATATATATATGTATCTTCTATTTTTTATATATATATTTTTTCTCATATTATTTTTATTTTTTATTTTCATGTTTACTTATATTTATTTTATATTTTTTATTTTTATTATTTTTTCCTTTTATATCATTATTTAGTAATTTTATAAATAATACCCACCGGATGATAGCGGTTGTCAGCCACACACAGCCAGTTGGTACATCTTAATATAGTTATTGTGATACACCCATTTTTATTATTTATTATTTAATATTACCATACATATTTTATATATATATAAATATTGGTGAATTACTCTTTTAAAGTTGAATTTTAATCTAGCAATATTATATTGTGACTTTTGATATAATTGACATAATGATTATTAGCCCATTTGTATAGATTACTGATTAGACATATTCCCCTTTGTTGGTTCATTTGCATCTCTCCTCCCATTTCATTATTAGCCCATTTGTATAGACCACTGATTAGATATATTCCCCTTCGTTGGTTCATTTGCATCTCTCCTCCCATTTCATTATTTAAATGTACACCGTGTCACTTGCTATTATACTTGCCGTGAAGAAGGAGCGCGGCTGCCCTCCCCCAGGCAGCAAGTACGTTCGGAAACGCGTCGCATGCAGATGACATCATCCAGGGTCGACTATCCACCAAGCCTCGCTGTCAAGCAAATACACCAAGCCTACTTCCTGGTTCTAACCTTGCCGTACAAGCCGACCACGGTGAAAGGATTTCGGCTCCAGCAGGACGGATGTCCATGACCGGATGATGTACACTTCTCCACACTGGAACCTTGTTTTATGGGCATGAATATATGCTTACTAACGTGAGTGCATAATTTTATTCATTAAACCTGTTGCATAAAGTCTACACTTAGAGGCGCCTCTGTTTGTCTTTCTTTTCACATCAAAGGGGTAGCAAAGACAAAAATGTAAAAAACTGCTGACAAGGCAGGGTTTTTGTAACATAAGGGACACTAATGGTTTCTTCTTTTATAAATGTTTCCCCTGCTTGCCAACAGTGATGTGATCTGAGTGCACGCATGCGCAGCTCAGACCACATTTACGGCCCGCTCTGTGTGCCGCAGTGTTATGTTATGTCACGGTGACCCAGAAGTTCAAGCGGGTGAAGATATGGAACCCGTAAGGAAGACCAGGCAAAGATGGAAGCGCCAGGGACCAGGGAAGCCATGACAAAGCAGCACTGGAGGGCTCTGTTTGCAGGTGAGACTGTCATAATCTGCCAATATGCAGGGCATGCTATTACTTTGTCATTTTAGGGGAAAAGCAGCCAAGGCTTGTTTGGCTGCACTTCTCCTGTGGATCACAGGAGTGCAGTCTGTTTTGCACTCCTTTGACCCGTTCTCAGCACACAGAGCCAGTCCAGACTCGGGAAGGATCACAACCACATGCATGGACCACCAACCGACTCAGCCTCTTAGTGAGCCACTGAGAGTCTGAGCCGGCTGCTCCCGCCCCCTCCATACCCCAGCACTCCAGTGAGCACAGGGGGCAGAGCAGAGAATGACTGTCAGTCAGCAGCCTCTGCTCATGGAGCTGTGAGAACTGACTGATCGGCAGTGTGTGATTGCTTGGTTCTCAGTCTTGACACTTTTGGGGAGACCAGTGACATTACTACAGTACTCACTGCTAAAAATATACACTGTTACTATAACAATGACACTGCCAGGTAAGGGGTAAACCTAGGGGTGATCAAAGGGTTAATTGTGAGCCTAGGGAAGGGTTTTCTAACTGTGGGGGGGGGGACTTGTGAAATGATCATAGAGACCTGTGATCCTATAGAGAACGATCACAGGCGCTCTGTGATAATTTCAGAGAGAACAACGGTCATCTGTGTTTACAACAGCTGCCTGTCCTTCTCTCTCAGTGGGGAGCGATCGCGGGGGGGGGGGGGGGGGGCGGTGGCAATTGCGGCTGCCCGTCCCTTGAATCGGCATCCCCGCTGCCTAGCGCACTCTCGCCCCCCCAACACCACTCCTGCAAACCGACGTACCCCTACTTTAATTCACGCAGTCAAGCCAGCCTGCTGCAGTAAAACTTAAAGGGTTAAAGTGATCCCTCATCACCTGGATGCACTGGACATCATTTTTCCCCAGGTGGTTGGATTTTTGTTTCTTTGCTTGTGTAAATTAAAAAAAAAACTTAAATGGTTGCTTGAATGGCCAGGTCACAATGGCATCACTCCTACGCATGCACATGGGAGTCAAATTGCTGCGGCACACAGAGTTAGCCGTAAATGTGGTCTAAACCGTGCATGCGCAGGTGAATATGATATATGTCATACAAATATTTTGTATTCTCATATTCAGGCAGCCGGTGTGGTTCTTGGCTCTTTTTCCTAATTTCCAGGCTCTTCATAGTTTATCTGTTGAAAAATTCCTGCTCTTTACAGAGCTCAAAAGCACAAGCTGAAATGAACACACATAGAGAATAGATACATTGGAGCCCATCCCCCACCCTCCTGCTATGTACAGAATGGACCCATAACCAGAGTCAATCAGAGGAAGAGAATCTGAATGCAAACACCTTTGCATTGTAATTTCTTTTTTAGAAATTTCATATTGCTCCGTGGATCTTGTGTAATGGGATAAGTATATGTTTATTTATAAAACAAATATTTTATATAAATCATAAAAAACAGACATAAGAAAACTGTTTTAAAATGTTTAAACTTTATACGTTTTCCTTTAGTATCACATATTGATAAATGTAAATGTGAACATGTTTTAGTGGCTTATAAGACATTAGTAATGTTTTATTGATAGCGGCACATCAGAACAACATATTCAACACATCTCCATCTTTCTTTCTGGTAAACCCTTAGCACATAAACAACTGTCTCTTTTTAACCTTGTTTACCCAAGTATCACAGAAGAACAAGAAGCTCATCAAAGTAACACAAAAGACAGTTATGTAAGGCTCAATTCACTTGTGGCATTTTGGGATCACGGGATGAATTGCTGAGATCTCAAATCTCACTGCATCTTTGGGGGCCAATCATTTTCAATGGGACCTAAACACATTGTGGCTTTGGTGCAATAAATCACACGGCAATAGCAGTAAACGGCAATGTGCGAGGCTTGTAGCCCAAAAGAGGCTCCTGCTCCTTTTTGGGCAACAAGTTTCACGCATTGTGGTTTGCTGCATCATAATCGTGGCAAAACTCACCCAATTTTATGTACCATTGAAAATGAATGCCACCTGAAAATGCATATTGTGATTGCAGTGCAATTAGAGATCGCAGACAGAATTTTGGTGATTCGGCCAGAGATCCCAAAACTCCAAATGTGAATGTAGCCTTAAGGCTCGGTTCACACTACGTCGCTCCGATTTAGGGGGCGACCTGTGAAGTCGCGTGCAGCGCGACTTCGGCGCGACTTGCACGGACTTCATAAAATGAATGTCTATGCAAGTCGCTCCAGGTCGCCCCGAAGTAGTACAGAACCCTTTTTCTAAGTCGGAGCGACTTGTGTCGCTCCTATTAGAACGGCTCCTGTACCTGTCAATGGACCGCGACAGTGCGTGACTTGTCAGGCTGACCAAGTCGCCTGACAAGTCGGACTAGTGTGAATGGACACTTACTGTGCCATTTTATAAACTTATTTGTAAATGTTTTTCAAAGGTATTGGAGTAAAATGATTTGCCGATGTCAAATCCAGTTACTGCATCCAAACAGCGGTAAAAAAAAGAGCGATTCAGAGTCTGATGTGCTGATTTGCAGCTCCTAAGGGTTAAAAACTCAAACTGTTTTCTGCCTGATAAATGCCAGATCAGAACTGATAGCATTTTGATATGATATATCCAAATAAAAGTCTCACTAAATTGTACAAGAGGCCATTAGTTAGTCTTGAGTGCACCCCCTGGGAGCTGTGATTGGCTCATGACCCTGCTAGTTTGCTATCACTAAAATGAATTCTAAAATAATACTTTATATTAAGTGTATCTAAAGCTGTTTTTTTAAGCTTTGGAAAGCATCTGGAATTTTTAACACAGGTTTTTATTGCTCCTCTGTGTCTCCGCTTGGGAAATGCACCTTCCCTATTTGTACTGGTGACCATTGTCACAGAGAGAGAAACAGTAATGGGAAACCCTACAATTTTACAGTTGTTAGTGAAACAGTTGATGAAGTAAAGTGGGGACACTTGTTCCCATGAAAAATGTCTAAGAGCAGATTTTCCCTCACTTGTTGTGCCTTTGAGACAGGAAATTTGCCTTTAGATTCAGTATACTTTCATTTGTTTGCAAGTTGAAGACAAACCATTGGGACACAAACAATTGTCTTCCTATATATCCATAGACACAGAGTAAAATGAGGAAAGGGAGCTTATGTTCCTCCTGAGTTTGGGGCCAGCTGCCATGATAATGATTATCTAGGGGCAGAAGCAAAACGGGGCCCCAAAAGTTCCTCCTGGAGCCCAGGGACATTATAACTGACTGGAGCTTTCCTTCACACTTATACGTCCACAGAAAATGCCAACTAAAGCTCTAGGACCATGACAGCTATATAAAGCATAGAATTGTATCAGCTTTACAGACTGTGAATGTGTCCGTAAGAATCCTATCAGGTATTATCACCAGTACATGCAACACTATGGATACTGTTTGTTGAGACCACAAAGTACCGGGTTGTATCAAAGGGTAAACACAATGCTTTGTTTTCTTACCAAACTGTAAAAGTCACATTGTGTAACTATCTACCATGCCTTTGAGGATCAGAGCAGATGTGTAAACAGGAACAGCCCCAAAGCAGAATACTTACAGTTAGTCTTAAATTGACTCACTTAAATTAGAATTAGGGGGGTTGCCATTGCTGGCCTCCTTTTAAAAATGCTAGTTGCTTGGCTGTGTCTGAAATAAAGACCCCCCCATCCCCTTCTTACACAATTGGAGATCCCAGTTCTGCACTTCTGGGTTTCTTGCCTAGACAATAATGGCACCTCCCCACCTGAAGCCTCCTGTCCTGAGATACCCATGTTAAGCATCCCAGGGAGCTTCAGGTGAAGCTCAGTAGCAATGCACATGCCCTGGGGAATCTCATGCATCATCAGGCTGGCTCTAAGAACTCAGAATTAACAGTTGGCTGCCTAAAGATGATGCCAGAAGAGAGGATAGTGGTGTGGGACCTAGAGTGCTAAGAGTGCTAAGACTGAGTGGCACCAAACAGAGACACCAAACAACGCGGGGGTTCACTGGGCTGGTGAGTATGTTTTTTAAGGACAACACAGCTCTAAAGGTTAAGGGGGGAAAAGAGGAGAGGGAGTGGGAATTCATTTCCTCTTTAAGTACTTTTACATTACAACCGAGGAGCTAGCATTCTCATATGGAGAATTTATTATGGTAGCCTCCATAATTCCAATGGCAGAATCCCTTTTACTGCGTATTTCTACTTTTCTTTAACCATCTTTGAAAACATTTACACCAAGGACTTTGTATCTCATGGGTACATCTTACCTATGTTATTTCTACTTATAAAGCAGACGGCATGCAATTGTGTTCCCAGTTGTGCTTTCTGGTTGTAGTATTTGCAGTGATAACCATATAAAATGTTAGGTTACAAAAGGGACAGAGCCTGCACAAATAGTTGTCATCTTGTGACAGTCACTAGAACACAATGATCTCTGAATACAACCCTATTTATAATGCAATTGTTTTTTTAAGGATCAACAACTTATGTTTTTGTCCATTAGGAATTAAAAATAGCAGCAAATGGAAAAAAAGGACATTGTATCAAGTTTAGATGATTTTCCCAGAAATTTCTACTGGCAATTTAATGTCTCCAACAGAACATGTTATCATATACATACAATATTTCATATAATACACATAATGTTTATCGCAGCAAAGGGAAAATTCTTTGTCTAAAATAAGCATTATTCATTTTATCTTTACATTTTCTATGGGGGAGAGCTTGGTAAAAAAAAAGAGTATTATTTAAAAGCAACAGCAGAGATCTGTTCTGTGGAAACATCTGCTAGAACACACACAAAAAAAAGCCACACATTATGTGATATATATATATATATATATATATATATATATATATATACTGTATATCAGCCTTTTTCAACCAGGGGATCTGGGGGTCTAAAAGTGAATCAAGTTTGCCTTTTTGTCACACAAAGCCTCACTTTTTTATTGTGCAGCATTACAACCTTGGGCACCCTGTGGGCCAGTGACTGGCATCCTAACAACCAATAATGTCATGGGTTGATATGGAGTACATCAGACGTCAGCCAGCATCCTTGTTTCGCCCTCCCTGTCCCTCTCTGTCAGGACTGGGGTCCTTTCAGCTGAGTGAGGGAGAATAGCTGACAGAGAAGAGAAACACTAGAATACTTATTGGTAGTGATTGAACGATATTGTTTTTTTTTATTGCCGATACCAATATTTTGGTCATTGTATATCGGTATCGGCCGATTGGACATTTAAAAAAAGATTTTTTTTTTATTTTCTATTTTTCACAGGTACTCTTGTGGAGGGATTTGGGGGTCTAAAAGACCCCAAACCCCTCCTCTGCACTTAAAAGCTTTAAAAAGGCCAAGTTTGGCTGTTTTGAATGCTCGCATGTTTTTGAATTTGCCGCCGAGTACCCGGAAGTGATATCTTGACATCACTTCCGAGTTTTTTACATGGAGACCCGATCAGAGCTGAATGCGGCTTTGATCGGGTCTTCTCTTCGGCAGCCGTGCAGGTAGGATTTCCGGGTCCCCTGGTGGGGCGGGAGACTCGGGCGAGCCATAGAAGGCGGCGGGAGGGGGGACGTCCCCTCCCGCTCCTTGTAATGACAGCCGAGCGGCTTCTCAGCGGCATTGGTTGTCATTAGCAGACAGCCGACCGCCGGCTATGTATGCCGGTACTGGGGTGATTCCTCTAGCTGCAGGCATCACTCCGGTACATCACTTTCCCGAAATATCGGCAATATCGGTAACCTCATATCGAGGAAAGTGCATAACGGCCCCCGATATATCGGCATTGCTACAATTGTTCCAAGTTCTTAATCAAGGGGGTATCTACAAGCTTAAGAAAAACTCTACACTAAATAGAACTAAACTTCAGGCAAAAAGTAAAATACACAAATGCAATATACGTCTATTTGTGTTCTACTTCCCACATGTACAGTAAGAATAAAAGGTCAAGTGTATACTTATGTGCAGGTGTAGGCATCAGATATCATAACTCCTTTAGAAAAACTTCATTCCAAGTCTGATCTAACAGTCCCTGCCTTTAGTCATGTTCTACTGATGCGTTTCACCCTAACTGGACTTATTCATAGCTGTTCTCTACAACTAAACCCAATTGGGGTATTGTGCTATGTAGAATGCATTGAATATTGAATAAGCCCATTTAATATACTACCACAATTTCTTTAGTGTACCCCCTAGGCCTTGTTGTATCGAAATAAAGGGGGAAATGTGGCGCACTACAAGCCATACACTGTGAAGCAATGCCTACTTTTTTTTTACTACACCCACTTTTGGACAAACCCACAAGCATGTGGCAGTCAGTGTGCTACACATGCCCCATTACCCTCCCCCGCAATTATACTCCCAGCACTAGCACTGCATCCCCAAATAATTATCTAGATCTGCCCTTGTCCTTCACCCTCATGTAACGGAGATGAAAAGAACATTTCCCAACAAAAATGTATATTTCATTTTTTTCTGCTGTGCATCCAGCAAGCCATTCTAGGTGGAAAATGTACTTTAATAAGGGGCAGAGCATTTATTACAAGGGGCATGATTTATAAGAGGCATATCAAAACCATATTGTATAATTGAATTGTAAAATACTGTAGATAAATAAAAAATGTATCATAATATGGACAGAAGTACAACCTTCGGGGTTGTTCTTTAGTATATTTATTTATGTGTTTGGTAAGCAATATCTCCATCAAAATATATCACCTTTTGCTCTCATGACAAATGCAAAATTTAGATTTCCTCTTACTTTCTGTCTCGTAGATAGTGTCCACAAAGACAAATGGGGTGGGTACATCTCTCCATTGGGGACAGCAATAAAAACCTGGTCTAACTATTCCCTTCTCTACCTAAAAATGAAAACAGATTTAAAAAACAAAGGTACACTTTAAATCCAACACCTGGTCTAAAACTTGTAGCTGAATGGCGCGATTTTAGTGACCTTTATTTTTAATGACCTTCATTATTACTGCAACCGATTTTGCAAAACACAAATTAGGAAATAGAAGAGTAGTTCAAAGCAGGTTTAGGGGATATAGGGAATTTTGACTTGTAGAACTGTAAACTCACACAGCTAGAGCTAAAACTTTCCAATCAGTGCAGCTTTGATGATTGCAGAGCTTTAGGTCAGATTGTGAATGCACCCTGCCTGTGATTATATGAGAGAACTGCGGCAAGGGTTCTTGCGATTAGTTGGGAGAGGCAGCCCCATTGAAAGTATTGTAATGGGAGGCTGCAAGCTCCTGCAGATAATCACACCCACCCGCACGTTATCTCTAATGCAGTGATCACATGCAAGTGGCTCTTGTAGGCATCTTCGTTTGTTCACATGTTGTTACTTTCAAAAGCGGTTAATGTTATTGAGACATGATGTGCACAAAGTAGCTACATTTTGATTGATTGAGCACAAATTACTTGTGTGAAACGCGTCAACCTTCCTGTGATTTTTTTCTGGCATTGACCAATAAAGACATTTTAATAATTTGACCCTGTAGCAGTGTGCCACCATGTTTTAATTTGTTGGCTATATCTCTGGTGGCGAGCCTGGGTGTGCAAAGGAGTAAAAACTGTGCTGTAAGTGGGATCCAGCGATTCTTGTGGGTCAGAGTGGCCCAACAATGAATGGAGAACCCATGCGGAAATGTATGACCGGGAACCCTAGGCAACCACGCACAAATTCTCACAAAAGAGGGGGGTTATGGGAGGGGAAAGGTCCTCCCGGAGAGGGTTGCAAAAAGACCGGGCTCACTGGGTATATGGTGCAAAATATAAACTTTATTAAACAATGGTGCAATACAATCAAAAATATATGATACACAGTAAAAGCTATCTATGCAGATAGTAACAAAAGTATGGTAAGGAGAAGCCGACCCTGGGGGTCGTTGTGGGTGGTTAAGTCAGTGTAGAGACTCCATCCAAGCCAGACACTACTGCACCTACTGGGATACAAAAAAGCTCAAAATGGGGGAGAAGTGATATTTGATCGCTTCTACAAACCCCGGGTGCTAGAACGTCTATCTTGCCCTTAAAAAAGTATGGGCCGTATATAAGGTAGGGTCTAAAAGGCCCCAGGTGAGTATTGGGTGATAGACATAAACTAACGTTAGAGCTGATGTTGTCAGCTGCTGTCTCAGTAACAACCCGTACACTACATGAAGATGTGAAGTGGAGAAGTATGGACAGTGGTAATTCTATTCACATAAAGAAGCATGTACATTTAACACAACAATTATTGTGTACTGGGTGGCCACCTGTGTGGGAGTGTCTAATATCCTGGAGTGATTGCAGACAGAGCAATGGTTATTTGTGCATCTGTGAGGATATCACTCTCATACAAAGGTGGAAATGATGGAGGACCGCGAGGCAGTATGGGTCAGTAAGTGGATCTGACCCATACTGCCTCGCAGTCCTCCATCATTTCCACCTTTGTATAAGAGTGATATCCTCACAGATGCACAAATAACCATTGCTCTGTCTGCAATCACTCCAGGATATTAGACACTCCCACACGGGTGGCCACCCAGTACACAATAATTGTTGTGTTAAATGTACATGCTTCTTTATGTGAATAGAATTACCACTGTCCATACTTCTCCACTTCACATCTTCATGTAGTGTACGGGTTGTTACTGAGACAGCAGCTGACAACATCAGCTCTAACGTTAGTTTATGTCTATCACCCAATACTCACCTGGGGCCTTTTAGACCCTACCTTATATACGGCCCATACTTTTTTAAGGGCAAGATAGACATTCTAGCACCCGGGGTTTGTAGAAGCGATCAAATATCACTTCTCCCCCATTTTGAGCTTTTTTGTATCCCAGTAGGTGCAGTAGTGTCTGGCTTGGATGGAGTCTCTACACTGACTTAACCACCCACAACGACCCCCAGGGTCGGCTTCTCCTTACCATACTTTTGTTACTATCTGCATAGATAGCTTTTACTGTGTATCATATATTTTTGATTGTATTGCACCATTGTTTAATAAAGTTTATATTTTGCACCATATACCCAGTGAGCCCGGTCTTTTTGCAACCCTCTCCGGGAGGACCTTTCCCCTCCCATAACCCCCCTCTTTTGTTAGAGCCTGGGTGTGCACCTGCGGGGGTTAATCCAATACCTATCTCCTGAGTGGTATATTGACTGTGTTTGGATTGTTTTGCTGTCACACTGTCCCAGAATATGTATCCAGATCAGGAGTTATTACCTCACTTGCAGTATCCTTGTTCTGGGTCACTAACACAGACTGTAATAAAGCTAAAAGGTATGAAAACCAGGCATTAAGAATCAGTTCAGCAATGGCAGCCTCCATATTTTCCTTTTTTGAGGTTTCCTTTAGGTACAACTGCCCTATATGTGCTTACAGTAGTTTTGTATATGTAGGGATGTCGTTTTTTGATAAGAGTGTATTGTCTCTGCCACATGTTGTTTTAGCTTGCTTCAGCAGGATGTGCTAGAGATGCATCATTTGGTGTTATAAATGCTAGATGGCATAGCCAATCAGAAGGCTTAGGGGGCCGGTGATGCATGCAGGGAGAACTGTTAAATCTCTGGGGCACTTCCTATTCTGAATCTCTCCTCACAAGCCTCTACCTTCTTGGGAGGATACCACCATAGAAGATCTGTGTCTTTTCCCAGGTCTTGACCTAAGGATGGAAGAATGTAGGGATCTCCCTTTCTGGGAGGTATTCATGAAGATCTTGGCTGCTTGAGCAAAAAGTGCAAGACCTAAAGCAGGGGTCTTCAAACTATGGCCCTCCAGTTGTTCAGGAACTACAATTCCCATCATGCCTAGTCATGTCTGTGAATGTAAGCGTTTTACAATGCCTCATGGGATGTGTAGTTCCTCAACAGCTGGAGGGCCGAAGTTTGAGGATCCCTGACCTAAAAGTAACAAGCTATGGATGTTCCCCATATTAGGAAATGTGGTGAGTGACTAGTTAAATGGCAAGTATACAGAGGAACCTTTCCATATAGTCCTGCCTTGGAACATAAAGACTGAGATACCACTAGAATCTAAATTGCCAAGAAGCCAAAGCTCTGCAAGAGTCAAGCCAGCATAGGGGGAGAAGTACTAAAACTGGAGAGTGAAAAATCTGGTGCAGCTCTGCACAGAAACCAATCAGCTTCCAGGTTTTATTGTCAAAGCCCAACTGAACAAGCTGAAGTTAGAAGCTGTTTGGCTACCATGCACAGCTGCACCCGATTCTTTGTGCAACAGTTTTAGTAAATCAACCCTATAGTCTATGTTTAATAGAACCAATAGAGAGACTTTGAACGATATCTACAGAGATTAAAGCCTAATCTGTAATGTGAGATCAACTATTTTTGGGGATATCCTGATCGACACCTAACTTTCCATATTTCCATGCAAAATAAACCATTTTTCTATTTTAAAGCTTACTAAAATGACTGACACCCATTTTGTATACTGTATCCTGAGCACAGAACCACTTCTGAGATGAAATGTACTTGGATCCTATTGCTTAGTGCTTGGGACATCCGTAATGTAGCTGTGAGTCAGCTAAAAATCAATATTAGGTAATAAGTGCTTAACAACCTTGCATATAGTTTCCATTGGTGGAATTGTTTAGAACGCAGTATTAAATAATGAATGGTCTCTGAAATAGAAAGGGCTACAAATAGGCAAATGTGCATACTTAGAAACTTGGCGGAATTGACCCCTCAATGCTGGAATTTTGCTTTGGTTGCCAGGTCATTTCTGGAATCCCTCAAATCTCCTGATTTGTCTGTCAAGGAATGTTTGTAAACAAAGTGACATCAGTACGCCACTCACTTTGCTGTGTATGTACAGCCTGCCTGTCATTTGGAGAGGGAAGAGGAGGAGGAGGAAGGAGAGGGGCGAGCAGTGAGCTGAGCACTAAGGGCAGGTTACAGCCTTATTCCAAAATGAATTAAATTCATTATTTTCCTCAAAATTCTACAAACAATACCCCATGACAATGTGAAAGAAGTTTGTTTTACAACTTTGCAAATTTATTAAAATCAAAAAAGGAAAAAATTCCCATGTATATAAGTGATCACAGCCTTTGCTCAATACTTTGTTGAAGCCCCTTTGGCACCAATTACAGCCTCATTTTTTTTTGAGTATGATGCTACACCTATTTTTGGCCATTCTTCTTTGTGGACGCTCTCAAGCTCCATCAGATTGGATGAGGAGCATCAGTACACAGCCATTTTCATATCTCTCCAGAGATGTTCAATCGGGTTCAAGTCTGGGCTGGGGCTGGGCTACTCAAAGACATTTGCAGAATTTTCCCGTAGCCACTCCTTTGTTATCTTGGCTGTGTGCTTAGGGTCCTTGTGCTGTTGGAAGATGAACCTTCGTCCCAGTCTGAGGTCCAGAGTGCTCTGGAGCAGGTTTTCATCAAGGATGTCTCTGTACATTACTGCATTCCTCTTTCCCTCAATCCTGACTAGTCTCCCAGTCTTTGCCACTGAAAAACATCCCCACAGCATGATGATACCACCACTACTTTTCACTGTAGGGATAGTATTGGCCAGGTGATGAGCAGTGCCTGGTTTCCTCCAGACAGGAAACTTGCCATTCAGGCCAAAGAGTTTAGTCTTTGTTTCATCAGACCAGAGAATTTTGTTCTTCGGATTCCTTTTGGCAAACTCCAGGCGGGCTGTCATGTGCCTTTTGCTTTCGTCTGGCCGCTCTACCATACAGGCCTAATTGTTGGAGTGCTGCAAAGATGGTTGTTCTTCTGGAAAGTTCTCCTTACTCCACAAAGAAACACTGAAGCTCCTTTGGAGTGACCATCGGTTCTTGGTCACCTCCCTGACCAGGTCTCCCCCCCCCCCCCCCCCCATGGATTGCTCAGTTTGGCCGGGCTGCCCACTCTAGGAAGGACCCTTTCCCAGATTTGTACCTAGATACAATTCTGTCTTAGAGGTCTACAGACTGTTCCTTGAACTTCATGGTTTGGTTTGTGCTCTGACATGCAATGTTAACTGTGAGACCTTATATAAACAGGTGTGTGCCTTTGTAAATCCTGTCCAATCAACTGAATTTGAAAAAAAAAAACTGGACTTCAATCAATTTGTAGAAACATCTCAAGGATGATCAGTGAAACCAAGATGCACCTGAGCGCAATTTTGAATGTCTTGGCATTCCGAGGAATTACGATTTTCAAAAATTCCATGGTATGCAAATGTGCTGATCCCAAACCTCATTATTGAATCATCATTCATGACCAAAAAGTACAGGTAGTGAAGACCACATTCACATTGATAGGAGCTGATGATGTGTGTTGCAGTATGTTTTTGCATACACTGCAATGTATTTTTAATGTGTGTTGCAGTGCGTTTTTTTCTTTAAAAAAAAAAAATGCTTTTTGTTTTATTAAACAGGTTGTTATGCACTGCAATTCAGCATAATGGTGCCTGCCTCTTTTTTTCAGTGCACATCAAAGCAGAGCAACTGACACAATGCTTTGTCTGTGACCATTGACCTAACGCAACCCAACGCATGTGGTGTGATTGAACCCAAAAAGCTGGAGAGAAAAGCAAATCCATACATTTACTTTCTGATTAGCGGATCTGCAGTAAACCTTATCAGGATTCTCCTATTACAACAACCTCCTACAAGTCTGCAGAAGTCCACTGAAAAATAGAGGCAGATTGCCCACAGACTTCTTGGAGATCATATGCTTTGGAGACTAGTACGGATCACAGTCAGACAGATGGAGTGATCATGGTATATCTGCTTAATGAGTCAGGCAAAGCAAAGATTTGAGCCAACAACTTGATAACTCCTTTTAATATTCTTTATTGGCTACATCATGTAAACAGGATCAATGCTAACGCATTTCACCTATTGCAGCCTTCCTCATAGCATGTAATGCATCATAATAAGTCAGGGGTTAAAGAGAACTTCTCCCATTCTCTCATCTTTAAAGGTCTGTTCATTTTCTGAAGCTATAAGGGTGGATTTACTAAAACTGGAGAGTGCAAAATCTGGTGCAGCTCTGCATAGAAAGCAATCAGCTTCCAGGTTTTATTGTCAAAGCTTAAAGCAATATTAAAATCTTGAGTTTTTTTTGTTTAAAAATAACAAACATGTCTTACTTATCTGCGCTTATGTGTTTTTGCACAGAGCAGCCCCGATCCTCCTCTTCTTGGGTCCCTCGCCGGCACTCCTGGCCCCTCTCTCCTGCTTGCTGTGGGGGCACCCGATCCGAGCTGCTGCTCTGTGTGTCCATTTAGACACAGAGTAGCGGCTCGGCCCTGCCCGCTTTCCCTCCTCATTGGCTTACTGACTTTGACAGCAGCAGGCGCCATTTGGTGCCTGCTGCTGTCTCAGCCAGTGAGTAGGGAAAGTCCCGGACAGCTGAAACTCTCGTGCAACATCGCTGGATTGAGATGGGGCTCAGGTAAGTATTAAGGGGGCTAAGGGAGGCTGCTGCACACAGAAGGTTTATTTCTATCCCAATGCATAGAATGCATTAAGATAAAAAAATAAATAAATAAATAAAACCTTCTGCCTTTACAACCACTTTAATTTAACAAGCTGAAGTTAGACGCTGAAAGGCAAACGTGCAGAGCTGCACCAGATTTTGCACTCCCCAGTTTTCGCAAATCAATCCTACAGCAGGATTATGTTTCATGGTTAGGTTATATGGGAATAACAATTCTTGTTAAATATACAGGTAGAATCATAACTAAACTGCAACAGAGATATTCAAATAACTAAATACACATTGTAAAAATGTAAAAATGCGTTAAATAAAAAGAAAATGAATGCAATCATGTTTAGGTTAGCATTGCAAACATAGCTCTGAAAATCAATCTCACTCTGCATATTCTTCCATTGCATGTGTGTCTGTAGCCTATGTGCATTAGTATAGCCCAGTACATCAATATATCAATCACATACTGGTATGATGCAGCTTGCATCCATATCATGGTATTATATTTTCCACTCACTAGAAACATAGGTCAACAGATACAGCACTCAGCACACAATAGCCAGAACATGTTATGTGTTTCCTATCACACTATATAAATACTTAAAGTAAAATATTATAGTATACTTATAGTAAGTGAATGACCAGTTCACCATCTGCAATCCTATTAAAAGCCACATTTATTTCTAGTGTTGCCAGAAAAGGAATGCTTACGCGTTTGTGAACAACGATGTCCTTAAAGCTGAACTTCATGCAGATATATTAAAACAAATGCACCAGTTACTGTAATTCATTAAAAGCAATGAAAAGGTGTTACTGTAAATACTCCTAGTGGAAAAACCTGTGCAAACATTGATACTGACCTAGTGTAATGCCTTGCTCAGCAGCCTGAAAGGGGAACAGTGATACTAACCACTGTCCACTGAATCACATGCAATGTAAGTGTGATGCAAATTCAGCCATACAGATAAAGTCATACAGGACCCTTTTTTTTGGATTGGATCGCATGGGTGTTCACACCTATGCAAAACGATTCCTGTCCGAATTGACAGTTTGCACTGCGATATGTAAAGTTGTATACTCGAAGTACTCGAAATCCATACTTGAGTAAAAGTACAAGTGCTCGATCAAAAAGTGACTTGAGTAGAAGTGGAAGTGCTCAATCAAAAAGTGACTTGAGTAGAAGTACTAAAGTATTCAACATTTTTTGTACTTAAGTATTGCAAGTAGTTTTTTTTTTAAATTTTGCTACTCAAGTACTGAAAGTAAAAGTACCAGTAGTTTTGAAAAAAAATTGCTACTCAAGTACTGAAAGTAAAAGTACAAGTACTGTGTTATGTAGTTATTAAAGAAAGAAGTCAAACGTTTATTAAAGTTAAAGTTAATAAAGAAAGAAGTCAAAAGAAGTCAAAAGTACACATGACATTATACACATTTTTTTGAGCTTCATGAAACCTGCCATCTACTGTTCTGGCAGTGGTAATTTTTATAATTGTAACGAGTAACTATGCAGCACAAAAAAAAAAATGTCGGAGGAGAAGTATTGAAATTATAAAAAAAATGTAGTGAAGTAAAAGTGGAAGTAGGAGAAAAAAATTCTACTCTAGGAAAGTACAGATACCGCCTTTCGGTACTTAAGTACAGTAGTGAAGTAGTTCTACTTAGTTACTATACATCTCTGGCGATATGCGAACTAATCTGGGGGTGTCGTTAACTTTGTATTGACACTCCCAGCAGTTAGCATATGGCAGTGTGACCTGCCTGCGAGTCAGGTGCGATGTGGGAACCCGCAGTGGATTTTCAGGGTTACCGCATCGCACCAATGTCAACCGGCAATCAAAGAGAAACAGATATGTATGAAGAGGGAGAATTGTGATCCAATATACAGTATTTCCCAACCGACCGCAATTTAAAAAATGTCAGTGTTGTCAAAAAAATCCAAAAAGCATTACACCTCATATCCCACCACATTAAGCTAGGGAGTGGACTGAACATAATATATGAGATCAGCAGCAATGTGTGCATCCACATCAAGACATGTCAACAAATAATAAATAATAGTTCTTGCATAAATGCCAGCAGATTGCTCTCCTAGTAAGTCAAAATCTGAAAGAATTAGAGAACAGAAATATGTGATATTCAACAGCAGTAATTCCCTTAGAGCAGGGATCTCCAAAACTCTGGCCCTCCAGATGTTGCGAATCTACACGTCCCATGAGGCACTGTAAAACTCTGACATGCACAGACATGACTAGGCATGATGGGAATTGTAGTTCCTGAACAACTGGAGGGCCATAGTTTGGAGACCCCTGCCTTAGAGGGTGTTCTACCCTCAACTGAAAATTGCCTAAATATCCAGATGTGGAGCCAGAATTCTGATGAAGGTAGGTAGATACAAATTCAAAGTTGTCTATATAAAATACTGCCCAATTCTATATGCAGTATAGCAGTAAAAAGTCAGCCGTGACTTGAGACGCATCAATAGTAGTTGTAACTGCCATGATACTTATAATCCATAGAGTCATTCCATTGTTTATTTATTGGGTTTATCACATATCAATATACATAGTTACATAGTTACATAGTTACTTAGTAGTTGAGGTTGAATAAAGACTATAGTCCATCCAGTTCAACCTGTGTAGGTGTGTGTGGCTGTAATCATCTCACATAGCCCTGAATGTTCTGATCCTTGAGATGTATGTCTAAGAGTCTTTTGAAAGCCACCATACTTTCCGCAGTAACCACATCTTGTGGTAGAGAATTCCACAATCTTGTAGCCCTAACAGTAAAGAACCCCCCACGTTGCCTGAGGTTAAAACGCTTCTCCTCTAATCACAATGTATGCCCTCGAGTCCTCATGCATTCCCTTCGACTGAATAGCTTTTTTTCTAATCTTAGATCCCCATTGAGATATTTATAAATTGCTATCATGTCCCCCCTCAGGCGTCTCTTCTCCAGGGAGAATAAATCAAGCGATTGCAGACGCTCTTCATAATTAAGGTCCTCCAATCCCCTAATTAGTTTAGTTGCCCTTCTCTGGACTCTCTCCAGCTCCAACACATCCCTCCTGAGGACTGGCGACCAGAACTGGACAGAATACTCCAGATGCGGTCGGACCAGAGTTTTATAAAGTGGAAGGATTATAGTCTTATCTCTGGAATACATCCCTTTCTTTATGCATGCTAATATTCTGCTGGCTTTGGCAGCTGCCGCTTGACATTGCATGCTATTGCCTAATCTATCATCAACTAAGACTCCCAGATCTTTCTCCATTTTTTTATTTTTTTTTTATTACATGGCATAGGTCCCACCACTCCTGGAGATGAGCATGGGAGGAGGAGACAAGGGAGCTTGGGAAGAGTGGAGAGGATGGTTTGGGTGAAGATTAGAGACAAGATTTGTGGTGTAAATGGATTTGTATGTTATTGTTCATGTTTTGAATTTTATTAGTTGGCCAATTGGAAGCCAGTGAAGGGATTGGCAGAGAGGGGTGGGGGACACTGAACAGTTGGTAAGGTGGATGAGTCTGGCAGCAGCAATCATGATAGACTGAAGAGGGGATAGCCTGCCAAGAGATAGGCCAACGAGGAGGGAGTTCCAACAGTCAAGGCAAGAGATAACAAGAGAGTTAATAGGTTGCTTAGGTATGTGTCTGACCTTTGTTTTGTAGGAATCCTGCAGTTGGGGGATTTTGTGCATTCAGAACAGGCAAAGTACGGGTTTGTGTTAACTCTAGAGTTTATTTCCCATGAATCATGGAGCATGGGGATGCAGCTTCAGCATGGAGTTTGTAGACTCTCCCTGTGTGTGTTTAGGTTGGTTTCCACAGATTCCTCCTGCATGCTAAAATGCTGGTAATTATTCAGCAAAAGCTAAACTGATCCTAATGTAGCACTATGAAAATGAATAAAATAAATAATACAAAAGCTGATTACCAGCAGATTACAACTAAAACCACCTAATTCGTCAGATTATTGGACTGAACATAGAACTTCAAAGAGAAAGGAACGATCATTCCCTCTGTATGTTAGATTGTAAGCTCCATGAGCAGGCCCCCGTATTCCTTCTATATTGAACTGTGTTGTAATTGAACTGTCCCCCTTTATATTCTAAAGCGTTGTGCAAGCTGTTGGCGCTATATAAATCCGGATACGAGTTAACGTAACATAACGAATATAACAGAACAAAATTATGTATTTTACAAATGAAAATGAAACTAAACAAAATTGTCCGTCGTGCACAAGTCTAATCTACAATGGTTTTTATTAATGTATTTGCTCTGTGAGCCAGGGCCTGTGCTAACACTAGGGGGACTAGGCAGCTGCCTAGGGCGCAGCCACGGCCAGGGGGATTCTGGGGACCCTGATGTAAGGAGAGGGGACTCTTAGGACCCTGATGTAAGAAGGGGATAACGCTGGGAACCCTGATGTAAGAGGGGACTCTGGGGACCCTGATATAAGGGGGGACTATGGTGACTCTGATTTAGGAAGAGGGGACACTTGGGACCCTGATGTAAGAAGGGCATAACTCTGTGAACCCTGATGTAAGGGGGGAGACTCTGGGGACCCTGATATAAGGGGGGGCTATGGTGACTCTGATTTAGGGAGAGGGGACACTTGGGACACTGATGTAAGAAGGGGATAACTCTGGGGACCCTGATGTAAGGAGGGTGGACTTTGGGGACCCTAATGTAAGGGGTAAACCAGGGCAGAGAGACAGCGCTCAATAGTCTGGCTAGTCAGGGGCGATATAATTGGAACCAAGAAGTGATTAAAACAGTAAAGTTTATTGTCTACAACATTAAGTAAATAAATAATTAAAACCAATGGTACCACACCGGTGTCCTGGGCGTAGATATATTATGCAGTGTAGTCCAACAACCTGGGCAGCGTGAAGAGGTGCCAATGTCTTTGCTGGATGGAAGGAACTGTCAGCTGTACAGGGGGGCCAGCCCTTCATAGAACCAAGCCGGGAACGCCGGCGAGCCTGAATGGCGTCACAATGAGACGACAATGGGAGGTGTGGAACACTAATGGATGCCTGCAAGAAAGCAGCGTGAGCTGCAAGCTGGTCTGTAGCCATGACAACGCATTTCGCAGGCATGCATTTTATCTCCTTCCCCTGCTCACACAGGTCATGGAATCCAAAGTTTTAGCGCTTGAGGCACTTTTACTTTAACCACTTGCCAACCAGTCGTTGTATTTATACTGCGGCAGGTCAGCTCTGTCCCACGAAACAACATACATATTTCATGGGATAGCTGGTGGTGCAAGCGCACGCGCCGAATGGCCACAGCGGGGCATCCGCAATCGCTCCTTCCCGTGAAGATGTAAACACAGCAGACCGCTATTCCGTCAGTAATGAACACAAGGATCCGGTGTTCTTCCTATTTAGGAACACAGGTCTCTGTGTTAATGCAGCAAACCCATCCCCCACACAGTTAGAAGTCACCCCCTAAGGACACATTTAACCCTTTGATCACTCCTGGTGTTAACCCCTTCCCTGCCAGTGTCATTAGTACAGTAACAGTAACAGCCGCGCAATCGTCAGTTAAAATAACGCAGTGCCGTATCGCAAAAAATGGGCTGGTTATTAAAGCGGAGTTCCACTCAAAAATGGAACTTCCACTTTAGGGCCTCTTGATCCCCTGACATGCCACATATGGCGTGTAACTTTTTTTTGGGGGGAGGGGGGGCGGGTACCTAGATTTGACAGGTACCCGCTCCCACTTCCACTTTCTAGGCGGCTCGAGCAGAAGTTTGCCTCTCCCCCTCCCTCCCTGCAATCTTCTGGGACATGTCACAGGTCCCAGAAGATTGCTCGTCCACTCAGGATCTGCAGAGCAACAGTGCACACCCGGCTGTGAAGCCACAAGCTATCACAGCTGGGTGCCCACAGTAGTGATGCCGACACCATAGGGAGCGTTTTCATCCGATCCTATCTGATCCTCCAGATGGATGAAAAATAGGATTTACATCCGTCTGGATTTCACGGACAGGATTGGATCGGAAAGCAGCGGGTGTCAGGGGACATGTCTCCGCTGACATCCGCCGCTCCATAGGGGTTAATGGAGTGCCCTATCAGGTCCATCTGAAAAATTGACAGGCTGACCTGATCGGAAAGCCTGTGTTAAAGGGCCCTTAGGACTACAGGTAATACAGGGTGCCATGAATTGGCCCTGCAGTTTACACATGCATTTGCAAATGTGTGTTAACTGAACCCCTGTTTTTAACACATACTGTTAGACAGGTTCATTCGGTTGGTAATCAAACTGCGCCAACGTTCTGCACACCACTGCAAGATTGGATGATGCTAGGTGGAGACAAAGTCATCTCCTGCAAACTTCAGCCAATCCGTGAAGAAGAGGTATCCAGTTCTCCAGTCAGTTTGCACACGGAGCTAACTTTTCTTTTTGGGGGGGAGGGGGTGCAAGTAGCTGATCTTGTCTAGGGTGCAAAATAGTCTAGCACCGGTGTTCTATCAGAATATCGCTACCTATCAGATTCTGCAATGGGAAGTGAAGTTCGGACGAGAACAACTTACTGCGTTCCAACATGGCCGCTATGCGATCCAATAGGTTCCTAATGTGACAGAACATGATGCAGCGGCGTACATCTTCTTACACCCACGCAAATCTTGAATTTTACATTTATTTTAGCACTAAACTCACCTTATAGACTGAAATAGACTATTTCACCGCGACTGAGTGAAATAATCTATTTCACTATATAATCAGTTTTGTCGCTGAGCAGTGCGGGGTGTACCAAGATGGCCGTCGCCCCTTCTGCCTGCAGGTTTCCCGCTAGATTTACTATAATACAATTGAAATCGAAATCTAATACTGTTATTCAGTCTATAAGGTGAGTTTACTGCTAAAATAAATGTAAAATTCAGGACTTCCGTGGGTGTAAGAAGATTTCTGCCGCTGCTTCATGTTCTGTCACATTAGGTAACCCATTGGAAAGCATAGTGGCCATTTTGGAACGTATGGCACATGCGCAGTAAGTTTTCTCGTCCGACAGTCACTTCTGGTTGCAGAATCTGATAGGTAGAGCTATTCTGATAGAACACCTGCCCTGCTGTGAGCACACAGTGGGCAGTTTGGATGCAAGAATCACTACAGCAACATGTTGACCACAAACACATATAGAAACACATGCGCATAACGCAGAATGTGACTGGACGCCCAATGGAATATTTTTCTATTTGAGCAACAAGTATTTATTTTAGTTTACTGCTAAAATAAATGTAAAATTCAAGACTTGCGTGGGTGTAAGAAGATGTCCACCGCTGCCTCGTGTTCTGTCACATTAGATAACCCATTGGAAAGCATAGCGGCCATGTTGGAACGCATGGCGCATGCGCAGTAAGTTTTCTCGTCCGAGCGTCACTTTCAGTTGCAGAATCTGATAGGTAGCGATATTCTGATAAAACACCGGCCCTGCTGTGAGCACACAGTGGGCAATTTGAACACAAGAATCACTACAGCAACATGTTGACCACAAACACATATAGAAACACGTGCGCAAAATGCAAAATGCGACTGGGCGCCCAATGGAATATTTTTCTATTTCTATTTGAGCAACAAGTATTATTCCCAATCTTTAGTTTAAAAGCCCTTACCAGAAACCTCCACCATTCACAATCATCTATAAACCGTTCACATTTCTCCAATGCTGGCTGCCATGGATACGGGAACACTATATTATATCAGCGATTATAAATATCCCTCCACTATGTACATCCAGCCTGCTCTCACACGCCAACCTTTGTGAATAGGAGCAAGCTACACATCCCGACTAGGAGTAACAAGAGATTTTTCTTTCAAGCATGGCTGAGCACTGAGTATATTCCTCATGATTAAATACGTGGTCTGGGTGATAAGACTGAAATGGCATTTACATTCCTGGAAACATGTAGTAACGGAGGAAATTAGACATTTGCCACTTCACTGCCTCCCAACCCCAATCAACACATTAAAAATTCTCAACTGAATAAACGGAAAAGGTGACATTTGAAAAGGACACGGTGCTGTCCAAGAGTCAAATACATATGAAAGAGACGACACAACACACACTTATCATTCTGTATAATGAAGATATGATGGCAAAACAATCTGGATCAGCTGCGCATTTTGGCTACATTCACACACGGGCGTCTGGAATAGTGGGCAGAAGAGCCGCGATTCCGCCCGCAATTTCAAAAACACCCACAATGCACAATGAACATTTCAGGTGCCATTCACCTAAAAAAATGGCGAGGTTCTGCTGCGATTGTCACGCAATAAAACGCACTGCAATCACGACAAACCGCATCGCTTGAAGCTTGTCGGCCCAAAAAAAAGTTCAGGAGCTACTTTTGCGGCAGAACTGCGCCCCTTTTTAAGGTTCCATTTAAATTAATGGCATCTGAAATGTGCGTTGTGTGATTTGGCATTTTGAAATGGCGGACAGAATTGCGGCTATTCTGCCCGCGATTCCAAGCGCCCATGTGTGAATGTAGCCTGAGGAAGGTTTTCCATTTTGCGACCACTTTTTGACTTGATGGACATGAGCCTCTATAGTCCCGGTTTACACAATTGCAATGCGGGAACCCTGCAAAGCCACTGCGGGTTCAAGCATCGCACCCCACTCGCAGGCAGCTCACACTGCCATATGCGAATCACTGGGGGTGTCAATACAAAGTTAACAACAGATTAGTTTGCATATCGCAGTGCGAACTGTCAGTTCAGATATGAATCAGATCGCATAGGTGTGAACACAAATGCAATCCGATTCTGGTGCGGGCCAAAAAAAGGGTCCTGTGCGACTTTATTCCGAACGCGATGTGAATTCAGCCATACAAACTGTATGGCTGAATTCACAACTCACAGACATCGCATGTGATTTGCAGAGCAGTGCGCTGCGAATCACATGCGATGTCTTACAACGCATATTTGTGAACCGGCACTTAAAGTATATGTAATTCCTCATCTTGTAAACCAACCCATTAAGTTTAAAATAGAAATGAAAGGCAAAACATTTGTGTGTGTATATATATATATATATATATATATATATATATATATATATATATATATACAGTGGGTACGGAAAGTATTCAGACCCCCTTAAATTTTTCACTCTTTGTTATATTGCAGCCATTTGCTAAAATCATTTAAGTTCATTCTTCTTCCTCATGAATGTACACATAGCACCCCATACTGACAGAAAAACACAGAATTGTTGACATTGTTGCAGATTTATTAAAAAAGAAAAACTGAAATATCACATGGTCCTAAGTATTCAGACCCTTTGCTCAGTATTTAGTAGAAGCCCCCTTTTGATCTAATACAGCCAGGAGTCTTTTTGGGAAAGATGCAACAAGTCTTTCACACCTGGATTTGGGGATCCTCTGCCATTCCTCCTTGCAGATCCTCTCCAGTTCTGTCAGGTTGGATGGTAAACGTTGGTGGACAGCCATTTTTAGGTCTCTCCAGAGATGCTCAATTGGGTTTAAGTCAGGGCTCTGGCTGGGCCATTCAAGAACAGTCACGGAGTTGTTGTGAAGCCACTCCTTCGTTATTTTAGCTGTGCGCTTAGGGTCATTGTCTTGTTGGAAGGTAAACCTTCGGCCCAGTCTGAGGTCCAGAGCACTCTGGAGAAGGTTTTTGTCAAGGATATCCCTGTACTTGGCCGCATTCATCTTTCCCTCGATTGCAACCAGTCGTCCTGTACCTGCAGCTGAAAAACACCCCCACAGTATGATGCTGCCACCACCATGCTTCACTGTTGGGACTGTATTGGACAGGTGATGAGCAGTGCCTGGTTTTCTCCACACATACCGCTTAGAATTAAGGCCAAAAAGTTCTATTTTGGTCTCATCAGACCAGAGAATCTTATTTCTCACCATCTTGGAGTCCTTCAGGTGTTTTTTAGCAAACTCCATGCGGGCTTTCATGTGTCTTACACTGAGGAGAGGCTTCCGTCGGGCCACTCTGCCATAAAGCCCCGACTGGTGGAGGGCTGCAGTGATGGTTGACTTTCTACAACTTTCTCCCATCTTCTGACTGCATCTCTGGAGCTCAGCCACAGTGATCTTTGGGTTCTTCTTTACCTCTCTCACCAAGGCTCTTCTCCCCCGATAGCACAGTTTGGCCGGACGGCCAGCTCTAGGAAGGGTTCTGGTCGTCCCAAACGTCTTCCATTTGAGGATTATGGAGGCCACTGTGCTCTTAGGAACCTTAAGTGCAGCAGAAATCTTTTTGTAACCTTGGCCAGATCTGTGCCTTGCCACAATTCTGTCTCTGAGCTCTTCAGGCAGTTCCTTTGACCTCATGATTCTCATTTGCTCTGACATGCATTGTGATCTGGAAGGTCTTATATAGACAGGTGTGTGGCTTTTCTAATCAAGTCCAATCAGTATAATCAAACACAGCTGGACTCAAATGAAGGTGTAGAACCATCTCAAGGATGATCAGAAGAAATGGAAAGCACCTGAGTTAAATATATGAGTGTCACAGCAAAGGGTCTGAATACTTAGGACCATGTGATATTTCAGTTTTTCTTTTTTAATAAATCTGCAACAATGTCAACAATTCAGTGTTTTTCTGTCAGTATGGGGTGCTATGTGTACATTCATGAGGAAGAAGAATGAACCTAAATGATTTTAGCAAATGGCTGCAATATAACAAAGAGTGAAAAATTTAAGGGGGTCTGAATACTTTCCGTACCCACTGTATATATATATATATATTTAAAAAACCATTATGAATACCTTTTTTTCCCCCCTTTTTTATAAGTGATCACATTCCCTATGTTCCTAACTGTATAAGGAGCTCAGAGAGATGGGGGAGGAGAAACAGCAGCACGCTGATCTTCCCAGTGAATGGATTTGGAGGGGGTTGTCAGGACAAGCCTGATCATTGGAGGAGAGCAGCTAGAGAACTGACCGCAATGTCCTTTTATGCCTAGTGTGGTCAGTTTTTAAAACAAAAGCAGAGGGACTGGCAGGATCACTAAGGATTTCACCCAAAGGAAGCAATGCCAAGAGAACAGGATACTTTCATATACAAGTACATGATACAGCAGGCACATATCAGGAATATGAAATGTTGGGTTTACATATTGAACTCATTATATCCATGGCCATTGCATTCTACTCCCTGCAATGGATTTGCTGATTGGGTGAGTATGTCATTTGTGCATAACACCAGCGAAAAAGTTAAAAAAAAGTGGGAGGAGGATGTGAAGTTCCTCTTTATTAAGGTCCGATACTATGGAATAATTGCATTTGGAAAGTTGGAATGATTCGAGTAGGGCCACTTCACACTGGAACCCGGTCCCGCACATTCTCATTTTGATCGCCCTTTCATTTCAATGGGCTGCCAAATGTACTAAAACACAGAAAAATTTGTGCAAGCACTACTTTTTCAGATCTCGTGGCACCAGACCACAAGTGGTTTGGTGGCCAAAAACGCGCTGCATTTGTGAGATGCGCTTGGGGTTCTATTAACATTTATTTGGCACCTATGTGCGTTTCACAAGAGCAGCGTGTTCACATGCGAGCCAAGAAACGCACACAGAATGCGCCTTTCCCGCACCGCATTTTGCTGTAAATGAGCCCTTATGGGGATTTTTTTATCAACACTTGATAGGCAGATAGACACAAGAGCTATAATAGAATGGTTATGGCTGTATGTTACAACCCACAAAACATGCAACAATAATAACGACATCAACAATACAAAAATAATAATAATACTATTTGATAGAGGTATGAATGTTGTTAGCTATATGGAATTTAATACATGCAGTAAGCAGTAGGCTTACATATATTTAATGCTGTTTTCCAAAAACTTGAAACGAAACTGTCTGTGTTGCCTATAGCTTCTATTCAGAATTAACCTTTCGTGTTCTAACCTGCACTAAAAAAATAAGAAATAGAATTGGAGGGGACCCAATGGGGGTGACAAACACACCTCCCCCATCGTTTTTTTGTCCTTATCGTTTTTGTATCTTTTTATACATAGATGTTTATGGGCTGATTGACAATGTAACATTTCAGTGCAAATGCTGTGAGGAACTACAAAGCATGTGCATATAGTCCTAATGTTATTAAAAAAAAAGTGGTGTTTACATCCCTGCCCTGCTTTGCAGCTTGATTTGGAAAATACGATCTAATTTTCTTCCTTTCTACAGAGTTGTGAGGACCACCAGTCTATGGCAATGCATGTGTGCGTTTTGATGCGTTTTCATCAAATACTGTTCCTATCAAGCTGACTGGTAAATGTTCCTTAAAAAAATGCTCAAAAAATACAGAAAAACATGCATGTGGGGAATTGCATGATAGCCCTCATAACGCCTTACGGCACGCATTTTTAAAAAACGAAAATACATCACATCTAAATTGCGGAGGCACAGCTGTGAATGGATTACCCAAAACCAGCATGCGTAATGGTCTAACACTATCTTTTCACTTGCCCTACACATGTGTGTGTTTTATGGCTCGTTCGCATGATGTGCAGTGATCTGCGTTTTTCCACACCGGATCAACGCAGGTCAACGCAAGGGCAGGCACATGGAAAACAATGGTTTTCTGTGTGCCTTGTTCACACTGCAGTCTTGTGCTTTGAAGTGTACTGTGTTAAAAAGCAACACATCTGCATTTCAACGCCACGCACATGAACGCATTCCAATGTAATGCAACTGAAAGTAAAGGTATAGAAAATAAATTGTTAGTATTTTGACCCTTCCAGGGACTTGTCTGTTTACAGCGGATGGCATGAAAATGCATGCAAATACACATAACGCAATGTAATACCACACATTGCACATGAAAGTGCATGCCAATACGCATGACAAGGCAACATAACACAACTCAATGCGCATGAAAATGCATGCCCATGCATATAAAAAGGCAACATAACACAGCGTGATGTGCGTGAAAATGCATGCCAATACGTATAAAAAGGCAACATAAAATAGCGCGATGCGCATTAAAATGCATGCCAATGCGTATAACAAGGCGACATACTACAACACAATGGGCATGAAAATGCATGCCAATGCACATAACAAGGCAGCATAACACAACGCAATGGGCATGACAATGCATGCCCATGCGTATAACAAGGCAACATCATACAACGCAATGCGCATAAAAATGCATGTCAATGTATGTAACAAGGCAACATAATACAACGCAATGAGCGTGAAAATGCATGCCAATGCACATAACAAGACGGCATAACAAAACGCAATGTGCATGAAAATGCATGCCCATCCGTATAACAAGACAACATCACACAACGCAATGTGCATAAAAATGCATGCCAATGCACATAACAAGGCAACATAACACAACGCGATGTGCATAAAAATGCATGCCAATGCGTATAATAAGCCAACATAACACAATGCAATGTGCATAAAAATGCATGCCAATGCGTATAACAAGGCAACATAATACAACGCAATGCACGTGAAAATGCATGACAATGCATATAACAAGGCAACATAACACAACGCAATGCACATGAAAATGCATACCAATGCGTATAACAAGGCAACATAACACAATATATTGTGCATGAAAATACATATTAAATTCACACCAATGCACGTGAAATTTGGATGCGTTTTTTGAGTTTTATGTGCAGTATGTTGTGAAAGGACCCCAAGGCTCAGCGCACACTGGTGTGCATTTGCCACGCTAAAAACGCACCTTTTCAGCGCAACAAAAGTGCATGAAAATAGTTCCCTTTAAATTCCATCTGCTCACATCTCGCAGTGTTTTTAAAAAGTCAGCTTGAAAAACGCACCAAGAACGCACCTTCCATTTGTCGTTTTTTACCCAGGTGAGCACGGATGAAAACGCATGCAAGCGCGTCATGCGTTGCATGAAATTTTGACATAACGCGCGAAAAACCCGCTACAAACGCAATATACGTTTTCACACGTCTTTCCAGAAACTTTCCCTGTAATCTCCTATTTGATATTCTGCTTCCCATCCTATTTATTATCCGATGACATGCACTAAATTGATGGCGTTTATACAGTCCCGTATCCCCACAAATTGCTTTAATGAAGGGACCGATGACGGATGGTGTACTGTAATGGAGCGAGATGAGAATCAATGGGGCTGTCAGGACGGCTAATTCCAGCAGGATGTATTGGAAGTGAGAGCTGAGGCTGGGGGAGTCTGAAAATAAGGAGAACTTATTCGGAGGAAGAGCGATGACTTAATAACTGAGCGGATTGGAGAAATTCTAAGACATTCAAGCAAAAAAGTAGAGCCAATCTTCCAACCAATCAGGCTTCACTTTTCATGCTCTAAGAGGAAGCCTGAGAATAGTTGCCATGGGTAACGGCGAGAAGGATGCTAAATGGTTGCTAGGAGTAGCTGCTTACGCTTTCCTTTCATCCATTGAAATGGATTATTGTTATTAAAGGAGCCCCCGCCAGTCACAGGGGAAGCGGTCCCTAACCCCCTCCCCCTCAGAGTGATGAGAAGGTGCAGGTTCCTCCCCATATACAGCTGATACTCACAGCCTCAGGGCTGGTCCTGTCCTCTCTGTGCACCTCCTGCCTCACCGGTGGCCGGCTCTTGCCTGGGGATCTGCTGGATGTTGCAGGATGGGGCTTGCTGTCCTGCCATAGGTAGTAGAAGGTCCCCAGGATCCAGGCGACAGTCAGGATGGCGATGGCATTAGCTCTGATCCTTCTCATGCTGCAGGCAGGATGGAGAGATTTGTATGAATGGGAGGGAGGCGAGAGGCTGCCTGCTCCTTTTACATCCTAGCAGCGCCTGTGTGCGCCCTCCGCTTTCCTCCTCCTCCAAAGCTGTCTCTTTCCAGGGTTCAGTCTCCCCCTGGATTGCTTGCCTTGCCTCTCTCTGTATCTCTGTCTCCCTCCCTCTCTCCCTCTCCCTCTCCCTCTCTCTCTGCTCTGCTCTCACTCAGCTGTTTGTTTTAGCTCAGTCCTGCAGAGAGAGTTCATCCTCCTCAGGGTCCTAATGTCCACCTAGATTACAGCCACACGTCTGTCAAATGGAAATCAAGACTGGGGCTCGCCTCCGTACCTTCCTAAGCGGTCGATTCAGATTGACACAGACGTGTATTCTTCTATGTATGGCATGGATCCATTGCTACATGCTCCATTCAGGATTGTTAGGTTCCGTCCACATGGGCATTCACAAATAACTCATGTGAATCAAGTAGAGCGCTGGAAAGCATTTTGATGCTTTTAGCTGTAAAGCGCTGCGTAAACTGTTGGCACAATATAAATTCTATATAATAATATTAATATAGCGCTGGAACGCATTATTGATGCTGGTATCGATTGTAAAGCTTTAAGAATGCTCAAGCTGTAAAGTGCTGCGTAAACTGTCGGCGCTATATAAATCCTATATAATAATAATATTAATATAGCGCTGGAACGCATTATTGATGCTTTTAGGTGTCGATTGTAAAGCTTTAAGAACGCTCAAGCTGTAAAGTGCTGCATAAACTGTGGGCGCTATATAAATCCTATATAATAATAATATTATAGCACTGGAACTCATTATTGATGCTTTTAGGTGTCGATTGTAAAGCTTTAATAATGCTCAAGCTGTAAAGCGCTGCGTAAACTGTCAGCGCTATATAAATCCTTTATAATAGTAAAAATATATCACTGGAACGCATTATTGATGCTTTAGGTGTCGATTGTAAAGCTTTAAGAATGCTTAAGTTGTAAAGTGCTGCGTAAACTATCGGCGCTACATAAATCCTATATAAAAATAATAATAATATAGCGCTGGAACGCATTATTGATGCTTTTAGGTGTCAATTGTAAAGCTTTAAGAATGCTTAAGTTGTAAAGCGCTGCATAAACTGTCGGCGCTATATAAATCATTTATAATAATAATAATATAGCGCTGGAACGCATTATTGATGCTTTCAGGTGTCGATTGTAAAGCTTTAAGAATGCTCAAGTTGTAAAGTGCTGTGTAAACTGTCGGCGGTATATAAATCCTATATAATATTTAAAAATAATATAGCGCTGGAACATATTAGTGTTGCTTTTAGGTGTCGATTGTAAAGCTTTAAGAATGCTCAAGTTGTAAAGTGCTGTGTAAACTGTCGGCGCTATATAAATCCTATATAATAATAATATAGCGCTGGAACGTATTAGTGTTGCTTTTAGGTGTTGATTGTAAAGCTTTAGGAATGCTTCGTTAAAGGTTTTTTTATTTTTTTCAAAAAGAAACAGAGAGTTGCACTTTGCTAGCCTTCAACAAAAGTGGAAGTTATGATTTAGAGCCGGTTCACACTGAGGCGACACGACTCCTTACTACTTCGGGGGCGACTTGTGCATTACCATGCACCACGACTTCGGAGCGACTTGCAGGGACTTCATATAATGGAAGTCTATGCAAGTCGCTCCGAGGTCGCCCCGAAGTAGTACAGGACCCTTTTTCTAAGTCGGAGCTTGTGTTGCTCCTATTAGAACGGGTCCTGTAGCGGTCAATGGACAAGTCGCCTGACAAGTCGCGCTAGTGTGAACCAACTCTTAGGGTGTCATATTATATCAGTGTTATTGGAGTTGCGCAGCCCTATAAAAAAATTATCATGAAATAACCATATACATAATCCACCATTCGCATGAATACAATAGTTAATTAAAAAAAAATAATAATAATATCCAAATGAAGGAAATATAAAAGCAATGTCCATCAATCATGAAATTAGTTACTAAAAACAGAAAGAAAGAAGGGCGCAAACGCCTAGTGCATTATCTAAGACACCTTAAAAAGGTTTTATAATCACCAAAAGTATACTCACAAACATAAGTCAAATATAGCAGTGGAATGGATAATTGATGCTTTTAGGTGTCAATTGTAAACCTTTAAGAATGCCTTGTTAACGTTTTTTTTTATTTTTTATTTTTTGAAAAGAAACAGAGTGTTGTACTTTGTTAGCCTTCAACAAAAGTGGAAGTTTGGATTTAGAGTGTCGTATTATATTAGTGTTATTGGAGTTGCGCAACCTATAAACAAATTATCATGAAACAACCATATACATAATTCACCATTCACATTAATACAATAGTTAAAAAAAATAATAATAATATCCAAATGAATTAAATATAATAGCAGTGTCCATAAACCATGAAACTAATTACTAAAAACAGAAAGAAAGAAGGGCACAAAAGCCTAATGTATTATCTAAGACACCTTAAAAAGGTTTTAAAATCACCAAAAGTATACTCACAAACATGCTCCACTGATGAAGTCCCTCTCTTTGGGACGTAACGCGTACGGAGGCAAGGGAAGAGCTATGACGTCACCCGCTGAAATTAATAGAAAAAGCTGTATACACCTCGCACTGGTCAAGTGCTTTTCAAATAAGAGGATCTTATTTTATGCAAATAAATTGTTTTTAATCGGTTGAACACTATTATCTGCTTCTATTCTTTTGCGCCAACTGAATGGATTGACTGATACCACGAGAAGTGTCCTTTCTGTCTGACATTCTGGGTCTGAGGTTTCGGATGCAGGACGGACTTTACACAGTGATCTATCCTTTCTGGGGAGATAAAGAAAGCATTTGTGACCCTACTGTTAACTCAGGGGTCCTATTATGAGGTGAGAGGCCAGCATATATGGTGGAGGATATGCACACTGGATCACATCCATATACCTGATGATATATTCTTCAGAGCACACTTCCACTTACGGGCTATTTGCATGGACTTCCACCTGGACTTTTTTTCTGCTCTTTATTAGCTCCTAATTCATTCTATTAGAGCTGGTTTGACCAGCTGACCTAGCGCTGCACCATCATTATCTTCTACTCACAAACATAAATTAAATATTCTTAGATTGTAAGCTCTAATAAGCAGGGCCCTCTGATTCCTACTGTAAAGTGTATTGTATTTATACTGTCCACCCTCAAGTTGTAAAGCACTGCGTAATCTGTCGGCGCTATATAAATCCTATATAATAATAATATAGCGCTGGACTGCATCATTGATGCTTTTAGGTGTCGATTGTAAAGCTTTAAGAATGCGTTGTTAAAGGTTTTTTTATTTTTCCAAAAAGAAACAGAATGTTGCAGCCTTCAACAAAAGTCACACATCTCTGTGGTTGGAAAGCAGACGCGATTCAGTAGGCACGCTCCTATGTCTCCTATGCCTCCCGAAAAGTGTCAGCTTTCCAAGCTGCAGAGATGTGTAATCCGTGTCATTGTAGTTTTACATGACATGCGTTTTATTATTTTATGCTTCTGAGTATGCTTTTGGCTATTATAATACATTTTTAAGGTAATGCACTAGGCATTTGTGCCCTTCTTTCTTTCTGTTTTTAGTGTTTTTGCAGTCTCCCTGCTCAAGGAGTTCAGCATCGCCTAAATTACCATTTTCCACAGAGTGAGTGCTGAGCTTTGACAGTCTTATGAAATAGATTAATGCTGGGTGTGTAATGGGTGATACGTCAATGATTTCCAATCCTGATAAAAACTCTGTGATGCACTTAAATCCACACTTGTATATAAAAGAAACTGTGTTGCGTTGCGCACTTCCTCCAGTTATCACCTCAGTGCTCACCCTAATAAATACTCAAATACGCCATATAATAAATCCTGGTAGATGACCAGATCACGCTCGGCTCTAAGTGTTCTCCTTATCCACCCAAGTGAACTGATCAAAATGAAGTACTGGTCCCTTTAAGGCCCTGTTTATTCGCTCATCAACATGTTAGGACAAAACATATATAATGACCCCCATAGTGTAGTACGGGTGATAGACCAATAATTTCCAATCGTGATAAAAAAAAACTCTGTAATGCACTTAAATTCACACTTGTAGTTTAAAAAAAACTGTGTTGCGCACTTCCTCCTCCACTTATCACCTTAGTGCTCACTTTAATAAATATTCAAATACGCCATATAATAAATCCCGGTAGATGATCTGATCACGCTCGGTTCCAAGTGTTCTCCTTATCCTATCCTCCAAAGTGAACCGATCATACTGGAGTACTGGTCCCTTTAAGGCACCGTTTAACACGCTCATCAACATGTTAGGACAAAACATATATATTGACTCCCATAGCATAGTAGTTTAATATTGCAAGTTTAATAAGGTAAAATACTTTTACATCAACAAACTGTTAAAATTGCATCCAAGATAGTAAAGTATTCAGCAGTAACTGCCTCTCACATCACTTCTGGTCAGCTGCCTGCTCTGAGATGCCCTACGCGTTACGTCACACTAAGTGACTTCTTCAGGGAACACTGTTTTTTTGGAATGAAAATCTATTAAAAAGAAGGGCTTTCCATGTTCCCTGTGAACATCCAATACTGGCTATACACTAGTAGAATTTGGTTCAACATTTTTCCTTGTAAGAATGTTGTAAGAACACGTGTTTCTTTTTCTAATCATTAGTGAGGTTAAATAACACTTGTTTTCAACTGCAGTGGCAATAAATGTGAAGGAGCAGGATGGATTTTAATTTTTAATTTTTTTTTATTGGGAATGTTTTATAGCAGAAGGTAAAAAAAAAGGGATGCTGGGCCTGCATCCCTTTAGATGTGTTCCTATTGGGATTACCAAACCTAAAATGACATTTTTGTTGCAGGGGATGCCAGAAATCTGACTTGTATCTTATGCAGACTTCTGGGAAAATTGGTGAGCCAATCACACAAGAAGGAAACTATATTTCTGGGGTGTGGTCAGTACATATTCTGTGTACAGAACAGCTCCAGGTAGCCATATTGCATTGCATTTTTAGAAAATTACAACAGCTGCAGATTGAAAAGGAAGGGTCATTTTTAATAACATTCAGTCACAATATGATTTGTATTGCAATTGTATATGCTATATTGTTTTTTCTTTATTTGCTATTTTTTTTCTCCACAAAAGTGAAGTTACCCTTTAAGTGGTTAAAAGACATAAAATATACATTCATGAGGTAAAAATGGAGCTGTCATCGAGCTTTTAGAGAAAAATAGTTCATAACTTTTAAAATAAATGTGACCCAGCATCCTTCAAGTGTGGTGAAACAGCATAATTTGTTACATACCAATCTGTATGGAGTTGCAGAAACTGAATAAATAAATAATAATTTAGGCTTTAGAGGGAAAACCTTCTTTGCATCATTTTAGCTCATAATTTATGTTGAAATGATTCACTCTTGTGAAAGATATTCTCCAAAAGCAGCAAGGGCAGAAACTCTATGTAATGCATTCAAATAGGATATTAAATAAGCCCCCAGACTTCTCATTTCCACTACTTCCATTACTTAAAGCTGAAGTCTAGTACTGTATATATTTTTATTCTGGGATATAGCCCCAAAGATATTATGTGTAATGGTATGTATCTCATTACCCAGGGGCGGCTGCTTCTGCTAGAATAGTCTCTGCAGTATCTCCCTCACAACCACCACCTTAGTGTCCTGAGTTACTGTCTTCCATGCTGTGAGAGTTATGCCTGGTACACATGATAAGATTATCCCACGATTGATCTTCCTTTTTTTTTTGCATGCTAATCTCATATTGAAAAATAATAAAATAATAGATAATAATAAATAGTAAAAAATAAAAGTTATGAAAATTCTCATGCGCAGGGCTTTTTTTGAGCTGGAACTTTGGCTCAGGCTCCCTGCTCACCACTATCACTTGTAAACACAGATGTCTGGCTTCTGTGTTTACAAGTGACATCTTGTCCCCCTACGGCTCCCACAGATCTGATCTCCTGGGTGTTTCCCCCTGAGTGCAGAATGGGGACAAGGGAGACTCAGGTGTCGGGGGTGCAGTGCAGTTGCCGACTACCCCATTGGATGATCTCCCCACAAGTGAGAGAGGCATAGCCAACTACAGTGTGCAGGGAAGTACCTGAGCCAGCTGGGTGCTTCAGCCTATTACAGCAACAAAAGTAAGACATGTGGAAGATGGCAGAGCTTTAAAGGAGATGGGGAGAAGATGGGGGCATTAAATGGGGGTTGCATGTAGAGGTTAGAGTTGAAGAGGGGTAAAAGTGAAATGTGGATGAGGGGTGCAGAGGTGCAGCTCTGAAAGAAGGTAGCACACCCCTGAACTCTGCACTATGTACCTAACGCACCCCCAAACTCTGCACTCTATTTTTAAACTCCCCCACGCACTCCTGGTATTTAATGTCTCTTTAACCCTCCCACTGTTAGGCCCCTTTCACACTAGCGGACCGTTCAGATCCACCTGTCAGTTTTTCTGGCGGATCTGAACGGATGCCCCAGAAACTGGGGCAGACTGGGGCAGACTGGCAACTTTCAGCCTTTCAGTACAAACCAGAGGCCCACAGTGCAGCGACTCAGCCCCCCTCCTACTCTCCCTCTTCCCATCCTCCTCCTGACCCCCATTCCAGGCTAAAGCCCCACTCCAGGTACTCTCTACTCATTGGCTGAATCCGGGTTCCTAACCTGGCCAGCAGGGGGCGGTTGAGGGGACCTGGGACAGCTCAGTTGGCCAGGGGAGGAGAGTCTCAAGTGTGGCATGGAACTGGCCTCTGCTCAAACACAGTTTACACCATCCATGATGGGGGGGGGGGGGAGGCCTGCACTCTGTCCTTGTCTTCATCTTGCACTCAATAGGTCAGTGGCAGAGACTTTTTACTTCTCTTCACCAGGAATCCTTTAGGCATGTCTGTGGCAGAAGCGGTGCAGCCTTTTTACAAGATATGAGGGGGAAATTGCCCCCCTGCCCCCTAGCCAAGTCCTTCCCTGAACAGAACTCATATTACTACACTCCCACAATACATCGTGTTCTGTGAATAGACGGCGAAGAACCTGTCATGCCACTGCCATTCTTGTGAATGGCAGAGTGTCATTTACACAATAGGCAGCCTTTTGTTTCATCTATTTGGCTGGTAATCTACTCATAGTGATTAAATTGTACGTAAACCTAATGACTAAAATGTTAAATATTGGAGATTTATAGTTAGATCAGGTGACTGCATTTGTTTTTTTTTTTCAGACTGTAACCACTTGCCGTCCGCCCGCCGCAGATATACTGCGGCAGGCTGGCTCGGCTGCGAGAATCGCCGTACCTGTACGGCGGATCGCGGGAGCCCTCCTAGGGACGCACGCACCCACCCCATTAGGCAGCGGGGATGCCAATCCATGGGGCCGGCGGCTGTGATTGCCACCTGGCACCCACGATCACTCCCCGTGGACATAGAACGACGGACTGCTGTTGTAAACACGGCAGACCCCTGTTTTCTCTGGAATGAATACCGAGTGCCTCTGATCCTCCTATTTAGGATCACGGGTCTCTGTGTTCCTTTCACAAGTCCCTCCCCCATGCAGTTAGAAAACACTCCCCTAGGCTCACATAACTCTTTGATCACCCCTGGGTTAACCCCTTCCCTGCCAGTGTCATTAGTACAGTAACAGTGCATATTTATAGCACTGATTACTGTAGTAATGTCACTGGTCCCCCCTAAAAGTTTCAAAAATGTCAGTTAGGGGTCCGATCTGTCAGCTGCAATGTCACAGTCCCACTAAAAATCGCTGATCGCCGCCATTACTAGTAAAAAATAAAAATGACATAAATCTTTCCCCTAGTTTGTAGACATGATAACTTTTGCACAAACCAATCAAAATACACTTATTGGGATTTTTAACCAAAAATATTTAGCAGAATACAAATTGGCCTAAAAGGATAAAAAAAAAATAGATTTTCCTTTTTTTTTTTGGGAATGGTATATAGCAGACAGTGAAAAATATATATATATTTTTTTTCAGAATTGTCGCTCTTTTTTGTTTATAGCACAATAAATAAAAAATTGCACAGGTGATCAAATACCACCAAAAGAAAGCTCTATTTGTGAGGGAATAAAGGACAAAAATGTAATTCATGTACAGAGTCGCACGACTGTGCAATTGTCCGTTAAAGTAACGCAGTGCGGAATCCTAAAAAATGGCCTGGTCATTAAAGTGGTAGTATTCTCTGCTTTTTCACTTTTACCTACAGGTAAGCCTATAATAAGGCTTAGCTGAAGGTAAAAGTAAAATCTCCTAAACCTGTACGGTTTAAGAGATATTCGCCCTGCATGCAGCCGCTGACACCAGCAGCGCATGCGCTCTGAAGGTCCGGCAGACCTTCAGAGCTCCTTGCCGGAAAGTAAACTCCTGCGCGCATGCGCGGGAGTGGCGTCATCGCAGCTCCGGCCACTCACAGCGATAACCCTGCCGAACCTGGAAGAGACGCCGAGGGAAGATGTCAGCTGCCTCAGCGGTGTCCGGGCGACCGTGTCGAGCTTCGTTGTAAGGTAAGTATTTTATAATGAGCTAGTATGCGATGCCTTTGTCCTGCAGGGTTTGTTTTTTGTTTTTTTGGAGGATACAACCGCTTTAAGGGGGCAAATCCTTCCTGTCCAGAAGTGGTAATTCTTTTATTTTCACCTAATGATGCTGCCAGCAACACACTTCCTGTCCTATCAGGACAGCTCTCACTGTACATTATCTTTGGAGGAACAGTGTGGTCACCCTAGAACAGGAAGTGTGTTAGGACTATAGAGCACTTTACACTTTTTTATTGCCATAACATAGAGGGAGGTGTTCTGTAGCTTACAAAGTTAAACTGGACAGGGCTGATGACATTGCTTGCGATAACAATGGAGACTGCACTTTTTGCCCTTATCGAACAAATATAACAAAAAGTATAGTATATTTAATGCAAGGCAAACCTCATGCCATTGGCCTAGGAGGAGGCGGGGGCGGGAGCGGGAGGACTGCAGGAGACGGGACTTAAGAGAAGCCGCCGCCAGGTAAGTGCATTGGTCTCGGGGGGGGGGGGGGAAGCCCACACTGCATTGAAGGGGGCACACACGCTGGTCTCTGCATTGATGGGGACAATGCTGTGGCACATTGCATTGATTGGGGGACAATGCTGTGGCACTCTGCAATGATTGGGGACAATGCTGTGGCGCTCTGCAATGATTGGGGACAATGCTGTAGCGCTCTGCAATGATTGGGGACAATGCTGTGGCACTCTGCAATGATTGGGGATAATGCTGTGGTGCTCTGCAATTATTGGGGGCAATGCTGTGGCGCTCTCCATTGATGGGGGCATGCTGTGGCACTCTGCAATGATTGGGGGCATGCTGTGGCGCTCTGCATTGATTGGGGGGCATGCTGTGGCACTCTGAAATGATTGGGGGCACGCTGTGGCTCTCTACATTGATGGGGACAATGCTGTGGCACTCTGCATTGATTGGGGGCATGCTGTGGCACTCTGCATTGATTGGGGGGCACGCTGTGGCATTCTGCATTGATTGGGGGGCATTCTGTGGCACTCTGCATTGATTGGGGGGCATGCTGTGGAATTCTGCATTGATTGGGGGGCTTGCTGTGGCACTCTGCATTGATTGGGGGCACGCTGTGGCATTCTGCATTGATTGGGGGGCATGCTGTGGCACTCTGCATTGATTGGGGGCACGCTGTGGCACTCTGCATTGATTGGGGGGCACGCTGTGGCATTCTGCATTGATTGGGGGGCATGCTGTGGCACTCTGAATTGATTGGGGTCATGCTGTGGCACTCTGCATTGATTGGGGGCAATGCTTTGGCATTCTGCATTGATGGGGGCATGCTGTGGCACTCTGCATTGATTGGGGGGCATGCTGTGGCACTCTGCATTGATTGGGGGCACGCTGTGGCATTCTGCATTGATGGGGGCATGCTGTGGCACTCTGCATTGATGGCGGGCACGCTGTGGCGCTCTGCATTGATTGGGGGCACGTTGTGGCACTCTGCATTGATTGGGGGCACGCTGGTCACTCATTTTTCTGTTTGCGCCAACCCCCCCCCCCCCCAAAAAAAAACTTTTGAGCACCAGCCGCCACTGTTTAGCGGACTGAAAACCAATAAGAAAAGTTCAAGTTTTCTTCACAGGGACGCTGTCACTTCATCTTGCAAATTCCAATGCTTTTAATTTGCTGGGAAAAGCCATTTCACTACAACAGCTAACAGTGGTTTTAGTGGTTGAGCCCCTGTGCAAGTTATTTGTAAGACCTCATATGGAATATGCAGTTCAGTTTTGGACATCAGTTCACAAAAAGGATATCGGGGAACTGTAGAAAGTCCAGAGAAGGGCAACCAAACTGATAAGAGTCATGGAGGAGCTCAGCTATGAGAAAAGATTAGAGGAACTGAATTTATTCTCTCTTGAGAAGAGTAGATTAAGGGGGGATATGATCAACATAAATAAATACATAGGGTTCCATATAGTGAACTTGGTGTAGAATTATTCATTTTAACCGCTTTACCACTAAGCCTTTTTTGACACTTTTTGTTTACAAGTTTAAATCAGTATTTTTTTGCTAGAAAACTGCTTAAAACCCCCAAACATTATATATATTTTTTTAGCAAAGACTCTGGAGAATAAAATGGTGGTCATTGCAATCTTTTTTTGTCACGCGGTATTTGCGCAACGGTCTTTCAAACGCCATTTTTTTTTTTTAAAATTACGAAAAATCATATTTCACTGCACTTAAAAAAACTAAACAGTAAAATTAGCCCATTTTTTTTGTATATTGTGAAAGAGGATGTCACGCCGAGTAAATAGATACCCAAAATGTTACGGTTTAAAATTGCGCACACCCGCGGAATGGCGACAAACTACGGTCAATAAAAATCTCCATAGGCGACGCTTTAACATTTTTTAACGGCTACCAGTTTAGAATTAGAGTGTAGCTCTTTTTTTTAATTATTGCTCACACTCTGGCGATCACGGCCATACCTCACATGTGTGGTTTGAACAGGGATTTCATTTGCGGCGCGACTTCCATATACGTTTTCTTTCGTGCGCGTGCGTATTATTTTAACACAGGTTTTTAAAAAAAAAAAAAAAATCTGATCACTTTTATTGCTGTCACAAGCAATGTAAACATCCCTTGTGACAGCAATATGCAGTGACAGGTACTCTTTATGGAGGGATCGAGGGTCTAAAAGACCCTAGACCCCTCCACTACACTTCCATGTATTCAAAACGCAGAAAACTGAATTTTTTTTAATACAGTCACTTTTTGAATCTGCCGCCTTTAGCAGCAGAGTAACCCTAGCATGACGTCATGGACGCCGCCTCCGGGTTACGTCATCGGAGACCCGATCGAAGCCGCTTCCGGCTTTGATCAGGACTCCATCCAGCCGGCGGACGTTTCGGCTGGGTGCTCGGGTTTTCCGGTGGGACGGGAGACCCGGGCAAAGCTGCAGAAGGCGGCGGGAGGGGGGGGGCATCCCCTTCCGCTCGCCGGGGTAACGATCAATCGGCTCCTGAGCCGCATCGGTCGTTACTGCCGGAAAGCCGACCGCCGGCTCTAAAAATTGGTACTGGGATGATGCCTCTAGCTAGAGGCATCACCCTGGTACAATCACACAAAGTCAGCCGACGTGGGTCTACGTGGCTAGGCGTAAAGTGGTTAAGGTCATCACTGAGGACAAGAGGGCACTCTACGTCTAGAGGAAAAAACATTGAACTTTCAAATGTGGAAAGACTTCTTTACAGTAAGAGAGAAAATATGGAGTAGACTCCCTTAAGAACTAGTTCTAGCAAGTTCAGTAAATTGTTTTTAAAAAGGCTTGGATTCTTTCCTCAAAGAGGATACTAATATTTAGAGGTAATAACACCAAGGGTAGTTGAATCAGGGAATATCCGAATGCCTGCTGGGGAAACAGGAAGAAATTATTACCTTCGCTCAAGCAAAATAAATCTTGCTTTATTGTTTTATTTGTTTTTTTGTTTTTTTTTCCTCTCTGGATCAACTGTGGGTATAGGATTGTGTATATGGAGATTTTCTACGTGTGTTTTTTTCATTTTTTTTTTTTCTTTTGGGTAAAGTAGATGGACTTTTGTCTTTTTTCAACCAGTTTGGCTTTCTACTTCTTGAGCTAACTGCAGTGAACTTGCATGGCGATTTTCTTCAACCTTTTTATCAGAAGACGCTCCTGACAAGGTGTTAACTTCCGTGGATGGCCTGGACATCTCTGTAAAATGGTTGCAGTTCCATCTTTGTTACATTTTTGTATCACTTTTGCAGTATTTTACAGTATTCTGACTGACAAGTAAAGCTTCGCTGATCTTCTTGTAGTCTTCACTTTTCTTGTGTAAAGAAATTATTTTCTTTCTCAGGCCTTGTGACATTTGTCTTCCATGTGGTACAATTGCTGACAGTATGAAATGGGAAGGGGTTTTATTTCTTAAGTAACGCCCTTTTATAATCAACTGTCTGCTGGACAACAGTTTAATGAACAATTAGATTCACCTGTAGTTTAATTCTTGGTAATTAGGATTTTGTTGTCAAAAATTTAGCTTTGCTCCTAACGTGGGGTACTCACTGTAAGAAAATCGGGCGAATGATCGTTCAATTTTCCTCGTTGTTTCACAGCAAATCAGAAACTGATGAACGAAAATTCCTATGAAAATTCTCATACGGCAAAGGCTTTTTTTTTTTGTTGTTTATTGTTTCTGATCATGCGCACTTTCTTTTCTGATTTTTTTGTACACAATAAATGAAAATCATTTGTTTTGTTCCCATACGAGAAACATTCTGGAGTTTGTCCCTTTGAGAATTTTCGTACGAAAATTCGGAATTGGCTGTCGAAAGTTGCGTGCAAACTATACGAAAATCCTTGGACGAAAATGTTTGCCCGATTTTCTTATAGTGTGTACTAGTCTTAAGAGTTTCATTGGGGTATATTCATTTTGCAACATGGTCTTGAATACATTTGTGTGTGCAAATGAAAAAATCTTGGTTTCAACCAATGGCCCGCATTTGTGGGAGTATTTTTTTAGTATAGTGTCCCATAGAAAATGGTAATCCTGAAAGGAAAGTAAAGGTTTTCTGACAATTCTGTTGGGATATACTTACTTAGCTGAGCACTGTATACATATATATATACAGGATATAAATAGTTCTGCTCTCTTTTCTAGTATTTACTGCCACAAAAGTTGAAAAAAGTGGCCTAATGCAGGGGACTACATTTAGAGCTCTGATGTCCTTATATTCATTATATTTTTCATGCCTACTACTACCATTATGGTGCTTTGATAATACAATGGAATCAGATAAGTGAATCAAGTTTGCCAGATTGGTGCCATGATAGAGAAGAATTGGTGCCAACAGAGAAGAATATGGATGATGTCCAAGGGGTAACTTTTCCCTGCTCTCATCTCATCTCCACTCTGCTATGCAAAAACATGCCTGTTAGGTTGTTCCGAAAGTTTAAAGTGGAGTTCCACCCTAAAATTTTACTTTTGCCCATCTTCTTGTCCCGGGTCACCTGTAAAACAAATGGATACTCGCAATTTTTTTTTTTAATTCACTTACCTTGTTTTAGAAGAACATATACTCACCTTACTTCCTCTTCCTCCCTCGGCGGCCACGGGCCGTCATCACTTCCTGGCTTGCAATGATTCCTGGGAGCTGAATGTCATCGCTCCCAGGAATCAATGCGCCTGCACCGGCTCCGACGTCAGTTCCGGTGTAGGCGCCGTCATACCTTGCTAAACAGCTTCTGGGCATGCCCAGAAGCTGTGCAGGGATGACGCTGCAGCCCCGGGAGTGACGGCGGGGCCGGTGCAGTGCATCGTGGGACCGAAGAGGACGGAAGAAGACACAGAAGAGGATCGCGCTGGCTTCAAGCTGCCCACACCTGAGATGGCAGCGCTGAAGAAAACATTTTCAAGGTAAGTATTTCTTCTTGCAGGTAAGTGAAACCCGGGACAGTTCAGAGGCTATCCATTGTGGAATGCACTAGCCCTGACTGTCCCGGGGGTATTTTTAAGTATTTTTTTTTTAGGTGGAACTCCGCTTTAAGACTTCACCCGTTTCCGATGAAGCAGTGCTCACAAAATACATTGTGCACTGCAGGACTGTTGGTTATTGTCTGACAGCAAGTATGGCAATTCAAAAGCTGACAACAAGCAGTATCAGTCACATTTTGCAGATGCTGCTTCACCCTGTAGGAAGGGGAAGAAATTAAACAGAAACTGCCACTCACCCAGCCTCCCTACTGTTCCACAAAGGAGGTGAGAAGGTTTTACATATCATTGAGGATGCGGAGATAAACAGATAAGGAGAAAAGATTCATACTTTGGCTACTGACATGCATGCTTCTATTTGATGCACTAATTTGACAACATGGATTTTATTATTGAATATGGTACAACTCAGGAATACCTGTAGGTGTATAAATTTAATAAGCAAAAAGCAAGTGCCATAAATAAAGTGACTATTCTTGATGTAGGCAGTGGGAATTGTTTCATAGAGAGGTAGCCAAATTCATTTTAACACTTGAAGGTTTCACAATATAACCTAAGGCCAGCCCTTACCAACAAATCATCAGCAAGACTGAGAACACATTCATAGTATATTATGTATTTTGAGACCTTTTTTCAATGATGAAGTCCTGTAGGCTTGAAAGCAAGTGCAAATAGAAAATGAAATAAAAATGTGTCAAGGTGTTTTGCAGCGAGAGAAATGTGTGTATGTGTGTAGATACATATATACATATATATACATATATACATTGGCTTTGAAAGTTCCTAACCTAATCCTAATAGCTAGCAATGAAATGCTAATTTATCAGATGCAGGGCAGTGAAAGCAGCTCTCATATTTTTAGCTGCATTAATTCTTTTATGTTGGCAAGTTTACCCAATTTTCATTAGAACATCTAGCGTTAGAACATTAGAAATGGCATTGAACCGTAACGTTTATGATAATGTTCAACTATTCCGGTATTGTTAGCTATTTGAAGTGTATAATATACTTTCCTTATTGAATGCGACTTTGTACTTTGATTTCTTTGTCATAATGACACGCTTTTTTGTAACTTTTGAAAACTCTAATAAAATTCTTGGAAACGAAAGAAAGAAAGAACTGGAACTTTTATCACTGGGTACATTGTATAAATTGAAATATGGTAAAACATAATTGCGCTTACTTGGTGTCATTTTAATTTGAGATAAAATCTAAGGATTTCATTTGAAATGCATACATATTCTATCAACCCTCCCCGTAACAAACAATGAGAGAACATACACCCTTAGGGTCCATGTACACGGGACGTAGTTAAAAGTCCCTTTGAATGCTGGAATTTTTAGGAGGTTTGAAACGTCTGTTCGGTCGCGTTTGTACCCGCGTTTAGCGGGCGTTTGCGGGCGTTAGCGTTTAGAACCGTTCCTAGAGGTCAAAAAAATGATTCCCCTTTAAAATGGAAAAACACGAACGCTAAATGCGGGTCATCGCGTTCGGTCGCGTTCGGATGCGTTCGGACGCGTTCGGTCGCGTTTTTGCGTTTGAAAGGCCGGGAAACACACGTTCGAACGCAAATAATTGCGTTCTAAAAAAAGTCCCTGAACGCAACTGCCTGCAAATGACTGTAAACGACCTGGTGTACATGGACAGATAAGATAACATGGAGCTGCGTTCAGGGGCTTCTGAAAAAAACGCCCAGCTGCTCCTAAACGGCCATTTCCAGCGTCCCGTGTACATGGAGCCTTACATACATACATACATACATACATACACAGCAGTATTTCTCACCTTTCTTCAATTGCATACTTTTCTTATAGAAGCCAGAGCCTGACTAGTATCCTCATTATTGTTGATCAGCTGTTCTCTGACATGGGTACATTTATTACCAAAACCTCCTAAATGTACTGTATATCAGTGTTTTTCAAATATTATGTTTGAAGTATTTTATACTACAAGTTTTATGACAAACTGAACGCAGCAAGTGGAAGTACTACTGAAGCTCGCAGAGAAACCGTCTGGGTCACACATACAGTACCACTGGTTGAGTCTAAGAATTAGAGCTGTACGCTGTGTGATCTCATTGCTGTCTATGGGAAGAATTGTAAGCAATACAGTTGTGCTCATAAGTTTACATACCCTGGCAGAATTTATGATTTCTTGGCCATTTTTCTGAGAATATGAATGATAACACAAAACTTTTCTTTCAGAGCCGGTTCACACTACGTCGCTCCGACATAGGGGGCGACCTGTGAAGTCGCGTGCAGCGCGACTTCGGCGCGACTTGCACGGACGTCATGAAATGAATGTCTATGCAATTCGCTCCAGGTCGCCCCGAAGTAGTACAGGACCCTTTTTCTAAGTCGGAGCGACTTGTGTCTCTCCTATTAGAACCGGTCCTGTACTACTCAATGGACCGCGACGGTGTGCGACTTGCCAGGCTGACCAAGTCGTATTAGTGTGAGCCGGCACTTACTCATGGTTAGTGTTTGGCTGAAGCCATTTATTATCAATCACCTTTGTTTACTCTTTTTAAATCCTAATGACAATAGAAACTACCCAAATGACCCTGATCAAAGTTTACATACCCTGGTGAGTTTGGCCTGATAACATGCACGCAAGTTGACACAAAGGGGTTTGAATGGCTATTAAAGGTAACTATCCTCACCTGTGATCTGTTTGCTTGTAATTAGTGTGTGAAGGTCAATGAGTTTCTGGACTCCTGACAGATCCTTGCATCTTTCATCCAGTGTTGCACTGACATTTCTGGATTCTTATTCATGTGGAAAGCAAAATAATTGTCAAAGGATCTGTGGGAAAAGGCAGTTGAACTGTATAAAACAGGAAAGGGATATAAAAAGATATCCAAGGAATTGAGAATGGCAATCAGCAGTTTTCAAACTCTAATCAAGAAGTGGAAAATGAGGGGTTCTGTTGAAACCAAACCATGGTCAGTTAGACCAACTAAGATTTCAGCCACAAGTGCCAGGAAAATAGTTCTTCAGGTGAAATACGGAACTCTCTGAAAACATGTGGTGTGGCTGTTTCAAGATGCACAATGAGGAGGCACTTGAAGAAAGATGAGCTGCATGGTCGAATCGCCAGAAGAAAGTCATTACTATGCAAATGCCACAAAGTATCCCGCTTACAATACGCCAAACAGCACAGACACAAGTCTCATACCTTCTTGCACCAAGTCATTTGGAGTGATTAGACCAAAATTGAGCTTTTTGGCCACAACCATAAACGCAACATTTGGAGAGGAGTCAACAAGGCCTATGATGAAAGGTACAAAATTCCTACTGTGAAACATGGAGGTGGATCGCTGATGTTTTGTGAATGTGTGAGCTACAAACGCACTGGAAATTAGGTCAGAATTGATGGCAAGATGAATGCAGTATGTTATCAAAAAATACCGGAGGAAAATTTGCATTCATCACCCCGGAAGCTGCGCATGGGACGTACTTGGACATTCCAACATGACAATGATCCTTAACACAAGACCAAGTCGACCTGTCATTGGCTACAGCAGAATAAAGTGAAGGTTCTGGAGTGGCCATCTCAGTTTCCTGACCTCAATATCATTAAGCCACTCTGGGGAGATCTCAAAGGTGCAGTTCATGCAAGACAGCCTAGGAATTTACAGGAACTGGATGCTTTTTTGCCAGGAAGAATGGGCAGCTTTACCATCTGAGAAGATAAAGAGCCTCATCCACAAATACCACAAAAGACTTCAAGCTGTCATTGATGTTAAAGTGGGCAATACATGGTATTAAAAACTGGGGTATGTAAACTTTTGATCAGGGTCATTTGGGTAGTTTCTGTTGTCATTATGAGTTAAAAAGAGTAAACATAGTTGATTGATAAAAAATGGCTATAGCCAAACACTAGATATGAGTGAAAGAAATGTTTTTGTGTTATCATTCATATTCTTGTAAAAATGGCAAAAAATCATAAATTCTGCCAGGGTATGTAAACTTATGAGCACAACTGTATATGTGACTTGTCTGAGCAATAACTAGAGACTCCCAGGGCCCATTCATACTATGCTTTGCCTTAAAGGATTTGAGTGTTTACAATATCTAACTGTGTGTTAAAGTGCTCTGCAATATAAAAGTGTATTCATCTGAATGTGTTTGCACCACATCTTAAAGCTGAATTCCAAGTATGGCATTTTTATGTAGTTGCATTGGTCCAGCTTGGACCAATATAATTATCTATGAAACATACCTGTGGGATACTTCCTAGAACAGCCATTTTCAACCATGATTCCGTGGAACCCTAGGGTTTCTCCAGGAGTTGCTAAGGCTTCTTTGAGCTTTGACTAATTGAAATCCAGTTTCATGGTGTCAGCATAGTTATGGGACTGACACCACTTGGCACAGGGTGGCATTCTGACCACCATTGTATGTGGGGCATATATTTTACTTACTATTACAGGAAGTGGCATTCTTCCTACTGACCCCCAATGAATTGGTTTTAGCTAGGGTTCCCAGAGACCTGAACACTTTTTCAAGGATTCCTCTGGAGCAAGAAGGTTGAAAAAGGCTGCTCTAGAAGCTGAAAATCACTGGGCACCACTCAGAGAATGTTTTGCATCCTCTCTATGAATGTAATTGAGAAAATGCAAAGCACTGTTTAAATGATGCCTATGCTGAGCATCCAACATCTTGTGTTTACAATACAGCAGGGCAGCCGCTCAGCACAGGACCCAATAGCTAGTGGAAATTCCTGAAGTAATAATGTCTAAAGTTGGCCATAGACAGTTCGAATTTCAGCCAGGTCAGCAGGGATCGGCCAAGATTCGAACCATATATGTGCAGGCTGATTGTACCCATTTATTGATCATGTCGGGTTTTTCATGCGACTATTGCCAGTGGCTATAGCCACTAGCAATAATCACTTTTTTTTCTCCCAGACAGGACAGCTCCCCCCCCCCCCCCCCCCCCCACTGACTGTGTTGATGGGGGAATCTAACGATTTTCTTTCCTGCCACCCGTGGAAAGAAAATCACACCATCTATAGCCATCCTAATAAAGTGATCTTCAGCTTCAAGGGTGATCCCACAGTGCTATAGTTAATGCATAATTACATTGGTCTAAGCTGGACCAATATACAGTGGGTACGGAAAGTATTCAGACCCCCTTAAATTTTTCACTCTTTGTTATATTGCAGCCATTTGCTAAAATCATTTAGGTTCATTCTTCTTCCTCATGAATGTACACATAGCACCCCATACTGACAGAAAAACACAGAATTGTTGACATTGTTGCAGATTTATTAAAAAAGAAAAACTGAAATATCACATGGTCCTAAGTATTCAGACCCTTTGCTGTGACACTCATATATTTAACTCAGGTGCTTTCCATTTCTTCTGATCATCCTTGAGATGGTTCTACACCTTCATTTGAGTCCAGCTGTGTTTGATTATACTGATTGGACTTGATTAGGAAAGCCACACACCTGTCTATATAAGACCTTCCAGATCACAATGCATGTCAGAGCAAATGAGAATCATGAGGTCAAAGGAACTGCCTGAAGAGCTCAGAGACAGAATTGTGGCAAGGCACAGATCTGGCCAAGGTTACAAAAAGATTTCTGCTGCACTTAAGGTTCCTAAGAGCACAGTAGCCTCCATAATCCTCAAATGGAAGACGTTTGGGACGACCAGAACCCTTCCTAGAGCTGGCCGTCCGGCCAAACTGAGCTATCGGGGGAGAAGAGCCTTGGTGAGAGAGGTAAAGAAGAACCCAAAGATCACTGTGGCTGAGCACCAGAGATGCAGTCAGGAGATGGGAAAAAGTTGTAGAAAGTCAACCATCACTGCAGCCCTCCACCAGTCGGGGCTTTATGGCAGAGTGGCCCGACGGAAGCCTCTCCTCAGTGTAAGACACATGAAAGCCCGCATGGAGTGTGCTAAAAAACACCTGAAGGACTCCAAGATGGTGAGAAATAAGATTCTCTGGTCTGATGAGACCAAAATAGAACTTTTTAGCCTTAATTCTAAGCGGTATGTGTGGAGAAAACCAGGCACTGCTCATCACCTGTCCAATACAGTCCCAACAGTGAAGCATGGTGGTGGCAGCATCATGCTGTGGGGGTGTTTTTCAGCTGCAGGGACAGGACGACTGGTTGCAATCGAGGGAAAGATGAATGCGGCCAAGTACAGGGATATCCTGGACAAAAACCTTCTCCAGAGTGCTCTGGACCTCAGACTGGGCCGAAGGTTTACCTTCCAACAAGACAATGACCCTAAGCACACAGCTAAAATAACGAAGGAGTGGCTTCACAACAACTCCGTGACTGTTCTTGAATGGCCCAGCCAGAGCCCTGACTTAAACCCAATTTAGAATCTCTGGAGAGACCTAAAATGGCTGTCCACCAACGTTTACCATCCAACCTGACAGAACTGGAGAGGATCTGCAAGGAGGAATGGCAGAGGATCCCCAAATCCAGGTGTGAAAGACTTGTTGCATCTTTCCCAAAAAGACTCCTGGCTGTATTAGATCAAAAGGGGGCTTCTACTAAATACTGAGCAAAGGGTCTGAATACTTAGGACCATGTGATATTTCAGTTTTTCTTTTTTAATAAATCTGCAACAATGTCAACAATTCTGTGTTTTTCTGTCAGTATGGGGTGCTATGTGTACATTCATGAGGAAGAAGAATGAACTTAAATGATTTTAGCAAATGGCTGCAATATAACAAAGAGTGAAAAATTTAAGGGGGTCTGAATACTTTCCGTACCCACTGTAACTATGTAAAAAATGCCATATCCGAAATTCTTCTTTAACATTCATAAAAATGTTTAAATGACAACACATCACAACACATAGTAATTGTGCTGTGGCTGTAGTGCAGGTCCTTTCTCTGCTACTGTGATAATGGTTCATGCGTTACCATGTGTTGTGGTAAAATGCACCATATGTCTTGGGCCCTTAGGGTTTGTAGACAGGTATCTTGATTACTTGGTTTCAAATTTCAATATCCAAGAGGCAAAGATACACACAAAAAGGGACATCGGGGTCTTTTCACATTATCTCCCTGAACTGTCTTCGTCACACTACTTAACTATTCAATAAAAAATATTGAACTATAAAAAAAGGGACATCTGAACCCAGATTTTGGATGAATCTGGATGGAGTGGTGGTGGCATATTCTGTCTCCATTTAAAATCTATACCATGCAAAAAATAAAAATAAATTGAGAATTGAGAAACGTTTTGTCACTCACTTGGTATGGGAGGATGGAGCAGATGACAACTTTAAAGGGGTTGTAAAGTCATTCTATGCATTAAGATAAAAAGCCTTCTGTGTGCAGATGCCCCCCATAATACTTACCTGAACCCCATCTCTATCCAGCGATGTCCATGAGTGCTTCAGCCGACTGGGACTCTCTCTCCTTATTGGCTCGGACACACCAGCGGCGCCATTGGCTCCTGCTGCTGTCAATCAAACTCAGTTAGCCAATCAGGAGTAAGAGGGGGCAGGGCCGAACAGCAGCTCCATGTCTGAATGGATACACAGAGTTGCAGCTCGGCTCGCTTGCTGTGGGGGCACCCAACAAGAGGGCAGGGCCAGGAGCACCAAAGAGGAGGATCCAGGCTGCCCTCTGCAAAACCCACAGCACAAAGGAGGTAAGTAGAACATGTTTGTTATTTTAATAGAAAAAAAAACGAGACTTTATAATCACTTTAACTGCAGACTCCCACCATGTTATAAAGGTCAATGGCTTGGTCTAGAGTAGGAGTTCTTAACCTTGGGTCCATAGATGGGTTTCAGGAGGATCATGAGGGACAGATAACTAGTCTCTTGACTCGTTGTTGGAGGGGGTCCATAGTTTTCATCAGATTCTTAAAGGGGTCCGCGACTCAAAAAAGGTTAAGAACCACTGGTGTAAGGACAGTCTTTAGAATATATTTATGACAAAAACAGAAGCATCTCTCCTGCCAACATAGACCTTATTAATCACTTTGATCCTGACGTGCCCATAGCCTAGCTGAGATCATTTTTGCACTGAATGCACACATCCAAAAGAGAAATGAGCTTTAAAGACAGCTCCAGCCTAATTAGGAATATGTATTGAAAATCAGTGGATATAAACAAGTAACGCTTATATTTTTAGCATCATTCTAGAGGGTATCTATTATGCAAACATAACACCCGCACAAACCTTGAACTTGTGCCCACCTGCTCTACTATGGCGTACTGATTAATAGCTTGTGATGGTATAGGGAAGGGAAAGCTCCCATTGCATTATGGGTATTGCGTTCTTTCTTTTATTTTTCAAAGCAGCTCAGTTATTACGTGCAGAAGAGGAAAGGCCACAAACAAAAGCTAATTCCAGTTTCTGTACCAGTGACTGGCAGATCATTAAATCTTATGCTTTGAACTCAGAGCGCAAAGGTGTTGAAATATAAGCACCTAACATGAATCTCATTCATAATCCCATAATGCTGACCTGCATAGTGCAATTGTTTTAACACATTGCACAATCACCACCAGCTGAACTAGACAAAATTCTGTTAGGGCAGATTACTCATCGTATGACTTCATGTCACTGAGTCGTAGAAAATGTTTGAATCTCACCACAGAGAGCAGATGATCTGTAATTGTTAAATATATCCTACACAGTCTACATTCACGTTTTTACATGCTCAGCAAGGTTTTGTGAATTGTTTTTAATGTATATCACAGATACATGTCATCCGTTATAAGAAAAAAAAATGCCATAGACAGCAGAATGAACAGTAGGGGTAACGTTCTTTTTCTGTTTTTATGTACTATTACTAATCATAAATTGAAAAATGAGAAACAAATAAGAATTGCACACTGCTGGCCATACACTAGTAGGATTATGTTTGAAATTTCTCATTTAGATTTGATTTTCTAAAGGTTGTTAGACTGTGCACCTTGCAAAGTGCAGAAGTTCTGCTGACCTCCATCATCCAATCATGTGAAAGCAAAAATGCTGTTTTTTTTATTTCCCTTCCTTGTGATTGAGTATTCTTTGCAAAGTGAACCTTAATATCATTTACTAAGCTCTGGAGCTATTGCATTTGCAGAGTGCAACTACACTTTCCAAAGTGCACAGTCTATTTGCCTTTAGTAAATCAACCCCTATGCCTTATCTGCTTTTTCTTCTCAGAAGGAGAGAGCCTCATATGTTTAGGCATCATCCAGGGTCATCATCTACTTCCTGGACAGAGATGCTGGCTCAGTGATTCTGGAGTCATGTAAATCCGGTTAACCGCCTTAGCGGTATCCCCGAGCGTGACTCGGGGTAGGAATTTTCTGCTATTAGCGGTATCCCCGAGTCACGCTCGGGGTCAATGGGCAGAGCGTGCAGACAGCGCAGCGGAGCTTCTCTTACCTTATCCTGGCGATCCAGCGATGAGCTCTCATTGCTGTGACCGCCAGCCGAGATCTCCGCCGCTCGTCTGTCGGTAGGAGGACTTCCTAGTTCCGTTACCTGCAGCAGCAATGCTGCATGGGAGCGGAACTAGGGAGGGAAATTAAAAAAAAAAAAAAAAACGTTGCACAAAACACATAACACATTTTATATTATATATATGCATATATATATATGTATATATATATATATATATATATATATATATATATATATATACGCATATATATATACGTGTATATATATATATATATATATATATATATATATATATATATATATATGCAAATATATATATATATATACACACACATATATATATAATATATAACGCATGAATTATAATCTAATCAATAATATAATTTTATTATATATATTATATATTAAATAATAAAATAATATTATTGATTCGATTATAATTCACTTGTTTGTGTTTCAAATTTATCACATCTGGGATGTCTACTAGAGACTTGTTTTGGTCAGGTTTAAGTCAGTAATTACTAAGAATTGTAGGCCTATAATACATAACGCCAAATTTCCATGAAAAGAATTGTACCGCTTTTGGAACAGAATTCCTGACAGAATCATACCGCCAGGGAGGTTAAGAAAGCTATGCAGAGTCGTGAAGTTGCATCCTGCATACCTTTCTTAATGAATGTTTCTATTGTTTATTTTCGCTGCTGAATAAGATTGGTCAGTGCAGAGAAAATGTTTTTTCATAATGTAAATGCTGGTGCCTGTGCAGTTTAATGTTTTGTCTAACACAGATCAGCCCCCTGCTGCTGCCTTGTGAGCTCCAATCACTGAGGGACAGGGCACTAAGCAAATGCTTATTTCTGCCTGCAGCAATCAGTAAAACGTACTTGGCTCTATAACAGGAATAGTATTTCAAAACTCCTTCATGAAACTACACTAATAAGGTCCAATGAAATATCAAATTTTATAAAAGACCACATAGAAACATTCAATATCTATAAATAGCTTGAAAGAACTAGAACAAAGGAATAAACTATAGAGCTGCTGCATAATTATCAGATTCTGTCTGACACTGTAGATTAAAGCTAACCGATAATACAAACAGTGTAATAAACCCCAAGAATAAAGCTGGCCATAGATGACTCATTTTTTTTTTCAATCAGCCAGTGGGTTGATCGAAAAAAAAGAAAACAAACAGATTTCCCAATCTACACAAGTTAGGTGGATGGCAGGAATTCTCCCTGTTGTGACATTGTGTTTTGACAATGGGATTCCTCTGCTGTCAAAATACACTGATCAGCAGTTGCAGCCAATTGGTTGCAGCAGCTGATCAACAAAAGTTTTCCAACATTCAAGACTGCTGTTGAGCGGAAACGGCCATACATGGGTCGAAATTTAGCTGGTCCCTGCTGAACTGGCAGAATTTTCAATCCATCTATAGCCAGCTAAAAACAAATGACTTTGTTACGTACCTTGTGGCAGAACTTGATGTGCAGAGGGAAAGTTATCATACAGCCCCAGCTCAAGGACCACTGGTGTTGCGACAGTGGCCGCAAGAGCATGTTGAGGTAAGAGTGCCTGTTGGTTGCAGAGGTGTGTCACCAGAGTTAAGCTGGATAGCTGAAGCAGCGGATGGCAGCAGGAACAGCAGACCCTAGGCTGGATAGGCGGCAGCCAGTAGCAAATGCAGTAAGACGGGCAGCACACAGCAGACCAGCGTAACCAGACACGAGGCAGAGCAGGACAGACAGATAACTGGATGCAGGGTCAGACAAGCCAGGTCAGCAGTGAATGGTCAGGTATAAGCATAAACAGCAGGCAGAGAATGTTCAAGATGCAGGCAGAGGTTGGCAACAGTGTAGATGTGTAGAGATAAACAAAGTTTTAAAGGCACAGGTGGAGTTTAAGCGTGGTCAGGATAAGCCAGGTCAAACACAGGAATTAATCACAGGAAACAGGAACAGGAACACGAGTAAAGCTGCAGATCAGACAGCAGTGGACTAATGAAGTTGCCGCACTTATATAGGCCCTTTGACACCAGCGTTAATGGCACGCATGTGCACAGGCATTCACATCTGCCTGTGCATATTTGTGCGCATGTGCCCAGCAAGACAGGTGCGTGCAGGGCCACACCTGCGCATGCGCATTTTCCTTTTGCCTTAGAGCTTCAGCTGCGTTATGACCAGCACATCCCTGACAGACTTATGCCATGACACAACTACACTGAACAAAATTATAAACGTAACACTTTTGTTTTTCCCCCATTTTTCATGAGCTGAACTCAAAGATCTAAGACTTTTTCTATGTACACAAAAGGCCTATTTCTCTCAAATATTGTTTACAAAACTGTCTAAATCTGTGTTAGTGAGCGCTTCTCCTTTGCCGAGATAATCCATCCACCTCACAGGTGTGGCATATCAAGATGCTGATTAGACAGCATGATTATTGTGCAGGTGTGCCTTAGGCTGGCCACAATAAAAGGCCAGTCTAAAATGTGCAGTTTTATCACACAGCACAATGCCACAGATGTCGCAAGTTTTGAGGGAGCGTGCAATTGGCATGCTGACTGCAAGAATGTCCACCGGAGCTGTTGCCGGCAAATTAAATGTTAATTTGTCTACCATAAGCCGTCTCCAAAGGCATTTTAGAGAATTTGGCAGTACATCCAACCGACCTTACAACCACAGACCATGTGTAACCACACCAGCCCAGGACCTCCACATGCAGCATCTTCATCTCCAAGTTCGTCTGAGACCAGCCACCCGGGCAACTGCTGCAACAATCAATTTGCATTACCAAAGAATTTATGCAAAAACGGTCAGAAACCATCTCAGGGAAGCTCATCTGCATGCTCGTCTTCCTCATCGGGGTCTCGACCTGACTGCAGTTCGTTGTCGTAACCAACTTGAGTGGGCTAAATGCTCACATTCAATGGCTTCTGGGACTTTGGAGAGGTGTTCTCTTCACGGATGAATCCCAGTTTTCACTGTACAGGGCAGATGGCAGACAGTGTGTATGGCTTTGTGTGGGTGAGCGGTTTACTGATGTCAAGGTTGTGGATCGAGTGGCCCATGGTGGTGGTGGGGTTATGGTAGGGTCATACCGTGACGAGATCCTGAGGCCCATTGTTGTGCCATTCATCCATCACCATCACCTCATGTTGCAGCATGATAATGCACGGCCCCATGTTGCAAGGATCTGTATACAATTCCTGAAAGCTGAAAACACCCTAATTCTTGCATGGCCAGCATACTCAGCGGACAAGTCACCCATTAAGCATATACAATATCTCACAAAAGTGAGTACACCCCTCACATTTTTGTGAATATTTTATTTTATCTTTTCATGTGAGACAGCTGAAGAATTGGCACTTTGCTACAATGTAAAGCAGTGAGTGTACAGCTTGTGTAACAGTGTAAATTTGCTGTCCCCTCAAAATAACTCAACACACAGCCATTAATGGGTAAACCACTGACAACAAAAGTGAGTACACCCCTAAGTGAAAATGTACAAATTGCCATTTTCTCTCCCCTGTGTCATGTGACTCATTTGTGTTACAAGGTCTCAGGTGTGAATGGGGAGCTTGTGTGTTAAATTTCGTGTTATCCCTCTCGCTTTCTCATACTAGTCACTGGAAGTTCAACATGGCACCTCATGGCAAAGAACTCTCTGAGGATCTGAAAGAATAGACGTTGCTCTACATAAAGGTGGCCTAGGCTATAAGAAGATTGCCAAGACCCTGAAACTGAGCTTCAGCACAGTGGCCAAGACCATACAGCATTTAACAGGACAGTTCCAATCAGAACAGGCCTCGCCACAGTCTACCAAAGAAGATGTGTACATGTGCTCAGCATCCTATCCAGAGGTTGTCTTTAGGAAATAGACCTATGAGTGCTGCCAGCATTGCTGCAGAGGTTGAACGGGTGGGGGGTCAGCCTGTCAGTGCTTAGACCATACGCTGCACACTGCATCAAATTGGTCTGCATGGCTGTTGTCCAAGAGTAAGCCTCTTCTAAAGATGATGCACAAGAAGGCCTGCTAACAGTTTGCTGAAGACAAGCAGACTAAGGACATGGATTACTTGAACCATGTCTCATGGTCGGATGAGACCAAGATAAACTTATTTGGTTCCGATAGTGTCAAGCATGTGTGTGGCGGCAACCAGATGAGGAGTACAAAAACAAGTGTGTCTTGCCTACAGTCAAGCATGGTGGTGGGAGTGTCATGTCTGGGGCTGCGTGAGTGCTGTCGGCACTGGGGAACTACAGTTCATTGAGGGAACCATGAATGCCAACATGTATTGTGACATACTGAAGCAGAGCATGATCCCCTCCCTTCGGAGACTGGGCCACAGAGCAGTATTCCAACATGACAACGACCTCAAACACACCTCCAAGACGACGACTGCCTTGCTAAAGAAGCTGAGGGTAAAGGTGATGGAATGGCCAAGCATGTGTTCAGACCTAAACCCTACTGAGAATCTGTGGGACATCCTACAAATGAAAGGTGGAGGAGCGCAAGGTCTCTTACATCCACCAGCTCTGTGATGTCGCCATGCAGGAGTGGAAGAGGACTCCAGTGGCAACCTGTGAAGCTCTGGTGAACTCCATGCCCAAGAGGGTTAAGGCAGTGCTGGAAAATAATGGTGGCCACACAAAATACACTTTGGGCCCAGTTTAGACATTTTCACGTAGGGGTGTACTCACTTTTGTTGCCAGCGGTTTAGACATTAATGGCTGGGTGTTGCGTTATTTTGATAGGACAGCAAATTTACACTGTTATACAAGCTGTACACTCACTACTTTACATTGTAGCAAATTGTTTTCTTCTTCAGTGTTACAAAAATGTGAAGGGTGTACTTGCTTTTGTGAGATACTGTATATTGGATGCTCTGGATCGACATATACAACAGCGTGTTCCAAGTCCTGCCAATATCCAGCAACTTCGCACAGCCATTGAAGAGTGGACCAACATTCCACAGGCCACAATTAACAACCTGATCAACTCTATGTGTTTTGGAGTGTAGTTCTAAGTATGCTGTAAGTTAGAGATATCTTATTGATTGACAACTTTGTGAAAAAAAAAAAACACTTTTTATTTTCTTTTCTGCATTTTCCAAGAACTTGTGGCAAAAAATGACATTTTCAAATGACTCACTATGCTTTCAGAAAATACATTGGAGTGTTTGGTTTCCAAAATTGGGTAATTTTATGGGTCTTTCCACATTAGATGTGTAATATATGCTCCTTGAAAGGTGCACCTTAGATTTTAGTGCTCTCTATGCATCTAGGCTGTGAAAAAGTCTCACACTTGGTATCCCCATACTCAAGAGGCATAGCAGAATGTGTTGCAGAATGTGTTTTGGCATGTAATTAGAAGTGTGCCTATGCTGTGTATGAGAAATACCTTGGCAACTCAGTAAAAAAAAAAATGTAATTTCTTAATTTTTAAAAAAATTTGAAAAAAAAAGGTATAACTTCAAAAAAATCACCATGCCTTTTACTAAATACCTTGGATTGTCTACTTTCCAAAAGGGGTTCATGGGGGGAGGGGGCTATCTGTACTAACCTGGCATTTTAGGGGTGGAGAAAAGAGACAGGCAGTCAGTATATTGGAATTGATCAATTTTCAAATATATAATTACAATAGTTTGTAGACTATATAACTTTCATACAGACTAAATAACATTATTATTATTATTATTAATAAGGATTTTTACAGCGCCAGCAATTTACGCAGCGCTTTACAATATTAGAGGGAGACAGTATATATACAATACAATAAAATACAAGAGGATTTAGAGAGCCCTGCTCAGAAGAGCTTACAATAACATACACTGATTTGGGTTATTTTTGCCAAAAAATTTAGGAGAATATATTTTGGACTATATTTATGAAGAAAGATTATTTATATGCAAAATTTTATAACAGAAACTAAGCAAAACATTTTTCTTAAAATTTTCGGTATTTTGTTATGTAGCAAAAAAGAAAGAAAAGAAAAAAAACGTGGTGATTAAATACCACCAAAAGAAAAATCTATCTGTCTCAAAAAATATATAAAAATGTCATTGACTGAGTAATTGTCATTCAAAATGCGACAGAAATCTGAAAATTGGTCTGAGCAGGAAGGGGGTGAACCTGTCCGGTATTAAGGTGGTTAAATACTATAAATTTGGCACTGATGAGTTAAACCCGTAACCATAATCACATTTAGCTATTTCCTGAGTAGGGTTTTATATTTTGCACGTTTTGCATTTTAAAACAACAAAAATAGATTATGCATCTGCTCTGCTGACAGAAACCCATCTTACAGATGTTACACTAACTTGCTTGTGTTTTGTGAATACATTTTGCGAAGCAGGCCAGATTGTTGCCATAGATGTATTCGTTGACTGTATGAAAGCTTTTGATATTGTGTCATAGGGGAATATGTTGTATAAATTAAAAGCTATAGGCCTAAGGGAATCGATTTTTACAAACTCAGAAATCTAACTGCAAGTGTATTACAGGAAAGTTTTGCCTGAGTTATAAGTTATTCGTTTATTAATGGGACTCTTTAATAAAAGAATATGGAGGCTGGCCTTCTTAAAATTATAGTTGCCTGACTCTCAAGCTGATGCAATGGCTTCAACATTGTTGAGGAATTTCGTTGAAATTTGTTTAATTTTATTTCGTATATTCGTTCTCTAGCGAATTTCAAATTTTTGGAACAATTCGAGTTCAGATCGGTCGAAAAATGATTGACCAATTCAAATTCTATGTGAAGAATAGCTGGTTGTTAAGTAGCGGGCTGGGAAGCCCTAACTAAGGGGCCGAGTCAGTGATGTCATCTGGTTACCCCTCCCCTTTGTGACATCAATGACCCAATATGCCTTGGTCGATGATGTAACAAGAAGGCAGGGCCAACCGGTGACACCGCTGGGTGGCCCACCGCTTAGCTATTTAAGAAATGTCAGATGGAGCAGCAGGCAGACGGCGGATAGGACTGGTGGTTTTTGTTTTTTTTCTGGTCCAGTGGTGTGGCGGGCTTCCTGATTGACGATGGATCTACACCAGGGGACTTTTATTTGTGTTTTTGATTTTTTAATAATAGACTTGTCAAAAACTCGTGCTGTGTCTTTACTCACTTTTCACACTTTTTTGGTGAATGGATACTATGGGTACTACCCCTTACTCATTCACATTGGGGGCCAGAATCTAGGGGGAACCCTTGGTAAAAGGGGTTTCCAGATTCTGATAAGCTCCCCACCAGCAGACCCCCACAACCACTGGCCAGGGTTATAGGGAAGGGGTCCTTGTCCCCATCAACATCCTTTTTGGAACATTTAAATTAGATTGTGCAATCAGATTGTCACATGTGTGGTGAACTTTAGAACTAACTAGTACAGGTTTCCAACCCCAGTGCATTACTTCTAGGTTTCTTATCCTGAGCATCATGTATATAATTGTGAAATATAAACCAATCAATGAAAAGATTAATTCATTCTTGTATGGTAAATGCAAGTTATAAGTTTTATACCACATATATCCTGCTTTGGTTTCTTTTTATCTTTTTGGTTACACTGCTACCATCAGTTCTATAGTACAACAATATAGACATGCAGTGGTTTTATTATCAGCATCAATGATCTATTGCAGCTCTGTTTATTTGGCAATGATCCTGACTGCTGGTGCACCACTAATTAAGCATCCAATGCAGTAAACCAGAAGAAATATATTTGTGTATTCATTTATATTGTTATGTCTTTGGTTGGGAAGAGTGATAATATTTTTTAGTTTTACTTTAAAGGAATGACAAGTAAATTCAACAGATTACACATACGTGGATCTAACTTACGCATGCATAAATCTGCATTTCTCCCCACTAATGTTGGCCATGCACAATATGAAAAATCGTTTAAACTATTTTTGAAAAACGAACAGTCGACCGTGAGAGCAGACGATCGTGCTATCATGTAATGACTGAATTTTGACAGATAAATCCTTCATTGGACATAAATGAATCCGTTTTTCGTTCATTATGTCACATGCCTAGTGCAAACAGTTTGGGCGAGAAATACATTAACCTTTCAGTTTATCGTTCCAAACTGTTCCTTTCGATTTTTCAGCTCTGAAAAGTTAAAACCGATTTTCTATTTGTGCCCTAATATTAACTGGACTAAAAACAAACGATCGGACCAAATGACAGATTTTCAAAAATGTTTTGGCTAGTGTATGGCCAGCATAAGAATGCTATTTGTTTACATTTATTGTATAAAATTCATATATCTATAAATACTTTCATTCAAAGTGAACTATTTATTGTGTTTGCCGTTTTCCTCAACTTTTGCGATATCCTGCCATATTACCTATTTATTTTCTACTGTTCAGGTAACAGGTAAATTTTTGCTAGTCAATAGGAACATGTCTTAGGCTGGCCATACACTAGCCGAAAAATCGTTTGAAAATCGTTTGTTTTTCGTCCAGGCACAAATAGAAAATCGTTTTTAACTTTTCAGAGCTAAAAAATCGAAGGAACAGTTTGGAACGATAAATTGAAAGGTTAATGTGTTTCTCACCCCAACTGTTTGCACTAGGTATATGTGACAAAATGAACAAAAAAAATGATTTATTTATGTCCAATAAACGATTTATCAATCAAAATGTGGTCATTACATCATGTCACGATCATCTGCTCTCACAGCTGAGTGTTTGTTTTTCGAAAATGAGTTGGAAAGATTTTTCGTACAGTGTATGGCCAGCATTACTTTTTTGTACATATGCGGATTTTAACCCTGACGAAGATTACAGACCATTCAACATGACTAATTTCATAGGTAACACAGAACTCTGCTCCTGAACTTTGCTCTGCTTTTCTGGTTAGTCGGCAGGCATTTAAAGGACAGAGAGGTTTGGGAGGGAAATAATTCTGTATCTTGAAGATTGGGTCATGTTTAAAAGTATCAGATTACTATAGGGCAGACCTATGCATGTTATGGCCCCCAGGCTGTCCTTATCCAGTCCTCAATGTCTCCATGGTCAGCAGGCCTCTCTGAGCCTGTGGGCTCAGTAAGGCCTGCTGACAGATGTCCATTTGGAGAGCTGCAAGCACTGGCCCTGTGCTTGTGTATCCTGAACTCACAGAATGCGGGAGATAACTGGCAGAAAGCAAACATGGAAGGAGCCATAAACACGTAGTGCAGTGATGGCAAATTCTTTTCGAGCCCGAGTGCCCAAACTGCAACACAAAAATAACTTATCTGTTTCAAAGTGCCAGAGAGTTAATACCGGGGGTGGGAATGTGATATATTGCCTCCCAGCCACCTGCCAACTGCCGTCTGAAAATTGATCCACTGTGGATTGCTTCTCAGAAGAGCAGCAAGGGATGCTGCATATGTAAATGCACCCCAACCCAGCTACTCACCTCTGCATCCCAAAGCCCCCCTCTTTGCTTACTTCTACTTGCCCTGCTCAATATTGCACCCAGACAAAACTTCTGACCTTGTAAAGGTTAGCCGGTCAGTGGTGTGCGCTCTTCTTCCTCGCGTGCCTACTGAGAGGGCTCTGCGTGCCAGCTGTGGCACGCGTGCCATGGGTTCGCCATCTCTGGCCTAGTGCATTACCCTTCGACACCTTTGAAAATTTATTGAAGTGCCAAAAACATACTCACAAAACCTGAAGAGTAAAATCGCATAAAACATATCCACCTCAGTGTGGATATGTAGTGCCAAAGTGTGAGACCTTGGCAGACCCGGGGGGGGGGGCCTGCCAAGGTCTCGCACTTTGGCACTACCCAGCACTTCTCCACTTCCCCTTTCCCCACTCTGTTTTTCTTTGTCGTGTGTTCACGTTTGTCCCTTTTTTGGTTGTTTGTCACTTGCACGATTACTACGGCGTAGGTCCTCGGGCCTGCCCTGAAAGTCTTGGGAGGGGGTGGATATGGCCTTCTGGCTTAGTTCGTCCTCTCTCATGGGGTCTCCCTTTGGGGGAGCCCCACCTAGTACTTGGGGTGGGCTGTTTCGGCAGTCCCCCTGGAGAACGGGGTCTGCCTGGCTTCGGCTGGGCGGACCTAAGTGAGTACCTCAGTCCCCGTCAGGAGCTTCGCGCCCCGGGGGATCAGGGTCTAGGCCCTTCCTCTTCGGAGGAGGGCTATGTGTACACCTTGTGCACTTTTTGTGTGTCTCACGTTTTTGCGTGTGTGCACTTTTTTATGCACCGGGTGTTAAGTCTTTTGAGTGTGTTTCACACACCACAGGCTTTAAAAAAAAAAAAAATATCCACCTCAGTGTGGAAAAGGACACGTCTATGTGCTATGACTGCTGACGCGTTTCGGGAGACATGCTCCCTTCTTCAGAGCTAGTCCATTATCCTAGAGGCTCAAATTTATACTAACCGTACAGGTATGAGTTCCTCCCCCTCCTTTAGTATAAATTTGAGCCTCTAGTCAGTGGTCCTAGCACATGGACATGTCCTTTTCCACACTGAGGAGGATATGTTTTATGTGATTTTACTCTTCATGTTTTGTGAGTATGTTTTTGGCATTTCAATACATTTTCAAAGGTGTCGAAGGGTAATGCACTAGGCGTTTGTGCCTCCTTTCTTGTTTACTTTTAGTATTTGGAGTTTCCCCATCTGAGGAGAGCAGCTCGCCTACAATTCCCAATAGAGTGAGTGTTTGGGTTTTATAGTCGTTTATATAACTGGTAGAGCAGCAAGCACTGGAAGGGAGAGAGAGCCCAAGGAGCTGATCAATACAGTGGGGAGACTTGGTTTGGGCAGGAGAGCATCGGGATGTCTCCTCCTCACGAGATCTGATGTGTTTTCAAAGTGTTCCTTTCATTTTTCTGAGCAGTGTATAAGCCCTAAGTGAATAAAGTTTGATTTTAGTAAAGTACTTGTTTTCACCTTTTTTCCTCTTTTACTGCATCTCAGTGCTACTGATCCTATACAGCCTTTTTTTTGCAGCAGCTTTCTGTCTATTTGCCCTCCCTCTGGCAATGACTATGTGGCATTTCTAAGGTTAGGATTGCTGATGGTGACAACAAAGGATGTGTGTTGAAATGACCACTTATAGTCTCCATCACAAGGCCAAGTGACAGGGTGACAATGTGGGAACAGAATTGGCAGACAGGTACAGAACTTTGTTCCCATACTAGGAAATACCTGAACAGGCAGGATCATCAGGTATTATTTTTGTAAACGCTTTACATTAAATATATTTTAATAACACTTCACAGACACTTTATGTAGCTGCTGTCTTTTATTTTATTGATATGTGACTGGAACTCCTCTTTAACCACTTTACCACCGGAGGATTTTGCTGTCTTACGTCCAGGCCACTTTTTGCGATTCGGCTCTGTGCGACTTTAACTGATAATTGCGCGGTCATGCAATGCCGTACCCAAACTAAATTTACGTCCTTTTTTTTTTTGCGATATTAATAAAAAAATGCGAAAATTTTGAAAAAATAACAATATTTTTCTACTTTGACAGTTAAAAATATCCAATATATTCAATTTTTGGCATATATTTAGGCCAAAATGTATTTAGCTACATGTCTTTGACAAAAAAATTGTCAATGAGCATATTTTTAACCGCTTTAGATTTTACCCCTTCCTGACCAGGCCATATTTTGCGATTCGGCACTGCGTTAGTTTAACGGACAATTGCGCGGTCATGGGATGCTGTACCCAAATTAAATTTATGTCCTTTTTTCCCCACAAATAGAGCTTTCTTTTGGTGGTATTTGATCACTTGTGCGATTTTTACTTTTTGCTCTATAAACAAAAAAAGAGCGACAATTTTGAAAAAAAGAACAATATTTTTCACATTTTTTTATATGAAATTCCCCCCAAAAAATGTAAAAATCTAAATTTTTTAACTTTTTTTGCCAATTTGTTTTCTGCTACATATTTTTTGTAAGAAAAATCGCAATAAGCGCATTTTGATTGGTTTGCGCTAAAGTTATCGCAGCTACTAACTACGGGAAATTTATGTCATTTTTATTGTTTTTTTTATTAACTAGTAATGGCGGCGATCTGGCGGCGATCTGCATTTTTTTTTGCGGGACTGCGACATTGCGGCGGACAGATCGGACCCTTGACTGACATTTTTGACACTTTTGGGGGTACCAGTGACATAACTACAGTAATCAGTGCTATAAATATGCACTGTTACTGTAAAAATTACACTGGCAGGGAAGGGGTTAATTTTTATTGGTGATCAAGGGGTTAATGTATGCCTGGTGCTTACTGACCTGTGTGGGGGGCGCCACCCACAAGGCGAGGAGTCCAGCGACGTAGGTCTACGTCGCTGGACGGAATCGAGCCACTTTGCCGCAGTAGCACCCATGTGAGCGGTCGGCAAGTGGTTAACTGATGGTTGATTTATGAAGCACATAAGGGCTAATTACAGAATACCAACATATCTGTTATATGTAAAAAAATGGATTATATAAAAAAATTACAATGTCTTTGGTAAAAAGAATGGCGGGGTCATAAGTGTAAGTTATACAAAGGGGCACAAGTTTTACTGCATACGGTCTGCTCATGGACAGGTTTTTTTTTCTCAGCAGAAACAATAGTGAGGTGGCCCCAAGGTGGGTACCTCTTCTGTCTCTGCCTTAGCCCAGCCTTGCCTACTTGCTCTCACAGACGTATCATTGTCTCCCACTTCAATAGAAAAGGACTTGACTGTCATCTGGTGTCTTTACATATTGTATATAGTCTTATTTATTTGCATCCAAAAAGCTGAGAATAGTATATTTGCACATAGCAATCAATGCATTACTTTCTTTCTGTTCTAAGGCCCCTTTCACATGGGGCAGAGTCCACCTGTTCAGCAGGAAGTCTATCCACTGATCCCCGGCTGAGTAGGGAGATGGCTTGTCCGTGTCCGCTTCGCTTATTCAGAGCGGACACAGACACATTCCGCTGCCCTATATGGGTGGTCAGACGTAAACTGACCACCTGTCCATATACACCTGACAGCCACCAGATCGGATCCGCCAGACAGATGGAGAATGGATGCCCATCCAAGAAAGATGAAGGTGATGCTAGTTGATGCTGGTCCAGGGTGCCATGTCGAAGGGAGAGACGCCTCTCTGATGCCGAGAGCTGATGGAGGAAATCCACTGTTGAGGCTCCTGTCCCGGGTGGAGCTCAGCATGGCTCGCAGCGTCAGGGAGGCGGTACGGGTGTCAGTAATGTCAGTGGACCCAAGATGCTTTGCGACGCGTTTCTGAGCATGCGCCACGCTGGTTCTGAGCATGCGCGCTCCTTACTCTAGCTGTTGGATGTACAATCCGCCTACAACCATTTATCTTTTTATTGTTAAGTAGCCCAGATTGGGGGCTAAATAAATGTATAAGTCTTACTACACTTAGTAACGGATCCCCATCTGTCTAGTTAAAAGTCCCATTATTAGCCCATTTTAATAATATCGCTAAAGGAAGTTCGGTACCCATAGACAGCCTACGGGCTTATATCTCACTAATACATAAGGAAGGTAAGGATCCTTCTTTGTGTGGTAACTATCGTCCTATTGCGTTATTGAACTTGGACGCAAAACTATTTGCTAAAATCATTGCAAATAGAATTTATAACATATATCCCGCCAGTGTTGCCAACCCCCCAGAGTGAAATTTACTGGCAGAACGCCAAAAATTTACGGACGGCACCAATTTTTTACTGGCACTGCAAAAATGTAGATAAAATAGCCGTTTTCAGTGCTAAACCGTGCAAATATGAATAATTAATCTATAAACATGTAGATAGTGCTATTAGCAATGTGTTTAAGTTGACAAAAGTCATAAACCATATTTGCCTGCATCAGATCGCATGGTACAAAAGTACAATCTGCTGTGGTTGCAGTGCAGTAAATTTTAAAACGTAGTGCATGCACTTCTTTTGGTGCGGTGTGATTTCACTCCATTCATTTTGAATGGGCTGAAATCGCACCGCACAGAACTGCACGTGAATTGTACAGGAACGCACAGCGTGTTCCTGTGCAATTCCCAGTGTGAACCGCCCCTAAAACAAATATTTCATGAAATCAGATACACTGAGCATACATTTATTTTCCAAACACTGACAAGAGACACGTGCCTGGGTTCTAAGTGATTACAGTAAACATTATAGCCAGCTGGTGTTACCTAACCATCCACACTTACCTTACAAACTTCCTTCCTATACTCAGGGGGCCATTCTCCTATCCATCAAAGCCAAGCAAAGTTTAACACACTGTGCATAGAAAACTCCTTCACCTTCATATCCCCCACACCAGCTCCAAGTAAAGCACACAAGAAACAATTATGAACATAAAAGAGTGAAGAAGAAAAGAGAAAAGAATACACATTGGCGCAGAGATTTACACATTCTCTCCTTGGTTGTCAAACACCAGGGCCCTCAGAAAAGACATCAGTTTTGTAAGAAAGTGTCCAATAAGTTGTAAAATGACCTGTCTCCCCCCCCCCCCCCATGAATGTGACTGTGTGTGCCTGTGTCTTACCTTAGCAATACCGTCCGTCCTGAACACATATGCGGGCAGTGGGCTACTTTCCCTGACATGTTACAGATCAGGGTCAGGGTCACAAGTCTCGCCGCAGCGCGGCCAGCACCAGCAAGACAGTGGAGGAGGAGGGGGGGTGTCTATGGGGTTTGAGAAGGGGAGATGTCTGGGGGGGTTTGAGGAGGGAAGAGGTCTGGGGGGGGGGTGTTCTGAGGAGTTGTTCTGGGGTGTTTGAGGAGATGAAGGGTCTGAGGAGGAGGGGAGATGTCTGGGGGGGTTTGAGGAGGGGAGAGGTCTGGGGGGGTTTGAGGAGGGGAGATGTCTGGGGGGGTTTGAGGAGGGGAGAGGTCTGGGGGGGGTGTTCTGAGGAATTGTTCTGGGGTGTTTGAGGAGATGAAGGGTCTGAGGAGGAGGGGAGATGTCTGGGGGGGTTTGAGGAGGGGAGAGGTCTGGGGGGGTTTGAGGAGGGGAGATGTCTGGGGGGGTTTGAGGAGGGGAGAGGTCTGGGGGGGGTGTTCTGAGGAATTGTTCTGGGGTGTTTGAGGAGATGAAGGGTCTGAGGAGGAGGGGAGATGTCTGGGGGGTTTGAGGAGGGGAGAGGTCTGGGGGGGGGTGTTCTGAGGAATTGTTCTGGGGTGTTTGAGGAGATGAAGGGTCTGAGGAGGAGGGGAGATGTCTGGGGAGGTTTGAGGAGGGGAGAGGTCTGGGGGGGGGGGTATTCTGAGGAGTTGTTCTGGGGTGTTTGAGGAGATGAAGGGTCTGAGGAGGAGGGGAGATGTCTGGGGGGGTTTGAGGAGGGGAGATGTCTGAAGAGGTGTCTGGGGGGGTTTAGGTAGGGGAGAGGTCTGAGGGGATTTGGGGAGGAGGAGGAGAGGTCTGGGGGGGTTCTGAGGATGAAGGGAGGGGGGGTTCTTCCCCCTTGTGCTTACAGTTTACACACCACACCGGGAAACTTCTTCTTCCCTCCAGTCATGTGACAAGGGGTCGATAGAGAGGGAACGGCAGCCTTCCCTCACTGCAGTGGCGCTCTCTATTGCCACCTGCAGGCTGGAGGGAGAAGACAGTCTAGTCCTCCCTCCAGCTCTCTGTCGCTTCTCCTGTCGGTGATCATCGGGCCATGGGCAGGGCAGAGGGCACACAGGCGGAGCCGGAGGCGGTCACGTCAGGCGGGGAGGACTCGGAGTCGGAGCAAGTGAGTTCACTTCAGAAGTGTCCGGAGATGAGCGAGGCGCACGCGGCGCATGCGCAGTCGCATTGTCTCGCCGCAGCCATCATTTTAACGGGCACTTTTCTCCTGCTACGGGCATTTACGGGCAGGAGAAAAGTGCCCCAATTTTACGGGCCGTCCGTGAATATACGGACGGTTGGCAACACTGTATCCCGCAACTGATACAATTTGACCAGGTGGGATTTATTCCCTCTCGAGAAGCAAGGGACAATACAACCAGAGTAATTGATCTTATATTTCACGCCCAGCGTTTACAAAGGCCCTTGATGCTTCTCTCTGTAGACGCAGAGAAGGCTTTTGACAGGGTGGCCTGGGGTTTTATCGAGGCCACCCTGTCACATATTGGGCTGGGGGAATGGATGAGAACGAGCATTATGGCATTATATTCGGGACCTACAGCAGCAGTAAATGTAAACGGATGGAGATCAGACTTTTTCAAAATCAAAAACGGTACACGTCAGGGATGCCCCCTGTCCCCATTAATTTTCATTCTGACATTAGAGCCTCTTTTATGTACAATTCGGAAAGATACAGAGATTAAAGGTTTATATATGGGGGGAGCGCATCATAAACTAGCAGCCTACGCCGATGATCTAATTTTTTTTATAACACAACCGGCACAAGAGTTGCCTTTGATTTTAGGGGCAATTCAGAATTATGGGAACCTCTCTAACTTCAAAGTAAATTTAGCAAAATCAGTGGCAATGAACATTACAATACCAGCTGTAGACTGGAGGGTATTACAACCTCTCTTTTCCTTTCAATGGACAATAAAGTCACTTACATACTTAGGAGTGCATATTACACCCCGATTAGAAGATCTGTTTGAGGCTAACTTTCCCCCTTTCTTGAGAACGCTTAAGAAAGATATTGCAAGGTGGCAGACCCTGGCCCTGACATGGTTTGGAAGAAGTAGCTCCTGGAAGATGAATATACTCCCACGAGTGCTATATTTATTACAAGCCCTGCCAATAGAAATACCAGAATATTTTTTTACGCAAATGAAAACTTTGTTGAGAACATTCGTGTGGGCCAATAAAGCCCCAAGAATAGGAATAAATATTGTTACTCGGTCCAAATGCCAAGGGGGGATTGGATTGCCAGATCTGAAGCGTTATCATAGGGCAATACATCTTACACGGGTACTGGACTGGCACTGTAACGCGAAAGCTAAACAGTGGGCGAATATGGAAAACGCATTGACAGAAGGTCCAGTCCCTGTGGCCCCTTGGGTACCGTTGCCTCTTGATGACCCTATATATTTGCACCCGACAATAGGAACTACAATGAAGGTATGTAGATGTATACAAAAAAAAACACAGATCGCACCTCCAATCTCTCCTATGCTACCATTAGTGGGAAATATGGAGTTTCTACCGGGATACAATAAGGGGAAGATAAGAAACCTCGCACAGGGAGGGAAAATACGCTTGGTAGATATATGGACTCAAGGGAACCCTCCCTCTGTTAGAGAGATTATGGCCTGGTCAGAGGAAACCTTGGACATATTCTCTGTGTTTCAAATTAGACATTATTTAGTAGACTTACAGAAACAGGGATATGCCCCCCGGCCTTTGACACCATTTGAAACTCTATGTAGAGGTGGAAATACAATTCCACACGGCCTGTCGTTCTTTTACTCTCTTTTATCTAAAGAACAGGACGAACAAGTATTGACCTTTTTGTGTAAGTGGGAACGGGAATTAGGAATTAATTTTAACTTACAGCAAACAAAAAAAATACTAACACTTGCACATAGGGCTTCAATAGCCAATAAATATCAGGAGATCAGCTACAAAATCTTGGTGAGGTGGTACAGAGTCCCAGCAATATTACATAAGATGGACAAAAAAAAAAATCCTGATATTTGCTGGAGATGTGGAGAAGTGGGCGGATCGATGTTTCACATTTTCTGGTCCTGTCCCCGGATTAAAGGCTATTGGTCAGAGATAGCGAAAGTGATTAAAAACCTCACTGCAATTGAGGTGGGAGAAGATCCGGCCTTATGTCTTTTGCATTCGACAAAGTTATCAATTAAGAAATATAGGAACTCCCTCTTGATTCACCTGCTTAATGCGGCCAAGGCATGTATTCCTGGGGTATGGAGACAAACCATATCTCCATCCTTACAAACATGGATCTCTAAGGTAAATGAAATATATCGGATGGAGACACTGACAGCAGCACGCAGTGTTAGAGAGGAAAAGATCCGTGTCTGCTGGCAGCCCTGGACCACTTATGTATCTTCGGAAGAGTACCTGCGGACGCAGGGGGAGGGAGAATAAGGAAGAGATGGGGATTAGGAGGGGGGGATTTTTTTTTTTTTTTTTGCCGCTCAGACAGGAGGGGATATGTCAAGCCGGGAAATAGTAGATATGGTGGTTATGGAGATTCAAAAGTACAAGGCCCCAGAGGAACAGAGGTTTCTTTTTTACACTTTATTTTTAATCACTTTTTGAATATGTATAACACAATCACGTAGTTTCATGATTTTATATCCCTCCAAGGAGGGTCGATATATGGATGGAGCACACTGTTAATTATTGAAGTGTTTTGGGGAGTTGTGGGGAGGGGGGGGGGGGGTTTGGTTTATAATTTAAAAAAAAAGAAAGAATTTTTTTTTATTTTTTTCTTTCCTCGAGTATTTTGGGTTAATATTTAAATCACATGGAAGAGAGGTATAGGAATGATTCATTATATGAGTATGTTTATCACAATTGGGTTGTTTTATGATTTATATCCCTCTTTTTAGAGGGTTGACATATGCTTGGTGTGCACTGCTAATCACGAGTGTTGAGGGGGGATGTGGAATTATGAGGTGGTATTCGTCCAAGATAAAGGGAAATACTGTAGAAGAATTTCTTCCCCTTTTTTTTTTTTTTTTTTTGGGACCTCAAAACTGGGGAGAATCTCCATTAGGGATTTACATGTTGAACAGAATGGACACTGATGATATAAGTTTTGTGAATATCATGAATGTAGTGTATGTTTTGTTTGTAATTGTATTTTGTGGAAAAAACAATAAAAATGTTGGAATTAAAAAAAAAAAAAGGGGCTTACACAAATAATGGAATTCTAACAGGTGTCTCTCTTGGAAGGAGTGTCTTTGGCCTAATTTGAGTGTCCTTCACTTACTTCATATGAAGCTTGTAGATTGAAAGCACATTTTATTAATTAAATGAAATAATGAAGAAAAAGGGTGGTACCGAGCCGTTAGTGAATCACTGAGCTGCTAATTGCTTCTGGCTCTGTAATATGTCGTTCCATGTATTTAATGAAATTCAACAGGACTCACCCTCGCTCTGTATTTAAAGAGGCCCTGTCGTCAAACCATTTATTTCAACAAAAATCTTCCCAATAGATTATATGTGCATTCATTTTATTTTATTTTAGCAAAGTTTTCTACCTTTAAAAGCCTCCATTGTATAGATTTTCAAAAGACTGTTTCTGGGCCCGCCATATTGAATATGACACCAGTAGGTTCAAAGCTGTCACTCAAGTGACACTCTAAAGCAGGGGTGTCAAATTAAATTTCATTGCAGGCCACGTCAGCATTAGAGTTGCCCTCAAAGGGCCAGTAGTATCTGCAAGACTAGATGTCCAGAGGACCTCACCCCCCTTACATCAGATGTCAAGAGTCCCTCATCCTCCCTTACATCACAGTGCCATCCCCTTACCTTGTGCTGCTGCTGGGAAGAGCTGGGAGCAGAAAGTACAGGGTCTGGAGTAGGATCAGGGGAATGCTATAGCCAGCTGCTGGATTCTGCTGAATGCTGAGACCAACGTAAGCAGAGATGGGGGTGCTGCAGCTGCACAAAGAGCTCTGTCCTCAGTTCTGCTGCCAACTACTGAGAAGAGGGGGGGGGTGAATGCAAACCTCTTCACGGCTGCAGGATCTGGTGGAGGAGTTCTGCCCTCCTCCTTGTTGATGACTTCTGAGACAAGGTGGGGGCAACAAATGAAGGGGTTGCCAAAGCTGCAGGAGAGGTTTGAGGGCCACATAAAATGGCCTGGAGGGCCGGATTTGGCCTGTGGGTTTTGTGTTTGACACATGTGTTCTATAGTATTCTCCTTTGCACTTTTACCGACAGCTACAGAAAAGGTTGTGTAGGAATGCAAAGGGAGGGGCAGATGAGCTGGACCACAACAGACAGCAATTAGACAATCCCAGAACTGGAAAGGGCTATTAAATGTCAGGGGAGAGTGGGGCTAGGCTAAAGAACTGACTCCAATTTTCTAGCAAGCTCAAAGGCACTTTAAATTAATTAAAAAATAATTAGTGAGAAGGAAAAACACTGCATGCAAAAGAAAAGTACTTGACTTTTCTGTGATTTCTCTTGCATTTTGTTTAGTGATATGGTCTCTTTAAACCATACCAAAACCAAAAAAACATATCAAGACATGGAGGACATTGTGCCAACTGTCAATATCTCAGTTGGTGACATATTTTTAAATTACATTTTTAAGGTGGGACTTTATAGGCACCATTGCATACAAAGATTTCTGACATGCACGGTATGTTAGATAAAAATATTCAAATATTTAAAGTACAAAAAGTTTCTAAAAAAGACAAAACTGTTCAAAAAATCAAGGCTGACAATTATTACTCATTCCTCATTCAATATCAACATCAGACATCATAGTACTGACAGATCTTCTCGAACATATGGCATTATTATTGTGGAAAACACACACTTTTCGAAACATTCTTCTTTAGGGGATAAAGTGTGTCATTCTAGTGTATCTGTTTTGAAAATTTTTAACTGATTCATGACAAATATTCCCATACATGTGTAATAATATCTCTCACCCACAGGTGGTTTGGTGAGCTTTGACGTCATGTGTAAAGATGGCTGCCGCATATCCAATTGACCAAGTGGTTTTAGGGGGAAGTGAAACCATGTCTTGGTGACAAAACTCACAAAACAACCTGTGAATGGTCAGCAGGAACACGTATATCCTGTGGGTGGTCTCTGGTCTACAGAACTATAATTTTTTTTTTGCCATTCATTCCCTCTGGTGGCTCCTTTTCCTTTAAGCCACTAGCTTCTGCCCTCTTTTTTATAAATTTCCGGTTTTTCAGCCTCCTCCAGCTGTTTCCGGCATCCTCCCCTATTTCTTCTGCGGGCTTTCCCCTTTCCACCATCTGTCTGACAAAGGAGCGTTACTGCGCATGCTCCGAAATGCGTTACCACCCCGTGACGTCACTACGTTCCTGCGGTCCAGGAGCGAGGCATGCGTTCCACCGCGACCTCGGCTCAGGACCTTCCCTTCAGAGCTCTACATTGTTCCTTTCTATCCTCCAACGCTGCTGGACGGCTTCTGGGAAAGGAAGCCTGTAGGGAGCCCAGTGAATGAACCTCTGTGATGTCCCACCATGCCTGCTCTCACGAAAGATCGTGTAAGCGATTCTTAATTTCATGTCAAGAAATGGTTAACACTGTACTCAGAGGCGCCTTCCTCTTTCCTTTTTATGTATCTTTTGGAGCGTGCTTCTGCTCTCTGGAAGAGCGGCCCTGGGGACAGCAAAGACACCATTCACCCACACAGGAGGCTAACATTGGGTGCTGAAAAGCTTCACTGCTCCCACAGAAGTGCCCTGTGATCCTTATATATTTGCACATCTTGTTTGAAGCTACTGCAAGTTGCCAGGTTGCTGCTCTGTGGGCTGATGAGATTCATCACTTAGATCAGCATGGATGAACATTGTTGTCAATTCATATGTAATGTAATTTATTGATACATTTTATCCATGTTTAATTGCCACTGATTAGTTCCCTCACTTTGTTCATAGAACACACCATTCACTAAGTATTACTTCCTTTATTTTTAGAAATCTTTGGTCTATTCTTAAAACCTTCCCCCCCCCCCTTTTTTTTTTGTGATGGATTTTTTGAGTGAAGTTGAGACGTTTAAATACAGCACCTTAGATCATTTATACTCGGTACTTCCACAATCGTTATTCTTTTATCATAAATTATGTGCCTCCTTTCGCAAGCTAGAAAGGATGATAGATGCTGCCAACACCCACTGGTGGGATGGTTTCTTTTTAAAAAAAAATATCTCTCTACTCACATCACACCTAGGGGACTTAGGCATAGGTGTGCGCAGCCTATTGCATTAGGGTGTGCACCCCAAAGCTCAAACACATATGAATGCCACCTGCTGTCACAGGGAGGAGGTTCTGGTGGTGGGAGGCAGTTGATTAGGAGCATATGATATTACATTACACCCTAAAATACGGGTGTAACCTGAGGTTGAGCCTAGCCTTTAATATAATGGGGTCCTTCACACTGGCCACGGTCACCCCCAACCACCCACCTGGTACCTCCCCTGGATAATACTGATGCAAATGAGGTGATTAGGGTGTGCCCAGGCACAACTGGCACACCCTGTGCGCACGCCTATGGACTTAGGATATTATAAGAGTGTCCTCTCCTGTATACTGCCCTCACCAAGGAGTGGCACTATACAGCTGAATTATGTACCAGTAAATGGATAGAGATCATTTTTACACAAAGGCAGTCTAAATATGAACAGGTAGTGCATAACATCCAAATGCTTACCCAGGATATTATAGATATTACATCACAATAAACAAGTAGATGGCTAAAAACCCTTAAAAATAATACCAAAAAGAAAGAGAACTCTTTGATTCATACTAAATTAGGTAAATTCTGCAGAGACCTAGACGATTATAATCGGAATGCAGTCTTCTCATGGAAACGTACATCTCCCTTCTCCTTTCCTTCATCTAAACTACCTCCCCATCCCCCTCCCCCTCCCCCTCTCGTGTCCATTCATATTACTCCACTTATACTACATTCTACTTCTTCCAACCAGGTTAATCAGCCAACATAACATCTTGGGGTGAGCAAACTCTCTTGTAAGGCCAGAACACAGGGAAATGTTCCCCAAAACACTACACATAAACGTATTAGCAACATTCATATACTAGGTTGCTATCTGATAATAAGACTTACACTAAATTAGGAGCTGAAACTTTACCCAAGTTTACTAAAGAACCCACCTCTATAGTTAACATAGCTTGCAAGAACGGTATCTTGTCCAGATCAGAAGCCTCTTTCATCCTTAAAAATTTTTTCCATACGCCATACTTTTACCACCTTCCCAAAGTCCACAAATGCACCTCCAATCCCCCTGGCAGGCCCATAGTAGCAGCTATGGAAATGTAACCAGTGGATTCTCGCAATATATCAATACCTTCTTACAGCCTTTAGCACAAACATTAGACATAGTATCCACCTTTTAGAATTGCTCACCCCGTACTCATGGGAACCTACTAACCTATGGGTCACGTTAGATGTACAATCCCTATATACATCCAAATATACATCCATACCCCACGAAGTTGGCATAAGAGCTTTGGAATTTTATCTTGGTCAAGACCCCACAACTAATCCTCGACAGTTTCAGTTCATTTTGGAAGCAACTTGGTTTTGTTTAACCCACAATTATTTTCAGTTCCATAACGAGTCTTATTTGCAGATACATGGCACCGCCATGGGTGCTAATTTTGCCCCTCCTATGCCAACTTGACCATGGGGTATTGGGAAACCCAGTACATTTGGAGTAACAATCCTTTTACCTCACATATAATTTTTATGTTCGGTACATTGACGACATTATTATCATTTGGGATGGTGAAGTATCTGATGTTAACAATTTTTTAGCACATTGTAACACCAATGAGATGGGCCTTAGTTTCACTTCTGTCACGAAAAACCTTAGCTTTCTAAGATTTGGACCTTTACCATGATGACCATCATCTGCATGCTAAGAATTATACCAAACCAACAGAGAGATATTTGTTTTTAGATTATAAAAGCCGTCACCATCCACGCTGGCTCAACAACATACCCAAAGAGCCAGTTCTGTAGGCTAAGTCAATTATAATTGTATGAATACTACAGACCAGGGCCGTCTTTAATATTGATTGGACCCTGGGCAAAAATGTTCCTGGGGCCCCCATAGCCCAACACCAGGGCCATCTTTAATATTGATTGGACCCTGGGAAAACACCCCCCATGCAATTTCACTCTCTATCCCCAGCACACCTTCATACCCCCCAGCACACCAGCGTACACCCAGCACATCTCTGTACCTCCAACACACCACCATACCCCAAGCACCCCTCTGTACAGTCAGCACCCCTGCATACCCTCTGCATGTCTCTGCAGCCCTCCGTAACCTATGCAGCCCCTCATACCCTATACCCTCTGCATATCTCTGCACTTCTCCATACCATCTGTACCACTCCATACCCTTTGCACCCCTCCATACCCTCTGCACATCTCTGCACGCCTTCATACCCTCTTCACCCCTCCATACCCTCTGCACCCCTCCATACCCTCTGCACCCCTTCATACCCTCTTCACCACTCCATACCCTCTGCACCTCTCTGCACACCTGCATACCCTCTTCACCCCTCCATACCCTCTGCACCCCTTCATACCCTCTTCACCACTCCATACCCTCTGCACCTCTCTGCACACCTGCATACCCTCTTCACCCCTCCATACCCTCTGCACATCTCTGCACCCCTTCATACCCTCTTAACCCCTCCATACCCTCTGCACCCCTCCATACCCTCTGCACCCCTTCATACCCTCTTCACCCCTCCATACCCTCTGCAGACCTGCATACCCTCTGCACCTCTCTGCACCCCTGCATACCCTCTGCACCTCTCCATACCCTCTGCACCCCTGCATACCCTCTGCACCTCTCCATACCCTCTGGACCTCTCCATACCCTCTGCACCTCTCCATATCCTCTGCACCTCTCCATATCCTCTGCACTCCTCCATACCCTCTGCACCTCTCCATACCCTCTGGACCTCTCCATACCCTCTGCACCTCTCCATACCCTCTGGACCCCTCCATATCTTCTGCACCCCTGCATATCTTCTGCACCCCTGCATATCTTCTGCACCCCTCCATACCCTCTGCACCTCTCCATATCCTCTGCACTCCTCCATACCCTCTGCACCCCTGCATGCCCTCTGCACCTCTCCATATCTTCTGCACCCCTGCATACCCTCTGCACCTCTCCATACCCTCTGCACCCCTCCATACCCTCTGCACCCCTCCATATCTTCTGCACCCCTCCATACCCTCTGCACCCCTCCATATCTTCTGCACCCCTCCATACCCTCTGCACCTCTCCATACCCTCTGGACCCCTCCATACCCTCTGCACCTCTCCATATCCACTGCACATCTCTACCTCCAGAACACCTTTTCCCTGTGCAAGTCTCTATACCTCTAGTATATCCCTGCCCCCCCCCCCAGTACTACTCTGCAGAGCACTGGGGGGGGGGCATGGAAAACTAGGGGGACTGAGAGCACGGATTCGAGGGGGTAAGAGAGCATGGGGGAGGGATAAGGAAAGATCAATTCCTTTACAGTATATGCAGCTTCCCACCAATTCCTCCTATCCTGTCAGACAGGGAGGCTGCTCGGGCCTCGGTCACTCACCTTCTTCCCGCTCCCGTTCCTTTCCCCGCCCCCCGTGAGCAGCGCGGGTAAGCACTCAGCAGCACAGACCGTGGGAGCTGCTGAGCGGCGCCAGCCGCCAGGACACCAGCCTGACACCCCTCAGTGCGCGGCACCCGGGCGCCCCCCCCGCACCTCCCCTTGGTACTCCATTGCAGTCACCGCCACAGAGAAGCCACAGAACTTTCGGCATAAGGTGCAGAGTGAGGGTCTGGGAACCGCAGCAACACTATTGAGCTGCAATCCCGGGACAAAGCCATAATCGGGGTGTATGCTATTTTCGGGCAGAAGGAGCAACTGCTTTGGGTCCCATGACAACAATTGGGCCCTGGGCAGCTGCCCCTTTTGCCCTGCGTTAAAGACGGCCCTGCTACAGACTATCAGACACAAGGTGTTTAAAGAAAAAGTTTCTTGATAAAGGTTATCTGCCTGATCTAGTTGATCAGGCCTATTCCCATTAAGTTTGAAATATCCAATAAATTTCATTCCACTTCATGATTGTGTCACACTTGTTGTTGATTCTTCACAAAAAATTACAGTTTTCTATCTTTATGTTTGAAGCCTGAAATGTGGCAAAAGGTTGCAAAGTTCAAGGGGGCCAAATACTTTCGCAAGGCACTGTATATATATATATACTGCTCGTACTGTGCATATATATTTACTGTGCGTTACTGTGCATGCTCCGAAACGCGTTACCGCCCCCGTGTCTTCACTACTTTCCTGCAGTCCACGAGCGAGGCGTGCGTTCCACCGTGACCTCGGCTCGGGACCTTCCCCTCAGAGCTCCACATTGTTCCTTTCTATCTTCTCATGCTGCTGGATGGCTTCTGGAAACGGGAACCTGTAGGGAGCCCCATGAACGAACCTCTGTGATGTCCCACCATGCCTGCTCTCACGAATGATCGTGTAAGTGATTCTTAATTTCATGTCAAAATTGGTCAACATTGTACTTAGAGGCACCTTCCTCTTTCCTTTTTATATAGGACTATAAATAGAGTCTCTAGCATGGGGGAAAGAGAGGTTCATTTTGAGAGGTTCCATTTTAGAGCTGTGGAAAAAAGCAAAAAACCTCCTCACTCTCCTGTTCCAGATATCGAGTGCAAGCTGTTGCCAGAGTTAAGTATTATTTGACCTTTCTTTGGGATATTGGGAATAGGAGTGTATGTTTGAATCTTGTTAATGTTTATGGTATTTTTATGTGTAAGAAGCTTTATCTATTTTGATGTCCACTAAAGTTTTGTTTTCTAAACAAAAACAGAGTTGCACTAGTAAATAATATTACACATAATACAAAAAAAATAAAAAACTGTAGAAAGTCCCATATGGGTAGCCCCAATAGATAAGGTCTCAGTTGTGTTGGGTCCCAAATAATTAACTCTCCCGAGTGACACACATTAACATCCACTACCAAATTTGAATGACCACTGGAAGAACCACCACCACGGAGACAATATAAGTGCCTGCTTACCAGGGCCGCCATCAGACATTTTGGGGCCCCTTACACAGTTTTAGGCCTGGGCCCCCTGGTCCCCCCATCTCCCCCATCCCTAGACCTGACCATCTACATTCCCCTGGGCCCGGACACTGGCAGTCCCACTTCCATGTCCTCCTCCTCCAGTCTCATCTCCCCGATCCCATGTCCTTCTCCTCCTCCTCCAAGCCCATCCCCCCATCCCATGTCCTCCTCTTGCAGGAATTCTGAATCCAGGATAATTCAGCACAGCACAATGAACATACACATTCAGCAGTGTATGAGCACAGCGTCATATCCCAGGATCACACTATGGGGTTTTAACTCCTCCATAATTTAGCCACTTAGGAAACAAAGTGCTTACTTTATGTATACTTTTTAGACGGAAGTAGAATTTCTAATAGGGTTATATCATTGCATGAGATTTTCCCTCACTTCCTGTCTTAGTGTCATCAGAACAGGAAGTGGGGCAATATCACTGTGGGGAACTAGCTTGCAATTGTTGCCTTATAATGTCCATAGTATATATAAAAGGAAACAATTGCTGGCTATATGCCCACCGGGAGATTCCCTCACTTCCTGTCCCAGTGACACCAAGACAGGAAGTGATGGGAAATCTCCTGCAATGATATAACCCTGTTACATGTTCTAGTTATGTAGCAAACTTAAAAATATACAAAGCAAACATCTTTTTTTCCCATTTTGCCAAAATTAGCGATTAATTAAAGAAACATTATTTGTTTGTCCCGTGGTTTGCAGGAAAAACTGTTTGGCTTGATTCCCCCATCAACACAGACAGGGGAAACCCTCCTGCGGAGCCATTGTGTTCTCCCGGTGCTGCCCCTGCCAGGAAAACACAGTGATTATTACTAGTGGCTACAAGAGCTGCTAGTGATAAGCGTGTGTAAAATCTGACAGACTGGTTGTACGTTGTCCTCAAGTTGATCGATCAATCAACTTGGGTACCTTCAGCCTGGCCATACATAGTTTAAATCTGCATCTCAAATGAATCAATCCCATTTACATATAACACTCCATAAAGGAGAATGGAGGGGCTGATCAGGTCTGCGTGAAAAATGAACAGCCAGACCCAATCAGACGGCTCATGTTAAAAGGGATCTGAAAAGCAATCTGCATGGCTTGCTTTTCCGAGCATTGGCTAGTTTAGTGAACCTGGACTAATAACAGGCACTGTAATGCTACCCATACTGCTGTCCTTTTAACATGGTGACAAAAGTTGATACCTATGCTACACGTGTGTAAAGTTACTTTCACCCTGCTAAATGGACAGCAATAAGGTTGTAAATACAGTGACTGTAATTAACATGGCAAGAGCTATGAACTCTACATGTATTCTAGCTAAATCTAGCAGCTTCAGTAGGAAACATTTATTTTTCATCTCTCTTACCTCCATCTCTGCAGCAGGTTTTTGTAGCAGAGGAATTCTATCCCATCAGCAGAGGAAGCACCAGGCTGTGCAGTGATGGACAGTGCCCCCTGTGTTGCCATTGGCTAAGGAGGCAGCAGGAAGCGGATCAGCCTGCCTCCTGTTACCTCCTCAGCCAATGAGTAGCTGAAAGGCTCTTAAGTCCCTCCCTCATAACATCTCCTGAGTCCCAGCCCTGCCAGCTAGTTTACTGTGCTTACTATGCATTTAGCCTTCTGCGCTTCTCCTGCCTTATGTGTCACCTGGCTACTGTCTCCTGCACACTTCATGGATGCCGGGTCCGGGGCCCCTACAGGCACTCGGGCCCCCTACATGTGTATTGGCTGTCCCCCCCTGATGGCAGCCCTGCTGCTTACAAGCAGTACTGGACCTTTTATTATATGAGGCAAGCAGCGCTTACAGGCTGTTTACCCCGTCAGGGCCTTGTAGTGATATTCCTATGGATATTCCGGCTGTATAGTAAACTAGGCATCCAGTAGTGGCTCTTCCAGTGGTAAACTTTTCAGTTATCACATTATATATTTTCTCAAAATATCTCAGAACGTTACCAATTTCCAGCATTTACAAAGAGCACCAGTTTGTAGATTTATTTAGCTAATCATTAAAACCACTTTCTGTCCTCTGTGTGGACAACCTCCACCCAATTAGAGGCAGCAGAGATGCATTGTAATTTTCATTGAGTTACGCAGCCTATTTATTTTTGAATGGGCAACCAGCACACCACAATGCAGGAAATAACAGACATGCACCAGTTCTCCTGATGCAGCACCCCACAAAATATACACAGTGGTGTGCTGTTGTCTGTATGCATTCTCCACTATTGTGCTAGTGCTTTGAGGTGCTAACAGAATGAAATGGGCCCTAAGATGCTGATATACAAAAGCTGTATGAATCACCAGATTACTGGAGTAAGAAACAATCCACTGTAGGCAACCAGTCAGTAGAACCCAAGCTATATTGAGCAGCCAAATGTAGACAAAACATAATGTTTTGAGGGCCTAATCTCACTGTCCGTATTCTGCAATTTTTTTTGGCTTTTGCCCCTAGTTTTTTCCCGCTGTTTTAATTAGGATTTTGGCCATTTAAGTTGACAGTTCATTATTGTGTGTTAAGTGCAGATCAGTCTAAGCTTGGAAACTTGACAAATAAACTGTGCCCTGACCTCTGCATTGTCACCTAATCTCTAACCAGTCATCCTCTCTTCCAGCTGGTTGCAATATTTGCCAAGGAATTATATTACAATCATACTATGATTTGTGTAACTAACTTCCAAAAGTATCGTCGGTGTGTAAGGGAAATGATGAGGTGTCCAGGCAGGATGCAAACCACATGTAGGGTTTAGTCTCGATCTTATGTCTGAGAACATCCAAAGTACTGCATACCCCCAGCACACTGATTCTTTCACTTAGTTTATTAGACTTCTTGTTTTGACATGTATTACTGTCCTTTCTTTCTGACACCATTACACTTCATTTAATCCTTTCTGCATCCTTTGTTCGACTTTAGCTGGCCATATTTAAATCCAATAAGAGCAGTTGAATAAATATAAAAATGTGTATAAAAAGACAATTTGTGGCTTTTTTGCTCATAACCACCAGTCATCTTTAGCTATATCGGAAGATGGTTCTTTTTTATACACTTTCTATATATGAAGCCCACTATTTTAAGATATATATACTTGTATAAAACGAATTATCTCTAAAACATTACTGTATTTTTGGTTTATGAAAACTGCCAAGTTTGTTTAGACATGGGAGCATTGTCACTACAATAAACCTACATTTAAACCTAAAGAAGTATAAACACTGTTAATGAAATTTGACCTAGGCACATATCTGCAGTGTTTACTTATCTCTCTCTAAAGCTCCAAGTACCGTTTCTCTCTTGTGCCCTGTTCCTCTGTTATCAGCAGAGTCACTTCTGACAAGTTCTCTTAGCTTGTCCATTCAGACTGCAGCTTTGCATGATTCTTTGTTCCTCTGTCTATTAGGAGGGGGGTGAGCCTTTCCTCCAATCAGGTCTCACACAGTGTAAGCCCAGACTCCCCACCCACTGCTGAACGAGGAAGAAAGATTTCAAACACGATTTTCACTTTTCAAACAGTGTAAGAAGTTGAAAGCAGCAGATATACAAATAAAACCTATGTAGGGAGATTTGTTTAATCTCCATGTATCATCTGAGGCTGTTCACTTCACTGGGTATATGTGAGGGTTTAAATCCACTTTAAAGTGATAGTAAACATTTATTATACACTTGTACCTAGAGGTAAGCTAATAATAAGTGCTTCTGAAGACACCAGGGCCACAGAAGTCTCGGTTGCGACTGGGCCCTAGTGTTCCACCACAGGGTGGGGGGGGGGGGGCCCTCCCACAGCAAAGTCCGGTTTAGACATTCTGCTAATTCACTGAGCATAGTGCCAGGGAGCAAGCTCCGGGACACCTGCCTTACATCTTTTGCGGGGTGCCGGTGTCCCACACCTGGTGATCGCCCCCTCTGTAGCAGCCGGCGTGTTTCCCTGCTGACTGCCTGCACACTGCATATCTTGCTGAAGCCTCCCTCTTGGCTCCGATGTTCTCCTGTACACAGACAGGAGGAGCCATGGAGGAGGAGTATAGAACAGGAAGAGCCATGCTGCTGAGGTCTGTGTGTTTTGCTGTATTCAGAATAGGGGGACAATAGTAACTAGGAAGGAGAAGGGGGGGAGGTAATAGAAAAATACACAAGGAGAAGTAATAAGTGGGTGGTAAGAGGAGGATATGTGCTGGGGGGTGCTTTGGGAGAGGAGAGGATAGGGTGCTGGGGAGTCAGATTTCACGCCACACCTTGTAGCACAAGTCCTGTCCTCTCCCAAAGCACCCCCTGGCACATATCCTGTTACCTCCCCAATGAAAAAGATGCCGCCTACCTCAGACAGGGCAATTGCAGCATCTGAGACCTTTAGAAACCCGTAAGAGATATAGGGCATGTGCCCTGGGTGCCCACTCTGGAACATTGGGGGAAAGGGGGAATTTGTACTGGGATGGAGGGGTGCTGCGCTGGGAAGGGGGATTTGGAGGGTTAAGAAAATTTGTGCTGGAGAGGATTAGGGGAGTGGAGAGGATTTGTTCTTGGATGGATTGGAGAGGGGCGTATGTACAGAGGTCGCAATTGCAGCGTATAGATGAGGGGAAGTGGCGGTGGCATATAAAGCAACCAATTCCCTCCAAATTGGAGGTAAATGGTTCCTCTACATGCCACCCCTGCCCCTCCTATCTACTTCCTTCTGCCTCAAGGCCCCTGTGTACTCCTCTGGCTCCCTCATCTACCGCAGCACTACCGGGGTTCCCCCTCCCCTCTCCCGCCAGCTACTGCGGGGGGTGTGTCAGGATGGAGAGCGGGCAGGGGGCCGATAAATGTGTCATTTATCAGTCTTTTCCTTGTCTTAGTGATTATAGTCAGTGATCTGTACATCTGTTCATTTATAACTGAGACATAATAAACTGTGTTTACTATGCTTCAGATGAGCAGGAAGCCTCTGTTCAGGAGTTTTTCCTGTCCATTCATTCTGTGCACCTGAGACTGCAGAGATGAAGATTGAGGGCTGTGTCCTCAGTCTCCTTTCTCTGTCTCAAGGGGGAAACATCAGAGGTCTGTTTAGACCCCTGATATCACATTAAAGCCCCCCCCCCCCCCACAAGGCAGGGCAGAAAAAAATTGTAAAAAATAATTTAAAAATACAATTGTAAAAATAAATAAAATAAAATGGCCAAAACTTATAAATAAATAAAATACCAAATATAAAACTACTTACACCTACAAACTACCAGGGTTACAAAGGTCACACTTGCGATCCGGCCCTGATGTTTCACCATCGTGGGGGACCCTGGCCAGGGGTCAGGAGGGCCCTTTATGATTTCTTGCACCAGAGCCCTGAAAGTTCTAGTTACGCCTCTGGAAGACTCCCATTGGGAGGAGCGAAACGTGTCAAGTGAGGACGTCCTAATACGTCATTTCCAGCTGTTAAATCGCACACAGAGGCGGTGGCCATAGTCGGATGTTTATGCTCTGTCTTACTGCTATATTGTAAGTGTAATTTAAAGAAACATCTTTAATGTAATAAACAATATAACACTATGGAGGTTTTTCTGTGATTATATGGCATGAAAATAACACACTGATCCGGGTAATGCTATGGAGGAGTGGAGGAAGAGATAAACAGAACCGGTTATACTACATTACATCAGAGTACTTTGGTGAGATTTTCATATGCCTTGTTCCAGTGATTGCTGGTGAGTGGGGACACATAGATGGGAAGAGCAGTACCATGGATTTAGCACTGTAAAGGAATTTTCTACACTTTGCACATTAAAGACTGCACTTTATTATGGACTATTTTTGTGGAATTGTATTTTAATGCACGTATAAGAGAGTTTAAAGGGGCAGCGCTCTGACAATCTTTAACCACTTGCAGACCGCCGCAAGTACATATACTGCGGCGGTCAGCCCCGGCCAGGCAAATCGATGTACCGGTACGTCACTAGCCTGTCACCGGCTTGTGAGCCAATAGCGGGCGAGCGCGCGCCCGCTGAGGCGCGCACCCGCCCCGGCTCGTTCCCTAACAAGTCAGTGAGTGTGACCGGCGGAAACCCGATGTCTGACGGTCACTCGCAATCGTTCGCCGGAAAGGGAGAAAGGCAAGCGGCTAATGTAAACAAGCCGCCTGTCATTCTCCAATCTCCCCTGTGTAAAAATGGAGATCAGACGGTTCTACTATGTAGGACCATTGATCTCTGTTTTTACACTAGTAGCCATGTCCAATCACAGTTAGAAACACGCTCCTAGGACACACTTAACCCCTCCCTCTCCAATACAGTAAACCCCTTCCCTGCCAGTGTCATTTTTACAGTAACAGTGCATATGTATAGCACTGATTATTGCAGTAATGTCACTGGTAACCCCAAAAGTGTCAAAAATGTCAGTCAAGGGTCCAATCTGTCCACCGCATTGTCGCAGTCCCGCAAAAAAAATTGCAGACCGCCGCCCATACTCGTTAAAAAAAAAACACCAAAAATGACAAAATTTTTTCCCTTTGTTAGTAAACGCGATAACTTTTGCGCAAACCAATCAAAATACACTTTTTGCAATTTTTTTTACCAAACATATGTAGCATAAAACAAATTGGCCAAAAATGTTTTTACATTTTTTTTTCATATAAAAAAATTTGAAAAATATTGTTATTTTTGCAAAATTGACGCTCTTTTTTTGTTTATAGCGCATGATCAAAAAATCGCACAGGTGATCAAATACCACCAAAAGAAAGCCATGTTTGTGGGAAAAAAAGGACGTCAAATTCGTTTAAGGTACAGCGTCGCACGACGTGCAATTGTCTGTTAAAGTCACGCAGTAAAAAATCGCAAAAAACCCCCTGGTCAGGAAGGGGGTAAAATCTTCCGGGGCTTAAGTGGTTAAGCTGTTATAATAAGGCTTGCATTTAGGCATTGTGAATATCTTCTAAGTTTGCGCCATTTAGAAGACCTTCACATCAGCTGGAGCTGATGATGTCACCAGCACATGCACAGTAGTTCTGCATTCAAGACATATTAAGTTTTCCCTAAATGCAAAATGTTCTGTGCCATAATTGTGATTCCCATGCACATGTCCAGGAGTGATGTCATTGTGGCTCGGCCTTTCAAATGGGCAGAGAGCACTAAGTAGGAAGGAAAACCAGGTCAAGGAAGAAATTAAAATAAATGAAATCAGCGCACCTAAATATAAAAAACAAGAAAGCTGCTGTGCACTCAGGGTCAATTAACCAAAACCCAATGAAGCATATACAAATAAAATAGTGCAGCGCTAATACATTTGCATAATGAGAATAAAAGAAATGTCCCAAGGTGAAGATATGCTGATCATGCACTTGTATATAAGCTGTGCTCCACTCCGTGCTTATCCACCACCCAGTCAATCTATCTTCTCACTTTAGGATTAGCCCCTGTGTCACCAGATGGGCTAATAAAGCATGAAGCTCTCACTTAACACACAAAGATCCCAGAAATGATGACCATGAATCGTGGAATACCACTAGACCTTCTCCTATAACAGATAGGCTTCCGTTCATCAGAAAAGGGTGCGCACGTCCATAAAATATAAATATAAATTCAAATGTATAAAAATTACCTTAACCGGCACTATCACATCGTGCAGAGTAAAGAGCGATACAGAATGGCGCTGGCCGCGATGGATGGCGGGTGATGTCACCGGCCCCTCCCCCTTAGTATGCGTTGCGTCCCTATGGGCGGGACTTCTTCAATGATAGCAAGGGAGAGGGACACGGCCGCAATAAGAAGAGCCACAGCTCTCACAAGACCGCCCACTAAAGAATATGTAATGACACAACCCCAGAAGGTAAAAATTAAGAGGCCGGAACAACGGAAGTCCATCACACAGGAAGATCAATTCCGTTGCCCTGGTGATCCCAGGGTAAACAACCGGCTCAAAACGTAAATTAAATACTAAAATCAAGCATATTAAGGCAACTATATATATGCCCAAATAACATCTATGCTCTTACTATTCAAAAATATATACAATTATGGCACAAGCTCACGTGATAATCAGACCTGCTGATTTATAATCACTAATGTGCAAAATAAGATAGACAATATCAGATTTACAAAGCTGATTCAAACCATAGGTTACAAAGGATCAGCCCAAATCATACTCGAGGTAAGGGGCCAGGACCTCATACCAGCCATCCATAAACAAAAGGCACACTTCACAGAATTACAAATATTATTAAATTATACAAAAATATCTAAAACATATTAATCCAAAAATTACAGCAAAAAATATACAGCAAAAACAAAAACAAAAAATTCATATAAAATACTAACGGTCAGAAATGAAGCAATTAAGATCAAACTCAACGTTTAGACCTCAAGGAATGGACACCTTAGTTTCGTGTATCCAAAATTATTCAGGTCAAGGAAGGGCCAGCAGGAGTGACAGCACAGTGCTGGAGGGCTGCATTTGAAAGGTTAACCTGCCATAATGTGCTTGTATGTGGTGTATGTTAGCATATTATGGCATACACCTGCAGGTGTCAATAGAAAAAAAAGCTGAAGGTAAAGTATGGCGGTTTTTACATTGGTCCAGCTTATACCAATGTAAGGATGTATGTTTCATACCTGTAGGATTTCCATGGAAGCTGGGAATTACTGCAGTAGATACTGCTAATTCAGTGATCTCCAATAGCTTCTGGATTTTGTGCCAAGCAGCCGTCCTGCTGTATTGTGAACATAGGGGGTAGCCATTCGGAGAACATTTTTTAGATGATTGCAAAATATTCTATGATTGGATGAGGTGTAGAGGCAGGGTTGTGACATTACAATCTTCACTTCATCCAATCAAAGAACAGGGTGCATTCCTTGAGAAATGCTAAGTGTTCTCTGAACGGTTCCTGCATCAAGTGAGGGATCTCCTGTGTTCAGAATGCAGCAGGGCAGCCACTCAGCACAGGACCCTGAAGCTAGTGGAGATCACTACAGTATTGGTGTCTACCAGGGGCGACCCGGCCCTATGCTGCAGGGGGTCTCTCTGTCCCCCTGTATGCCTGGATAGGAGGAGCAGTGGGGGCTGCTGAATTTAGAGGAACTGATCTCTTCATTTGTCTCCTGCAGCCACTGAATGCCTGTGGGAGGGAGAGGAGGAGAAGCAGACATTCAGCTGCTGCAGGAGGAAAATTGAGAGATTGGTACTTCTATATGCAGCTGCCCCCACCGCTCCTCCTATCCAGCTTTTTTCTGCTGCCTCCTGTGTGCTCTTCAGTTCACCTGTGCTCTTTCCCAGCCCTCCATGCTCTCTCCTTTTCTGAATAGAGTCAGGGATCCGTACCGATTTGTGTTTTCTATGTGTTCTTTGTCTGTGTTTTCTATGCTTCCATCTGTGAAAGAATGGGAAGCTCTGTAGACCCCTGACATATCACCAAAGCCCCCAACAGGGCTCCTAAAAAAAATTGGAAAAAAAATTCAAAAATAATAAATAAAACAAAAATAAAAACTGCTGACACCATTGGAGGAACTACCAGGGTCACAAAGTTCACTCTTGTGACCGGACCCTGGCTTCTGCCACTGGGCTCGTTAGGGCCCTGACCATAGGCCAGAGGGACCCTTTATGGCCTCTTGCACCAGGGCTCTGAAGATTCTAGTTACGCTACTGGTGTCTACTACAGTGATTCCAGCTTCAACAGGGATCCTACAAGTATGCACATACATACTGACATTGCTCCAAACTAGACTAATGTACCTAATGCAAAAATTGTCTAAATTTCAGCTTTAATCAACTATATTATATGTATTTGACTTATTTAAAAGTGTATTTTCCCATACAGGGCAACATAGTGGGTTTGCTTTAATGTTTCCCTCTTCAGCAGCATATAGTCACTTTTTCTTTGCTCTTCTGCTGCTCCATTCAGCTGCCAAGAAAAAAGAGCATGTGATTTGGTGTATTTAAAATTGATGGTGCTTGATGATTGGTTCAGGGCTGTCAGAATCCTGTTCCGAATGGAGTTCACACAAGGTCATCTTTCTTTTGCTTTTTTTCTTTGCTTTTTTTTTTTCATTATTTTTTATTTAAAGTACCAAATTATATTAAAATAATATGAAACAATCACATTCCTTAATACACAAAAATCTCCACTTATCCAAATATACAATGGATTTCTAATGTATACAATATGATTGTCCATTATTGCATCAATAATGCATAATACTAAAATTAGACAAAATAAAAAAAAGATAAAGCAATTTAAGTTATATATCTAGCGAGTCTGCTCAGTTCAATACCTTAGAATCCTTTACAGATTAAGACTGCCACATTTGCTTATATTCTGTATGTAGCGGGGGGATGCAATTGCAGAGTCCTTCAAGAAGTTTTTTACTCCTTTGCTTCTGACAACTCAACAAAGTAGCAGGGGCGCAAAGAAAGTTTTATTATTTAAAGTTCAGGAAGGGCTGTAAAGTCAAATCGTGCATGGGAAAAGGTCATCTTCACTTTAACATCTGCTTGCAATACTTTGGTAGTGCAGGGGTTATTCGGCATATAGTAATAAACTTAAGAGTTTGGCATGCTGTCAATCTCATGGCTGCTACAAAATGAAATCATAGATTTTTGCTCTGATTACATAGTTACATAGTTAGTGAGGTTGAAAAAAGACATCAGTCCATCCAGTTCAACCTATAATGCGTGTGTGTGTTTGCTGTTAACTGTACATTGCATACCCCTGTATGTTGTAATTCCACATCCTTACTGCTCTGACAGTGAAGAACCCCTTACGTATTTTAAGGTTAAACCGTTTTTCCTCTAGTTTTAGTGAGTGGCCACGTGTCTTATTGTATTCCCTTTTTCTAAAAAGTTTGTTCCTTATGCTAGGGTCCTCACCAATACAGTATTTGTACATTGATATCATATCCCCCCTCAAGCGTCTCTTCTCCAGAGAGATAAAAAGGCTAACCATAAATGGCCAACTTTAGCTTTGTGTAGTTCAATATCTGCACCGAATATTTAGAATATCATATTTAAACTGTTAAAGTCAAATTGGGATAGCACCTACCTTATGTTTGTTACATGTTCCCAAAAACATAGCATAGCATAAAAAAATTACAATTGTTGGTTCCCTTTTTAAGTGTTTTTACTTGTTTAAAATCCTTAAATGATCTCTCTACTTTGTAATGTTTAGGAGAGGGTTGTGCAGTGAAAAAGAATTATCCCAGACATCAATGTCCCTGTAGTTTTTCATCATCAGCTGTAAGTTAGATATGAACACTGTCTGACCTAACAAAGGATTTCAAATTTAGAAATCATTCTCCAGAATTGTTACCAGAGATGTATAAAGTACTAGAGATCCAGACTTGAGTAGAAGTTGAAGTGCTCTTTAAGCACCACACTTAAGTAGAAGTACTAAAGTATTCAACATTTTTTTAACTTAAGTATTGCAAGTAGTTTATTTTAAAATTTACTACTCAAGTACTGAAAGTAAAAGTACAAGTATTGCGTTATGTAGTTATTAAAGAAAGTAGTCAAAAGGCCAGGGCCCCTTCCCATTTTAGATCCCCCTTAGAGCAGGCCAGGGTCCCCCTCCCATTATAGATCCCCTTAGAGCAGACCAGGGTCCCCCTCCCATTACAGATTCCCATTAGAGTAGGCCAGGGTCCCCCTCCCATTATAGATTCCCCTTACAGCAGGCCAGGGTCCCCCTCCAATTATAGATCCCCTTAGAGCAGGCCAGGGTCCCCCTCCCATTATAGATCCCACTTAGAGCAGGCCAGGGTCCCCCTCCCATTATAGATCCCCCTTAGAGCAGGACAGGGTCCCCCTCCCATTATAGATTCCCCTTAGAGCAGGCCAGGGTCCCCCTCCCATTATAGATTCTCCTTAGAGCAGGCCACGGTCCCCCTCCCATTATAGAGCCCCCTTAAAGCAGGCCAGGGTCCCCTTCCTATTAAAGATTACCCTTAGAGCAGGCCCCAGTGTCCCCTTCCCATTATAAATTCCCCTTAGAGCAGGCCAGTGTCCCCCTCTCATTATAGATTCCCCTTAGAGCAGGCCAGGGTCCCCCTCCCGTTATAGAGCCCCCTTAGAGCAGGCCAGGGTCCCCCTCCCATTATAGATCCCCCTTAGAGCAGGGCAGGCCAGGGCAGGTCCCTCCCCCCATTGAATAGATCCGATCCCCTTAGTGAGTGACTTGACTTCAAGACAGTTCTTACTTCTCCTACCTTAGGCTGTCTCGAGTCCTCCAGCCTCTCTCTCTCCACAGTCCCCAGTCCAGTCCCCCCTGCTGAAAGAAGAATATATTCCTACCTCCATCCAGTTCTTCCGCGCTGGGCGGCTGCGCTGCACAGTGCCCAGAGACAGTCTAGTACAGTGGTTCTTAACCTTGTTGGAGGTACTGAACCCCACCAGTTTCATATGCGCATTCACCGAACCCTTCTTAATTGAATAAATAAAATATGATTTTTTCAAATTCAAAACATAGGTATATATTTGGGTATATATTTATACATAGGTGCACAAAATGAACAAAACCATTAAAAAATAAAACCATAAAAAAAAAAAAAAAGGTTCCATAGCTCAGGGGTTAGAGCACTGGTCTTGTAAACCAGGGGTCGCGAGTTCAAATCTCGGTGGGGCCTCCCTGCAAGTGTTGGCGACTGTATCTCAAAAAACAAAACCATTAAGAACAAAGAACAAAACCATTAAAACATGGGGTGTCAGGAGGGCACACCATGGGGTGTAAGGAGAGAACACACTGAGGGGGGAGGTGTTGGGAGGGCATACTATGGGGTATCAGGAGGGCACACACTGGGGGGGCTGGGAGGACATACCATGGGGTGTCAGGAGGGAACACACTGGGGGGAGGTGTTGGGAGGGCATTCCATGGGGTATCAGGAGGACATACACTGGGGGGGGGGGTTTGGGAGGGCATACCATGGGGTATCAGGAGGGCACACACTGGGGGGGTTGGGAGGACATAGCATGGGGTGTCAAGAGGGAACACACTTTGGGGAGGTGTTTGGAGGGCATACCATGGGGTGTTAGGAGGGCACACATTGGGGGGAGGTGTTGGGAGAGCATTCCATGGGGTATCAGGAGGGCACACACCAGGGGGTATTCACAATGCTTTATTGAGCTAAATGAAAAGGACATGCATTTCCATCTGTCAGCTAACAGCACCTCTATGCTAAGCTGCAGTAACTCAGCAGACGTAGCATAGAGGTCCTTGTAAACGATTCCACCATGTACAGCTATCTGAGCCTACCTCCAGGAACATTCACTCGGCTCCCTCTGCTCAGCTGCTCACACTTCCCTCTTCCAGGCGGGCGCGATCTCCGTGGTCAGGTACATCCCCATCCCGCCCACTCATGCAGCAAGCAGCCTGCAGGAGATAGGCTGGAAACCTGCTGGGGGAGGTACAGGGGGCGGAGTGTCAAGTGTCTATGTGTAATGGCTGTGAGCTGTCCCGACCTCAGCTCTGATTTCCCGGGGTGCGCTCGGCCTCACAATTAGTAATATTTTCTCGGGGGGAGCAATTTCCCATTTGTCCCCCCCCCCGCCGAACCCCGGAGACTGACTCACCGAACCCCTGGGGTTCGATCGAACTCAGGTTAAGAACCACTGGTCTAGTAGTTTAGACTCTAGTAACTCATAGTCCCTCCCCCAGCCAGGGCCCAGAGAGATCACTCTACAGGCAGGTGTCTCTCCTCTCTCGCCACCACCACTTCACTTGAGAGCTGAGCGGGAGGCGGGACTCGGGCCGAGCCGAGGGAGGGCAGAGGCGGCGAGGCTCTGCCCCTGAGCCATCGCATCGGGTCGGGGATTGGTCGTGACTTGTGAGTCTCAGAGACAGTGAGACTCGAGTAAAAAAAAGTCAGCGGCGGTGCGGGTTTGGAATGGAATGATTCGTAAAATTTTTATAAATTGTAACGAGTAACTATGCAGCACATAAAAAAAATATCGGAGTAAAAAAAAACTCATCGAAAATATGTACTGAAGTAAAAGTAGAAGTAGGAGAAAATAATTATACTCTAGTAAAGTACAGATACCGCCTTTTAGTACTTAAGTACAGTAGTGAAGTAGTTCTACTTCGTTACTATACATCTCTGGGGATAACTCAGCCTATATGGGAACAAAGAAACTGTATAGTTGATTTACTAGAACTGGAGAGGTTCAAAATCTGGTGCGGTTCTGCACAGAAACCAATCAGCTTCCAGTTTTTTTTTTTTTTTTTTTTTTTTTTTGTCAAAGCTTAATTAACAAGCTGAAGTTACAAGCTGATTGGCTGCTATGCACAGCTGCATCCGATTTTGCACTCTCCAGTTTCTGAGAATCTGCCAGGATACCTTCCCCTTAGAAACAGCTAAAGGTAAGAAATATTTTATAAATTTTTAGGTATGCTATGTAAATGGGAACTCAAAACAAACATATAGTGGGGTTTACTCAAATTTTACTTTAAGTGGAAATACACTTTTAACCACTTGCCGACCAGCTGTCGTAGTTTTACGTAGTTTTGCCCTAAGGGCCAGATAAAGGTAAGCAAAGGCCCGCATCAGGACCCTGGGCCGCAGTTTGGAGACCACTGCTCTAAAGTGGAAGTAAAGTAGTCCGCTATAATTTTTTTTTTATGCCCCCCCCTCAGGTGGGTTATGCCATACGTACCTGTCATATGGTGTCCTCCAGTGCAGCGCTGGGACCGATCCGGCGGGCCCCTGGCGCTTCCATCTATGCCCGGTCTTCCTTCCGTGTCCTGTGCCTTCGATCACTTGATAGCCCAAGCCGTGATGATGTCACTCCCGCGCATGTGCATGGGAGTCACATCATTGCGGCATGGATCAGGGCATGCGCAGTTTAGTGAACATGACAGCTGACAGGCAAAAGGATGCATTTAAGGCAGAAGAGACCAATAGAATCTCTTCTGTCATTAATACCCTGCCTGTCAGTCATTTGATTACACATCAACATTACTTCCACTTAAAAGGATAGTTAAATACTAAACAATATCCTAATTTTCCAAAATGTCCCTGTAATCTATTTTTGATAAATGCAATTTTTAGTGTGTTTTTTTTTTTTTTTTTTTGTAAAACTGGTATTTTAATTTTTCATCAATTTTTATATTCCTTTGATAAGGAAGTTAACAGATATCTGCCAATGGTGCACAGAAATGTTTACACAGTACAAAGTTTTTGACATTTGTAAACTGAAAAAAATCTGCTACAGCCAGCAGATGTGTCCAGTCTAGTTGAATTGTTTGTAGAAAGCTTTGTAACAAACACAACAAAGAAGAAATGTTCATAGTAAACAGTATGGTTTACATGTCAGCAGCTCAGTCAACCCCCACCCCTATGAGAACACATGAAAACCTCATTTGTGCAGCAGGCTGAGTTTGTGAATTTACTTGCACAAATCATTAACCCCCAGACCTATTTCTGACACTTGTTGTTTACAAGTTAAAATCAGTATTTTTTGCTTGAAAATTACTTAGAACCCCCAAACATTATAGATAGATAGATAGATAGATAGATAGATAGATAGATAGATAGATAGATAGATAGATAGATAGATAGATAGATAGATAGATAGATAGATAGATAGATAGATAGATAGATAGATATTTTTTTGCAGAGACCCTAGAGCAGTGGTTCTTAACCTGGGTTCGATCGAACCCCAGGGGTTCGGTGGGTCAGTCTCGAGGGTTCGGCACACCCTCCGCTAGTACCACTTCGCTGTCAGGGACTATTTCTCCAGTTTCGGGCATGTCCTTCCGCTCCCGCTCCACTCACACTTGCAGCTCTCTCTGCCCCTGGCTCACTCTCACTGCTGGCTGTGCAGCTCGGCTCCTGGCCGAATCCGATCCAGCCGGAGCCGGCGTCGCCCACTGTGGAGTGGTGGTGGGGGGGTTTTTGAGACAGGCCAGATGTGCGGTGTGGAGAGGGACTGTCTGGGGGAGGGACTAACCCGTGCAGCGGCCGCCCAGCGCAGCGGGGGAGAGAACCACCAGGCCAGGCAGCCACAGCAGCAGAAGAAGCCGGCAGGTGAGAGGCCAGAGAGACAGTGGTGACAGTGGTGCTGCAGCCTGCAGGAGGAAAACCTAGCCTGTGATCGGGAGTCAGGACACAGGTGAAAAAAAAGGTAGGACTAGAGTAGTACTGGCTGTACTAGTCTAGTGACTGACTGTGTGAGAACACTGAGAAGACTATGTAAAGGGGATCTATTTTATGGGGAACCTGGCCTGCTGTAAGGGGGGGGAGATCTAAATGGGGGATGGGACCTCACCCCACCCTGGCCTGCTGTAAGGGGGGATCTATATGGGGGACATGATCCCCCATATAGATCCCCCCTTACAGTAGGCCAGGGTGAGATGAGGTCCCCCATATAGATCCCCCCCTACAGCAGGCCAGGGTGAAGTTAGGTCACTCTGGGGTCCCCCATATAGATCCCCCCCTACAGCAGGCCAGGGTCCAGACCTCACCTCACCCTGTCCTGCTGTAAGGGGGGAGATCTATATGGGGGACGGGACCTCACCTCACCCTGGCCTGCTGTAAGGGGGATCTATATGGGGGACCTGGGATCCATATGGGGGACCTCACCCTGGCCTGCTGTAAGGGGGGATCTATATGGGGGGACCAGTTTCCCCATATAGATCCCCCCTTACAGCAGGCCAGGGTGAGGTGAGGTCCCGTCCCCCATATAGATCCCCCTTACAGCAGGCCAGGGTGAGGTGACATGAGACATGATAATGACATGAGAGTGGCACTTGCCAAGATAAAGCCACGCATTTCTGAACTGGTCTCTGAAAGACAACAGCAGAAGTCACACTAATTCGCAGTAAATATTCATTATGTTTTTGTGGGAAAATCATGTTTTAATGGTTTTGTTCTTTGTTCTTAATGGTTTTGTTCATTTTGTGCACCTATGTATAAATATATACTTAAAATAATATATACCTATGTTTTGAATTTGAAAAAATCATATTTTATTTTTCCAATTAAGAAGGTTCGGTGAAGGTGCATATGAAACTGGTGGGGTTCAGTACCTCCAACAAGGTTAAGAACCACTGCCCTAGAGAATAAAATGGCGAATGTTGCAATACTTTATGTCACACCGTATTTGCGCAGCGGCCTTACAAATGCAATTTGTTTTGAAAAAAATACACTTTTTAAAATTAAAAAATAAGAAAACAGTAAAGATAGCCCAATTTTTTTCTATATTGTGATGATGTTTTAAAAATATCTACAGGTTACCACTTTAGAGTTACAGAGGAGGTCTAGTGCTAGAATTATTGCTCTCGCTCTAGCGATTGTGGCGATACCTCACGTGTGTTGTTTAAACACCGTTTACATATGTGGGCTCGACGTGCATATGCGTTTGCTTCTCCGTGCAAGCTCAGAGGGACGGGGCGCTTAAAATGTATTTTTTTTCTTAACTGTTTATTTTTACACTGTCCCTTTAAAAAAATGTTTTTGATCACTTTTATACCTATTACAAGGAATGTAAACATCACCTTTGAAAGAAATAAGCAGGACAAATCCTCTTTATTGTGAGATCTGGGGTCAAAAAGACCTCAGATCTCACATCTACACTAAAAAGCAATAGAAAAGTAAATAAATAAAAAAAAAGATATTTTTTTTATTTAAAAAAAAATGTTTGGCCCTTTAAGGTCATTGGGCAGGAGCAACGTCTGACATCGTTCCGATCCTCCAAGGGCATAGAGTCGAGTGGGGGGCCATCTTGCCCTCACTCAACTTTCTGCCCAGCACCAGAGAGGATACGATCATTTTCCCCGCTACTGACGGCTCCCGTAAGCGGGGAAAATGACCGGGAACCGGCAGGAGGGGGGTGGGCATCTCTACTGCTGCCCATAAATGATCCCGCGGCAAATCCGCTGCTGGGACCCCTTGTATGTGAAAATACTGGGGTTACTGTATATCTGCTGCCATAACTCCGGTATTTAACGTCAAAGTAGTGACGTAAATACATGGTGGGCGGTCCGCTGGGACACTTTAAAGCTGAAATTCAGGATACGCAAACATTGTTTAAAAACAAGAGGCATGTGTATTCTTACTTGAATCTTGGTGTCATTTTGTATTGTTTCCAGATCTGTGCAATAGTGTAAAACTCCCTGCCTCAGTTCACACTAGACGCGGTGCGAATTCACAGCGAATTCGCTGCGGATTCCACACCACGTCAAAATGCAACCCATCCATGCAAACTGATTGCGGAGTGTATGTTAAGTTAACAACACCCCGCAATTGTTTTTCAAAACACAGTGCGATTTGCATAATAGGATCGCATGGGTGTATACGATTCTGGTGCGGACAAAAAAGGGTCCTGCACAGGTTTGGGGCAAACGTGGTACGATTTGAGTCCTACAAATCAATGGCTCAAATCGCAACCCCAGAGACACCACAAGTAATTAGTTGCGACATACCATTCCTGTGCAAATTACATGCAGTGTCCCGCACCGAATGAATGTGAACCCAGGCTCCCTCTCTTAAGAAACTCCCTGTAATAGACTGGTCACTGCTGTACTCTGTTAGGGTCAACATATGTGTTACAATTGACTGTACAATTTTTGCAATCTTCTGTCTTTCCGCGATACTTATTTAAAGGTTTGTTTAAAGATTTAAAGTTCACCTTTCAGAACATGTTACACATTATACCCACATATGGGGTAAAATGTGAATTAGGCTTCAGGTCTGCCTCCCACAACCCCCCCCCCCCCCCCCCCAGGATAGAGGGCAGGGGTTCCCCTCCCTGCACCCGCTGCCACTTTTAAAAAATGGCGAAGCTGTGCGGGGCTCCGACCACACAGCTGCATTATTCCTTTACAGCAATTTGTGAATGAATGAACTACAAGTACCGTCCTCCACCGTGGCAGATGCTTTTAGTTCTCAATGAACAGGGAGGGCACTGATGAGCATCCTTGTAGTTTATTGACACTTTCTCCAGCTTTGTAACTGTCTGCCTGTATGGGGTATGGGCAGGCAAGCTGAAGGCAGTGTCTGCAGGAGTCTGCAATTGCACCCGTGATCTACTGATCGTGGATGCTCATCAGATAAAAATAATAAACGCACTTTTCTCTTTCGTTCATCGACGGACACAGCACTCCATAAATCATAACTACTGGGTTATATTGCCTCCTCCAGGCGTAGGACTAGGCAGAACATAAAACACCTGGCTACGTCCATGGGCCCTCTTTAGCTTGGTATATAACCACCCCCTCTCTGCTCTAGGTAATCAGTTTTATTTTGTCTAGTCAGGAGTAAGAACGTAGGCTCCCGGCAGGGTTCTCTGGTCTGAGCTATTTTTTTTTTCTCTCGGGAGATCTACAATCAACTGTCGGGGCTGGACAACTGGCTGAATAATCTAGATCCAAGGGTCCCCCCAGCCCAGCAAGAGAGCACATATAGACCGCAGCTACGCGCTAGGTCGGCCGCGACATAGACTCACGGACAGAGGCTGGCCCACGAGTTATATGCCTTGCAGGGTCGCATACGACCGGGCTTGGGTCTGATTCGCAGTGGTCCCTCGGCCGACAGCTCCCCTACTTCGGTGGCGAGGATTCTGTCTGGAGGGTTACCCACACCATGGAAGGGTAAATACAGTCCCCCCTCTCCCCTTTTGGTGTTTTTTTTGGGGTTGAACGTGGGTAACCTCCAGAGACGGTCGGACATACCTACAGGTTCCCTCCTGCCATCCTTAAAAATCCCTCAGTGAGCTGGGCTTCCCCCACTCCCTTTCCCCCCTGTCTGGACCTGGAGTCTGATGGGGGTCCCAGGGCGGGAGATACAGCGGAGACCCCTGGGGTCTCCCCCTGCTGTCCCCCACTCTGTAAGGGTCCTGGGATAGTGTGTTCTGCCCTGGTAGAAAGGAGGGGTCCCAGTGTAGGAGACCCCTAGGTGTATGCCCCTCTGTTTGCAGTGTGGGTATAGTGCAGGGGGTTCCCAGTGCAGAGACCAGTGCAGAGTGCGCAGCGGAGTCTCCCCTAACGTGTGTCCTACCTTCAGGAGGGGGTAGCGTTGCAGAGGGCACAAGGAAGATCCTGGCAGCATGCTGTAGCTGATGGCAGCCATTTTCCCTTAGTCTGGCTGGTCATGGTTGGCGGCCATGTTTGTGTAGCCGGATGATGTTACTGAGCCATTTTCCCTAAGTCTGGCTGGTCTCCAGCTGGCGTCCATGTTTGTGTAGCCCGATAATGTCTTGGGGGCCATTTTCCCTTAGTCCGGGAGACGCTGAAGACGACCGAAGCCTCGTGGGGATGCCGATGCTCCTTCTCTTCCTCCTCAGTTTCCTCTTCCTGTGCCTGGGACATATGAACAGGGATGGCGTCCATGGTGATGCTGGGTCTGAATTCTCTGTGCTCCTCCAATCAGTAGGATGAGTCCTCGGGGTCCCCGTTATCTCTCTCTCTCTCTCTCTGCTGATAGGTACCCCTAGCCTTGGGGGGGATCCTTTAGTGGTGCCAAAAGATTGTTAATGTACTGCAAGGTCTTCCTTTCCTTATGGAGCCTCAAGGTCACGTCTCCTCCACTGACCCCCTCATTGAGGTGGTAGGTCCCTCGGAAACCCCAGCTTCCCATGGTTGCAATGACCTAGGTCCTGCAGTCCTTAGTGTCCCGGGTGAAAGTGGCGTGTGGGCAAAGGCCCAGGAGGAAGCGTCCCCCGCCTTTCCCTGCTCAGCCTGTCTCATCTGATTCTGATCCTGATGCCGCCATGGACGTGGCCTGTCCAGGGGGCCTTAATATCACACCCCCAGATCCATCTAATAGTGAGGATGATTCCTCCATGGTCATAGCAGCTGGTGGACGCAATTATCAATGCAGTGCATGAGACTTTAGAAATGGAGGATGCGGCTGATGTAGCCACTTTGTCATTTGGTACGCATAAGTCACCTCACACTCCAAAGGTGTTTCCTTATGTGCCTTATTTTGACAGGTTTTCCTGTGAGGAATGGGAACAACCAAAATTACCCATTGTGGTAACCAAACATTTTGCTGTACGTTACCCTTTTGAGGAGTTATTTTTAAAAAAGTGGACTAGTCCACCAGTGGTGGATCCTCCTTTTTCCAGGTTGAACAAAGTTACCATGATCCCAGTAGAGGAATCCCCGTCCTTAAGGGACCCGGCTGACAGGAAAGTGAAGGCTGTGGCACGCAGCATGTTTACTATGGCTGGTTCGACATTTTTTGCCTCTTCCCTGGTGTCTCAGACCCTAACTGAATGTGCCAAGCTTTTGCGCCAGGGCCTGGGGGGTGAGCAGGTCCCTGCTGCTTATGTTGATTTAGCAGACCAGTTTATTTGTGATGCAGCTTTGGATACAGCTCCTGTGCTGTCCAAACTTTCTGTTGACATCATTAAAGGTATCATGGGGGGGAAGAGTACCTTCCTGCCATAGTCTAGGAAAGGGAAGGAGCCTCGTCGCAGACAGGGGCCCTCCTTCTCAGCACATAGAAAATGCTTTTGTGTTTCTGGAATTGAGAATAAGGGAAATAGCTTTTTCAAATCTTCCCCGGGAGGTTCCAAGCATCCTTGATCTGGTAAGCCTAGAGCTAGCTTCTCTGGACCCACAGACAAGACCCCTTCAGCATGAAGTTCTGCCCTCACCCATTATTGGGGTGGGGGGGACATCTTCGCTGGTTTTTGGCCTTGTGGACCTCCTTCATGAGCATCAAGGGGATCCACTAAATGATTATTTTGGGGGTAACCCAGAACGGGGGACAAAGCTTGTCCTTTTTAGTTTTTTTTTTGGTCCTGAGTTTTCTTGTGCCGATTTAATTCCTGTAAAGGTTCAGGTGATGTGCAAAATACCTAAGGTCCCCCCTCTTTCTAATTCTGACCAAGGTGGTCCTTCCTCTGAACTAACTTCAGGGACCACAGGCTGTGATTCACCGGCTGCTGTCACACTGAAAGTTCTCTCCCCCATTTTGCATACAGGTTCTGAGTCTGGTGGTATCCATCTTCAAGACAGTTCTGTTTGCACAGTCCTACATGCAGTTGCTTTAGCAGGTTCAGCTCCACAGGAGGATACCGAGGTTCGTGGCGAGACGCATCCAAGGGCCATGGTAAGGCCAGTATCATCCTCGGCTCAGGCTTCTTTCGCAATTCCTGTGAGGAATCAAGGGCGAGGATCTTCCAATCAGTCTAGTGGCCTTAAACATCCCTTGGGAGGTTCCTCCCAGAGAAGATCAGTTGTCCCAAGAGCTGATCATCTACCATCCTGTTTTATAGTCGCTGGTTTAAGGCTTAGCTATTGAAAGCCAGGTACTGAGGGGTAGAGGTCTGTCTCAATCAGTTATAAAGTGAGAAATGTGATCAGTGATCAGTGAGAAAGTAGTCTTCCAGCAAGATAAACCATCGTACGTGGAAAGCAACATTTCTTGGTGTGAGTTTATAGGCGCTCATCCTTGATCCCTTTCTGTGGCTCAGGTCTTAATCTTTCTTCAACAGGGCGTTGAGCAAAAGTTGGCCTTGAGCACCATCAAGGGCCAGGTATCTGCCCTGGCAATCTTCTTTCAGCGACCCCTAGCCACACACTCCTTAGTTTGTACCTTCATTCAGGGGATTTGACATGTGATTTCGCTTGTATGGTCTCTTTTTCCGCCAAGGGATTAAAATTTTAGTTTGGTTCTCCAGAAACCTCCATTTGAGAATATTTGGGAGATTCCCTTGCCTACGTTATCCCAGAAGGTGACATTCTTAGTGGCTATTACCTAGGCCCACAAGGTATCAGAGTTGGCGGCATTATCCTGTCGCAGTCCCTAATTAGTGGTCCATAGGAATAAAGTGGTTCTTCGTCCCTGTCCAAAATTCCTGCCCAAAGTTGTCTCTGACTTCCATTTGAATGAGGACATTGTGTTGCCTTTCTTGTGTCCCAAGCCGGTTCATCCCAAGGAATTTGCTTTGCATACCATGGATGTGGTTTGTGCGATTCGGGTGTATCTGGCAGCTACTGAGTCCTTTCGGAGGTCAGACTCGCTTTTTGCAGTTACAGACGGACCAAGAAAAGGTCTGGCCGCTTTATCGGCTACCATCTCCAGATTGATCAGACAGACAGTGAATCAGGCCTATTCCATTAAAAGTCAGGTTCCACCTTTCCCTGTCACCACACATTCTACTCGGGTGCTGAGTGCATCTTGGGCCTTCCGTCATCAGGCATCAATATCGCAAGTTTGCAAGGCAGCTACTTGGTTGTTGGTGCATACCTTCAGAAAATTCTATAAGATAGATACTTTGGCATCTGCAGGTGCTTTTTTTGGTCGCAATGTTTTGCAGGCTGCTGTTTAAGAGGGGCTGTTCCCTCTCGAGGGGAGTTTTTATTTTATTTTTCAGACGGGGCTCCTGTGACCTGGTTAAGGGCTCTTATGTTTATTTTCCCCATCCCTAATTTTCCTTTTGGCACTGCTTTTGGACGTCCGAGTAGTTATGATCTATGGAGCTCTGTGTCCATCAAAGAACGAAAGAGAAAATTGGATTTTTGTACTTACCGTAAAATCCATTTCTCTGAGTTCATCGACGGATACAGCAGCCACACCTCTATGAAGTTCTGACACTTCTAATACTGCTTTCTACTAAACTGATTACCTAGAGCAGAGAGGGGGGTTATATACCTAGCTGAGGACAGCCCATGGACGTAGCCAGGTATTTTTGTCTAGTCAGGACAGATTCCACTCAGAACAGGCCTTGCCATGGTCGACCAAAGAAGTTGAGTGCACATGCTCAGCGTCATATCCAGAGGTTGTCTTTGGGAAATAGATGTATGAGTGCTACCAGCATTTCTGCAGAGGTTGGGGGTGGGGGGTCAGCCTGTCAGTGCTCAGACCATATTCCACACACTGCATCAAATTTGGTCTGCATGGCAGTCATTCCAGAAGGAAGCCTCTTCTAAAGGTGATCCACAAGAAAGCTCGCAAACAGTTTGCTGAAGACAAGCAGACTAAGGACATGGGTTACTGGAACCATGTCCTGTGGTCTGATGAGACCAAGATAAACTTAATTTGTTCAGATGGTGTCAAGCGTGTGTGGCGGCAACCAGATGGGGAGTACAAAGACAAGTGTGTCTTGCCTACAGTCAAGCATGGTGGTGGGAGCTGCATGAGTGCTGCCGGCTGTCGGGAAGCGACAGTTTATTGAGGGAACCATGAATGCCATCATGTACTGTGACATATTGAAACAGAGCATGATCCCCTCTCTTCAGAGACAAGGCTGCAGGGCAGTATTCCAACATGATAACGACCTCAAACACACCTCCAAGATAACCACTGCCTTGCTAAAGAAGCTGAGGGTAAAGGTGATGGACTGGCCAAGCATGTCTCCAGATCTAAAACCTATTGAGCATCTGTGGGGCATCCTCAAATGGAAGGTGGAGGAGCGTAAGGTCTCTAACATCCACCAACTCCATTAAATTGTCATGGGGGAGTGGAAGAGGATTCCAGTGGCAACCTGTGAAGCTCTGGTGAACTCCATGTCCAAGAGGGTTAAGGCAGTGCTGGAATATAATGGTGGCCACACAAAATATTGACACTTTGGGCCCAATTTGGAAATTTTCACTTAGGGGTGTACTCACTTTTGTTGCCAGCGGTTTAGACATTAATGGCTGTGTGTTGAATTATTTTGAGGGGACAGCAAATTTACACTGTTATACAAGCTGTACACTCACTACTTTAGGTTGTAGCAAAGTGTAATTTCTTCAGGATTGTCACATGAAAAGATATAATAAAATATTTATGTAGCAGGTTTTACAGGCATTGAGCCTGAGGTGGGTCTGCCATTGTTACTGGTTACCTCTCCAGCCCATGTGAGCTGTGACCCCAGGTGTGAGAACTGAGACAATGACAATTCCGGCATCTTTAGTTTGGTTGTTTTATTGTATTTGGGGGATGGGAGAAGGGAATGAGTGGGACACTACTCTGGATGAACTAGGTACACTTTTGGGACTCTTTTGGCAAGAAATGCCTATTAGCGATGTCTTGATGCCAGCCGACACTAGCCAACGCTTCCTGACGCTTGAATACACTGTGACACTGGAAACTGTGCTGGAACCTTCGACTCAATTCAGAAGATCCAGGACTGTAGAATACTTGACTCTTGACACTGCTTCACTAAAAGGTCACTGACTGGCTCCCTCCAGCTTTGCGCTGGATTGAGGTAGCTCTTTTGTAAATTCCTGTGCTGCTGCAACTCTCAACTGGTACACTCCACACTGTACAATGACTCTTGAGGGCCCAAACTGTTGGTGCCCCCTCTACAGCCCTTCAGGGTCCTCTGACTAGGTACCGCCTTTAACTTCAGGGTCCTCTGACTAGGCACCCCCTTTACAGCTAGCTGACACTTGGATCCTAGAACCTTCTCCATAGTGGTCCCCTCTAACACTAGGCAGACCCCCAGGGGCAATCCTGGAACTGGACCCCTCTCTCTCTCCGCTGGTTCTCGGCACACCGGATCCCCTTCAGCTCAACTCAGCACCCTCTGGATTCTCAGGCAGCACCCAGAGGCATCCACTTCCTCTGACAGGAGGGGAGACAGCCGTACTCTCCCTCCTGGGACACTGCTTCCCGCCAAAGACCATGAGTCATGCACTCCCCTCAAACTTATACCCACTCCCAGAATCCTCTGTGGCAGAAGCTGCCTTCTGGGGTAGTTACAAGCCTGAATGTGTCCCTGATTGGGTTTCCTCCACTGCCCTATGAGAAGCCTCTCACAGAGCCAGTGGGGAAACTCCCCTCTCAGCAGACACACCTGGAAGCCATGATAACCCACCTGACAAAAATAAATCATGGCTCTGCTGTTAGGCAGACAAAGACCACTATATTTTGCCTAGCACCTACCTGTAGGGTGCTACATTTACAAAAATGTGAGGGGTTTACTCACGTTTGTGAGATATTGTGTATATGTATGTTTATATATAATATACACAGTATTTTTTTTTCTGTTCATCTGTTTTTTTTTTTTTTACTTCTCACTATTGGTTTACCATTTATTGTGGCATTCTGGGTGCCTAAACACCAAGTCATTGGGGTGTATATCCAGACATCTGCAACAAATATTCCTCACGTGATATGTGTGTCAGGGAGTATGGTGCTATTGATGGAGTTGTAAGCACAGAAACAGGGGACCGAACACATGAAGCAGCTCTGTTGGGGGTAAGCGCTACACTAGGAACCGTCCTGCATGCTGAGCTACTCCCTGTTGCGTGTGCATCCACCTCGGAGCTGTACGCAGGCAGTCTATAGAAATGGATGCAAATGCAGGGGCTGCACAGACACGAAATTTGACATGCATGCAGGAGTGGGTGCACGGAACCGAATGCACAGCGTCTGACAGATTGTCTACGCACACAGGATGGGTCTCAGCACCTGTCAGAATGAGCCCTAGTAGAGTAATGTCAACCACTTTGTGGGTTACAAGCAGTTGGTAAACTGTTACGGTATTTGGTTAGTCATGTTTTCGTTACTTTAGTCTTGGTGATAAAGCATGTTGGTCTATTACTAGTTTAGAGTGGTTCTCTTTGCTAATTACAATTACAGCCTATTTCATAATTACAAATAAATTAAACCCAATAAAGGGTGCAGTGGCCACAATCTTTCCCACAACCTTTATTGTGCATATAGTTTATGATTTAGGTATGTTGTTTCGATGTCAGCCAGTTAAGACTGATGCCAGAAGTCAGTCATCCTTTCACAGCTGGCTTCATTCTAAGGTCAAAAGTCATTAAAAATAAATCAATATCTACTTTCTTTTGTGAACCTTCCCCAGCCAGCTGATGCCATGTCCTACCAAGTAATCCTGAGTGTTCTGCAGCCTGAGTTCTATCTTGACAAGAGGCCTGCAGTTCATTAAGCTGAATGTTCTCACAGTCCCACCTGGTAGTGTGTGGGTTAACATCCATATTCTCTCTCCTCTGGGGACCCCAGGCGTGCACAATGGCTGCATTCATAGCCGGCTTAGGGAAAAAAACACTTCATTCCTTATTACTGGTCATGTTTGGGTCATATTGACTGGAGTACATACAGCAAAACAGCTGCTGGGGACACGGCAGACATGTGCAATGTGGATCTTACATTCTGTTTCACTCTAAAGTGGTGATATGTCATTTCCTGCTTTTTTTTCTTTTTTCAAATAAAAGAAGATAACCAGTCAAATTAAAAAGCAGACTATCCTTGTTTATGCAATAGGGCATTTTAAAAGGCAATATAGTGTAGTAACCCAAAGCCACCAATTGGATTACCTCTCATTAAGAGTTAGGGGAAGCTCCGCTTATCTTTTTCCTCCCCCCGGTGCCACATTTGGCACCTTTCAGACAGTAAGGGGGGAACAGGTACCTGCTTTTGACAGGCACCCGTCCCCACTTCCATGAGACCCCCCCGCAGCGAGGTCCTTTGGAAGTTCAGGCTCCTTTCCGCGCCCCTGGGCCAATTAGAAAGCGCAGATGGCAGCGGAAGCATCCAAGAGCCGACCAGAAAATAGGCTGGGGTGCCGGCTTTGCGGGATCCCTGGACAGGTAAGTAAAGCCTCGTACACACGCAACGAATTTCCACCGACCGGTCGTCCATCTTTTGTCCAGAGTGGTGTTTTGTTGGTTGGAATGTGCTCTAGACTGCACACGAATTTTCCCGCACGACAGAATTCTACTTCAGAAGTGATGTCATGTGTTGGTTTGCTTTCTTTGTGTTCTTTCTTCTCTGAGCATGCCCAGTCTTGCTCATTAGATTTTTCCCTGTCGAAATCTGTACTGACTGTACGAAAATCGGACGTGTTTTGACGGAGGACAAAAAATTTATAGCCTGCACACCAGAATTTTTTCGGCCAAAAAGTCGGAGTCGGTTGTCGGAAGCATCATACTAACAAGCTGAAAATCGGCAGATCGGCCGTCGGATGAAAATTCCCAGCCGAATTTCGACTCGTGTGTATGGGGCTTTAGTGTCATAATATTAAAAGTCAGCAGCTACAGTATTTGTAACTGCTGATTTTTTATTTATTTTGTAAGGGGGGGGGGGGGGGCGGAACTCCGCTTTAATTTTATACTGGACTGTGTTGTGTAGTGATTTAAAAAAAATAAAGCCACAGTCACAGTCAAGTAGAATTTGTATGACAGAAAAGACCCTATTGGTCCCTTCCATCATAAAGTCTTCTCCCTGCCCTTCAGTGATAATGTACACTGAGCCGCACCACATATGTTTAGCTCAGCGTACGTTTACGGCAACGCTCTGTGCTGCCATGATGTGACTCCTAAATGTAAAGTAATACACTTTGGAGCTAAAAGTATGACTAAAAGTTACTCACTAAGGGAAGAACAACTGGGGAATAGTGATGTCGCGAACCTAAAATTCGCCGTTCGCGAACGGCGAACGCGAACATCGGCAAATGTTCGCGAACCGGCGAACCGGGCGAACCGCCATAGACTTTAATAGGCAGGCGAATTTTAAAACCCACAGGGACTCTTTCTGGCCACAATAGTAATGGAAAAGTTGTTTCAAGGGGACAAACACCTGGACTGTGGCATGCCGGAGAGGGATCACACAAAAAAAAGTTCTTAAAAATTGTAATTTTTTGATAGAGAGCCAATTATTGGAAAAATTAAAAAAAAAATAAAAATAAAAAATGTCTTTGGATTTAGCATCTGGGGGGTCTAAAAAGTGTACCTGTGAAGTTTCAGCTCTGTAGCATGTCCGGAACCAGAAAAAAATACGAATTAGGGTTAGGGCTAGGGTTAGGGTTAGGGTTAGGGTTAGGGTTAGGGTTAGGGTTAGGGCTAGGGTTAGGTTTAGGTTTAGGGTTAGGGTTATTTTTATGGCTAGGCTTAGAGGGTTAGGGTTAAGGTTAGAGGGTTAGGGTTATGGTTAGAGGGTTAGGGTTAGGTTTAGTGTTAGGGGCTAGGGTTAGGGTTACGGTGAGATACTTAGGGTTAGAGTTAGTAGCCCTACCCCTACCCCTCTAACGCTAACCCTCTAACCCTAAGCACTAAAAATAACCCTAACCTTAGCCCTGACCGTAACCCTAGCCCTAACCCTAACCCTAACCCTAGCCCTAACCCTAATTCTATTTTTTTTCTGGTTCTGGACATGCTACAGAGCTGAAACTTCACAGGTACACTTTTTAGACCCCCCCCCCCCCCCCAGACAATAAATCCAAAGAATTATTTTTTTTTTTAAGTTTTTTTTTTTTTTAAGTTTTCCAATAATTGGCTCTCTATCAAAAATGACAATTTTTAAGAACTTTTTTTGTGTGATTTAGTGTCTAGGGGGTCTAAAAAGTGTACCTGTGAAGTTTCAGCTCTGTAGCATGTCCAGAACCAGAAAAAAAGAAACATTTTCAGTAGAGCAGGGATGGTGGGAACCCCTTTTACACCTATATGATCTTTTTTTCCTGGTTCTGGACATGCTGCAGAGCTGAAACTTCACAGGTACACTTTTTAGACCCCCCAAACAATAAATCCAAAGAAATGTTTTTTTTGTTAAGTTTTTATTTTTTTTTTATTTTTCCAATAATTGGCTCTCTATCAAAAATGACAATTTTAAGAACTCTTTTTGTGTGATTTAGTGTATAGGGGGTCTAAAAAGTGTACCTGTGAAGTTTCAGCTCTGTAGCATGTCCAGAACCAGAAAAAAAAGATAATTTTTCAGTAGAGCAGGGATGGTGGGAACCCCTTTTACACCTATATGAATTTTTTTTTCTGGTTCTGGACATGCTACATATATATATATATATATATATATATATATATATATATATATATATATTAAAAAAATACTCAAATACCAGCCCTCAAAGGGGCTTTTGGGGACAATATATATATATACATATATATATCACAGAACAAAAAAAATTACACAAATACCAGCCCTCAAAAGGGCTTTTGGGGACAATAGATATATATATATATATATATATATCACAGAACAAAAAAAATTACACAAATACCAGCCCTCAAAAGGGCTTTTGGGGACAATAGATATATATATATATATATATATATATATATATATATATATATATATATATATACATATATATCCAAAAAAAACCTCAAATACCAGCCCTAGGAAGGGCTTTTTGGGGTGCTGTCCTTACAGCAGGAGTGTACCAAGAACACTGGCTAACAAGACCGGGAACTGTCCCTAGCTATAACAACAGCAGCAGCACCAGCACTTTCCCTGCTCTCAGTAACACAGAAATGATCTAAAATGGATGCTGCCCTTGCTTATTTATAGGAGGTGGGAGGGTGTGGGAGGGAGGTATGCTGATTGGCCTGGAATGTGTCTGCTGACTGTGATGTTCAGGGTCAAAGTTTGCCTCAATGATGATGTATAGGAGGCGGACCGAACATCGCATATGTTCGCCCGCAGCGGCGAACGCGAACATGCGAAGTTCGCCGGGAACTGTTCACCGGCGAACAGTTCTGTACATCTCTACTGGGGAAATGGAGGATGGAAAAGGATCTGGGGGTCCTCCTAGATTACAGACTTCACAATAGCATGCAATGGCAAGCTGCAGCAAGAAAGGCCAGCGGACTATTACCATGCATTAAAAACAATATTTACCCCAGAGATAAAACTATAATTCTACTACTTTTCAAGACTCTGGTTCGGCTTGAGTATGCCATCCAGTTTTGGTCACCAATCCTTAGGAAGGATGTTCTTTAAAAAGAGAGAATCCAATGAAGGGCAAGAAAGTTAATGAGTTAAGTTAAAGAGGACCTCAGTTATGAGAAACCACTAAAAAGACTAAATTTTTCTCTCCTGGACAAGAGGCGCTTAAGAGCAAACATGATTATAATGTACAGATCTTGAAGAAATTACTGTATCATTGGGAGAAAACTATTAAATCTAAGGTCTCTGAAGAAAATAAAACAGCCACATAATGAAGTTGGACAAGACATGGTTCAGTCTTACACTGCATAAGGCGTTCTTTACTGTTAGAATGTTAAGGATGTGGAACTTCCTTCCACAGTTAGTGGTGTCAGTGGGGATTGTACATAAATTTAAAAAACAAAATGTACAGGGATATTGAAAATGGTAGCAAAATAAACTTACGTTGAACTGAATGGACCAGTTTCTTTATTCATCCTTACCAACTATTTAACTATGCAGGAATCGGTAAACTGCAATATAATAAATGTTTGTTTTGTGTTTGATACTGCTTTAAGGAATCAAAAGGGAGAAATTATTACATATTTGCTTTTGGATTTAGATACACTTTAACCACATGCCGACCGCCTGCCGCAGTTTTACTTTTTCTGGCTCGGCTGTACGAAACTACATAGCCCTACATCGGTCGCACGAGTGGTGCTGGGGGGCGAGCATGCGCCCACAGCGGCGCGCTCCTGCCCCCACTAGGCAGCGGAGATGCCAAACCACAGGACTGGCAGCCGCAATTTCCACCGGGCACCCGCGATCGCTCCCCGCTGAGAGAGAAGGACGGTCAGCTGTTGTAAACATAGATTATAAGGAAAAGACCAGCGCTATGGACTGTTAGACGTGAAGAATGTGAAGTGAAATAATAGGTGTAAGCTGCCACCAATCAACCCTCGGGGTGCAAGGGTGAATGTGAGAAAATAAATAAGTGACAATTGGTACCAGGGGTACCTTATATGTGATTATCCATAAAAAAATGTGAGTAATGTGCATAAAAATGAAATAATATAACAATGTGACCCAAATGCTTGTGGGTGTAAAATTGGTGAAAAAAATAAATAAATAGGATATAATTATTTATTAAGAATATACAAAATAAACCAAACTAAAAACCAAAAGACTGATGGTAAGTGAAAAAAACAAAAATCGATAATTAAATGATTATTTAGGAATGGCACCTCTTCCCACTGAGAGTGAAGGGGAATTTAGGTGATAGCAGCCAGTGCATAAAATGACTTTAAGAGAAGTCACAAGCCTGGATGTGTGTGCCAAAAACACTCAGTATGGTTATCCAATAATAATAAACACCATAAAGTGAAGGTGAAAAAGTGGATGTGCTCATCCAAAAACGCCACTAGGTGGCGTATTGGTAATACGACCTGTGCGTTGTCCACACTGACTGTGTGGTTATGGGGTTCTTGCTCCGTTTCCACGGGAACAGTGAGCTGATGTTCTTGGCTCTAAATGCTCCAACAGAGAGAAAACCCATTATTGAATAAAGAGTAAATGCAGTAATGTAGATTGCCGATGTGCACTCACTCTCTTAGTTGATCAGGATCAGATAGAAAAGCTCGCGCCGGGATGCTTCCGCGTTCCACGGCCCTTGGCTCCGTAACCGGAAGTGACGTTGTGACGTACAGACTCCGCCCTACGCGCTTCGTCAGAGGGACGTCTACTGGAGCGTCACTGTTGTAAACATAGCTGACCATTCTTCTCTTTGAAAGGATCACAGAGCGCCTGTGGTCCTTCTATAAAGGATCACAGGTCTCTGTGGTCATTTCACAAGCCCCTCCTCCATACAGTTAGAAACAACCCCTAGGCTCACACTTAACCCTTTGATCACCTCTAGGTTAACCCCTTTCCTGCCAATGTCATTATTATAGTAACAGCATATTTTTAGCACTGATTACTGTAGTAATGTCACTGGTCCCACCAAAAGTGTCAAAAATGTCAGTTAGAAGTCCGATCTGTCCGCCGCAATGTTGCAGTCCCGCTAAAAATCGCAGATTGCCGCCATTACTAGTAAAAAAAAAAAATAAATAAAAATGACTTAAATCTTTCCCCTAGTTAGAAGACGCGATAACTTTTGCGCAAACCAATTAAAATACGCTTATTGCGATTTTTATTTTTTACCAAAAATATGTAGCAAAATACAAATTGGCCTAAAAAGATGAAAAATGTATTTTTGTGGAATGTTATATAGCAGAATGTGAAAATGTTTTTTTTTTTTCAGAATTGTCGCTCTTTTTTTTTTTTTTGTTTATAGCGCAAAAAATAAAATTGCAGAGGTGATAAAATACCACCAAAAGAAAGCTCTACTTGTGGGAAAAAAAGGACATCAATTTTATTTCGGTACAGTGTCACAGGACCGCGCAATTTTCCGTTAAATTAAAGCAGTGCCGAATCGCAAAAAATGGCCTGGTCATTAAGGGGGCAAATCCTTTCGGTCTAGAACTGGTTAAAAAAGAACCCTGAGTTCCTGCAGTTATAGGGCATAGGTAGCCACCAGCCAAGCTGCCCATGCTATTCAGTGGTTACCCGTTAAGTTGTCTGCATGTGAAGCAGGCCACACATATAGCACAGGCAGATGGCCAGTTAAACTGTCCATGTGTGAATCAAGTTGTTCAGGCATTACTGCCAGGGCCGGCCCTACCATGTGTCCCACTGGGTCCATTTGACCTAGGCGGCACTTTGAGAGGGGCAGCAAATTGACACCCAAGATTTTTTTCGGCAGTTTTTTTGTCTCATCAGTTTGTTGTGCGTTCCGGGCGGCATTTACCCATCTCATACTGCCGCCTGTAATGCAAACTGATGAGTATGAGGAGGCGAAGCGTCTCCTCCTAGGAACGTCCCTTGCATGACCATGGTGTATGCAATACCATCAGTTATCAGCACACTCCATCTCACGCAAGGCAGGCTGGATCCTGAGGACAGACAGTGGTTGATTGGTGGACCGGTCTGGTGGTGAGTTATGGAAGAAGATAACAGTATTAGTGATGGCGAACCTTGGCACCCCAGATGTTTTGGAAGTACATTTTCCAATGATGCTCATGCACTGTGCAATGTAGTTTAGCATTATGGGAAATGTAGTTCCAAAACATCTGGGGTGCCAAGGTTCACGATCACTGGTGTATATAATGTTTTCAAAATTTTTTATATATTTTTATATATATAATAATATATTTTTATATATATTTATATAAAAGAATAGAGGTGGGGGCTGTTTGGTGGGCGTGATTTTTTTTGGGGGGGGTGGGGGGGGGGCAGCATTTCATTCTTGGACCCAGGCAGCTTAATGTCTTCGGCCAGCCCTGATTACTGCACAGACAAGACATCAGGCAAACATTTCTTGTGTAGGGAAAGCTATGTGACGGTTATCACACTTGCATGACCTCCGAATGACCACTGATGTTAAGCCATTCTTTCTCCCACTGACCACCAATGCCACAGGATTCTACTGACCACTGATGGCATGGCATTCTTGCTCCCACTGACCACTGATAACTGAGACATTTTTTCCTCTCACTGACCTCCCAATACCACCCCTATTCCACCATCTACCACATGCTGCTACTTTGCATCCTGGATCCTGCTATACACTAGAAATGGTGGGACTGTCCCACGGGACTTGGGACCCAGGTGCAGTAGTACATTTTTGCACAGAAATGGTTGCACTGGTTCAAAAATGATAATGAAATTAATTTATATGGTAAATATCAGTAGAAATTATTCTTACTGTAGTTCTTCCTTTAGGCTGCCTGATTTCTATATTTGTGCTGTTCAGGGATGAGCAAACATGAGCATTCAGAATAGCATAATATTCCCATAAAACCTGCTGTATGACAGATTTAGCATCATTCATCAGTGTGAGCTGAAGCGTTTTCTCAGAGCCACTAGGCTGTCTCATTCCAAAATTCTCCAATGCCCCATTAAGGAAGCAGAATCTGGAAGCAGAAGGGGGCAAAAAACACAAAGTCTGTACTGGGAATGTCGAATACTCTCACTGCTGATAATACATTTAGCAGTATGCCTTCCATACTGTTATCTCAAGCATGAATTTATAGGCTTTTAGAGTGATTGTCTTGAATTAACCCTTTGTATGTATTAATACTAAACAGTATATATATCTATATTGTATATACTACTTATATGTAACGAAGTTGTCAAATAAACCTGATTTCTTTTTTATGAGGAGGTAAGTAAAACCTTGGATAGCTGTGGATGTAGTATACTTGGATTTAAAAAAAAAACGTTTGACACAGTTCCCCACACACAGCAAATAAGTAAGGTAAAGTCTACAAGCTTTGAAAAATCAGTTTGTACATGGATAGAAAACTGGCTAAAAGACAGAATTCAGAGAGTAGTGGTTAATGATTCTTACTGTGAATGGTCTAAGGTTATCAGTGGTGTACCCCAAGGTTCAATGTTGGGACCCTTACTTTTTAATATCTTTATAAATGATATAGGGTCTGGGATTAAAAGTACAATTTCAGTCTTTGCAGATGACACCAAGCTATGTAGTGGAATAAACAGGCAAAAAATTTGGGGGAGCATACCCATGTATTTCCAAAGCTGCTGCAGCTATGAACCAAAAGACATATATATTAAAAAAGAATAGCGCGCAAATGCAAAAGAAATTACTACCAAATCTGAAGAGAGTCCATCAATAAAAATGGGGGTTTGGTCCCACCATATGGCCATATCGTGCTCAAGCCCACTACTGCGTCAAAGTACCCCATTATCAGTGGGTCCTACACTATCCATGAAAAAGAGATGAATCCAGCCTTCCTAACCCTTGGAGATAATACTCCTTGCTGGGAGAGATGTGCAAATGCACTACAGGGGACTCCTCCTATATCCACTTGATGGTGGACACTGATTGAGTACAGGTGTGTGTGGGGGGTGGGGAGGGCTGCTCAACCTCGATAGTCTGGTCAGCAAGGAGTATTATCTCCAAGGGTTAGAAAGGCTGGATTCATCTCTTTTTCATGGATAGTGTAGGACCCACTGATAATGGGGTACTTTGACGCAGTAGTGGGCTTGAGCACGATATGGCCATATGGTGGGACCAAACCCCCATTTTTATTTATGGACTCTCTTCAGATTTGGTAGTAATTTCTTTTGCATTTGCGCGCTATTCTTTTTTAATATATATGTCTTTTGGTTCATAGCTGCAGCAGCTTTGGAAATACATGGGTATGCTCCCCCAAATTTTTTGCCTGTTTATTATGTATTCGGTCTGACCAGACTATCGAGGTTGAGCAGCCCTCCCCACCCCCCACACACACCTGTACTCAATCAGTGTCCACCATCAAGTGGATATAGGAGGAGTCCCCTGTAGTGCATTTGCACATCTCTCCCAGCAAGGAGTATTATCTCCAAGGGTTAGAAAGGCTGGATTCATCTCTTTTTCATGGATAGTGTAGGACCCACTGATAATGGGGTACTTTGACGCAGTAGTGGGCTTGAGCACGATATGGCCATATGGTGGGACCAAACCCCCATTTTTATTTATGGACTCTCTTCAGATTTGGTAGTAATTTCTTTTGCATTTGCGCGCTATTCTTTTTTAATATATATGTAGTGGAATAACTTCCTTACAGGATGTCTCCAACTTACAAGCCAACCTCACTGTTTCATTGGGCAACTATGTGGCAAATGAGGTTTAATGTTGATAAATGTAAAGTTATGCACTTAGGGGGTAAGAATATGCATGCATCATACATTCTAGGGGGAGTATAACTGGGGGAATCAATGGTGGAGAAGGATCTGGGTGTTCTGGTAGATCATAAGCTTATAAATAGCATGCAATGCCAAGCTGCACTTTCTTGTATTAAGAGAGGTATGGACTGCAGAGACAGAGATATAATTTTGCCCCTGTACAAATCATTAGTAATACCTCATCTGGAATATGCAGTTCAGTTTTGGGCACCAGTTCTCAAAAAGGGTATTGGGGAACTGGAGAAAGTGCAGAGAAGGGCAACCAAACTGAAAAGAGGCATGAAGAAGCTCAGCTATGAGGAAAGATTAGAGGAACTGAATTTATTCTCTCTTGAGAAGAAGAGATTGAGGGGATATGATCAAAATGTACAAATACTTAAGGGATCCATATAGTGAACTTGGTGTTGAGTTATTCACTCTTTACGTCTAGAGGAAAAGACATTTCGTCTCCAAATATGGAAAGGTTTCTTCACAGTTAGCTGTGAAAATGTGGAATAGACTCCCTCCAGAGGGGGTTCTGGCCAGCTCAGTGGATTGCTTTAAAAAAAAGCCTGGATTCTTTCCTAGGTGTACATAATATAAATGGGTACTAATATTTATAGGTAAAGTTGATCCAGGGAATATCCAATTGCCTCCCGGGGGATCAGGAAGGGATTTGTTTTCCCCTGCTGTAGAAAATTGGATCATGCTTTGCTGAAGTTTTTCACCTTCCTCTGGATCAACTGTGCGTATAGGATTGTGTATATGGGATTGTATGGTTGTGTTTTCTTTTTTTTTTTATTGGTTGAGCTAGAAGGACTTGTGTCTTTTTTTTAACCTGACTAACTACAGTGGGTACGGAAAGTATTCAGACCCCCTTGAATTTTTCACTCTTTGTTATATTGCAGCCATTTGCTAAAATCATTTAAGTTCATTCTTCTTCCTCATGAATGTACACATAGCACCCCATACTGACAGAAAAACACAGAATTGTTGACATTGTTGCAGATTTATTAAAAAAGAAAAACTGAAATATCACATGGTCCTAAGTATTCAGACCCTTTGCTGTGACACTCATATATTTAACTCAGGTGCTTTCCATTTCTTCTGATCATCCTTGAGATGGTTCTACACCTTCATTTGAGTCCAGCGGTGTTTGATTATACTGATTGGACTTGATTAGGAAAGCCACACACCTGTCTATATAAGACCTTCCAGATCACAATGCATGTCAGAGCAAATGAGAATCATGAGGTCAAAGGAACTGCCTGAAGAGCTCAGAGACAGAATTGTGGCAAGGCACAGATCTGGCCAAGGTTACAAAAAGATTTCTGCTGCACTTAAGGTTCCTAAGAGCACAGTGGCCTCCATATTCCTCAAATGGAAGACGTTTGGGACGACCAGAACCCTTCCTAGAGCTGGCCGTCCGGCCAAACTGAGCTATCGGGGGAGAAGAGCCTTGGTGAGAGAGGTAAAGAAGAACCCAAAGATCACTGTGGCTGAGCTCCAGAGATGCAGTCAGGAGATGGGAGAAAGTTGTAGAAAGTCAACCATCACTGCAGCCCTCCACCAGTCGGGGCTTTATGGCAGAGTGGCCCGACGGAAGCTTCTCCTCAGTGTAAGACACATGAAAGCCCGCATGGAGTTTGCTAAAAAACACCTGAAGGACTCCAAGATGGTGAGAAATAAGATTCTCTGGTCTGATGAGACCAAAATAGAACTTTTTGGCCTTAATTCTAAGCGGTATGTGTGGAGAAAACCAGGCACTGCTCATCACCTGTCCAATACAGTCCCAACAGTGAAGCATGGTGGTGGCAGCATCATGCTGTGGGGGTGTTTTTCAGCTGCAGAGACAGGACGACTGGTTGCAATCGAGGGAAAGATGAATGCGGCCAAGTACAGGGCTATCCTGGACAAAAACCTTCTCCAGAGTGCTCTGGACCTCAGACTGGGCCGAAGGTTTACCTTCCAACAAGACAATGACCCTAAGCACACAGCTAAAATAACGAAGGAGTGGCTTCACAACAACTCCGTGACTGTTCTTGAATGGCCCAGCCAGAGCCCTGACTTAAACCCAATTGAGCATCTCTGGAGAGACCTAAAAATGGCTGTCCACCAACGTTTACCATCCAACCTGACAGAACTGGAGAGGATCTGCAAGGAGGAATGACAGAGGATCCCCAAATCCAGGTGTGAAAGACTTGTTACATCTTTCCCAAAAAGACTCCTGGCTGTATTAGATCAAAAGGGGGCTTCTACTAAATACTGAGCAAAGGGTCTGAATACTTAGGACCATGTGATATTTCAGTTTTTCTTTTTTAATAAATCTGCAACAATGTCAACAATTCTGTGTTTTTCTGTCAGTATGGGGTGCTATGTGTACATTCATGAGGAAGAAGAATGAACCTAAATGATTTTAGCAAATGGCTGCAATATAACAAAGAGTGAAAAATTTAAGGGGGTCTGAATACTTTCCGTACCCACTGTATGTAACTATTGTGGCAGAGCGTTGCTCTGCCAGGGTTCTAGAAAGAAATTGTAACCCAGATTTCTCAACCAGATGGTTTGAGGGGCTCCAGGGAGTTTGTGATATGAAGAGTTTCTTCAGTGTTTTAAAAAGTCCAGGTTGGGACTTGGAGCTTGGAGATTTCTAAGTGATCTGGGTGGGATGAAATTTCCAATTCTGGGTCCAGCTATTCAGAACAGCCAGCATGCTAATTAGTCAGGTGTGTGCTGGGCTTTTAGTAGTAACCTGACCATGGTTCTGGGCTCCACCCTGGCAGACAGGAGGTCTGGCCCAGGAGTCAGGAGGGCTTCATGTGGGAGTCAGTGCAGCAAGAGGCTGTTAGCTGTGTGCACCAAGTTGGTCGATGAACAGTCTGTAGGAGACAGACAAGAGCCTGGAGTGTAAGGCCAGAGCAGCAGTGCTGCAAGTACAAGCCAGAAAGGCTGAATATTGTTTGTTGAAGAAGAATTGCTGAAAACCCCTGCAAGGAAAAACCTATGTTTGTGATTGCTGAACTTTCTTAAAATAAAAATTGGCATGAAAAACCCTTAAAAAGAAGACAAGCGAGTGGCGGTGTCCTTAAACGCTCTACCTTTGATGCTATGGGGCCCTTAAGGGTCCTTTCACACAGCTCTGTAGCAAAATTGACGTAAAAATTTTTTTTGGGTTGCCTGCACCTGTAAAAAATGGACATGTGACTCAAAAACTAACCAAAAATGCAAATCATGGTGTGTTTTTGCTGCGATTTGACCACGATTATGCCAGAATCTCCATTGATTTCAATAAAAGCTGCATTTTTGGTGCAGTTTTCAACACTGTACAAAAGATGCAGCATGCAGAACTTTTCAAAATGCACTGCACCCACAGCGCAGCGGTGTAAAAAGTCCCATAGGATTTAATGAGCTTTTTTTCTTGCGTTTTTCTTGCAGAGTAAAAAATGCGGGAAAAAACCTATTCGTTAGAAAGGGGCCTTAGATCCTGCCTCTTTCTGTTGCTAACCGAAAGCATTATTTACTAACCTGCAAACAACAGCAGTGTTGCTATCCTATCTTTCAAGCTCTTTCAGTTGGCTGTTGGGCTGCCCATCTGGTAGACTTGAAAGACAGCCCAGTGGTCAACTGAAAGAGTACACAAGGCAGGCAGAGAACACCACTACTAATTATGTGCCACTGCAATCACATATATCGGGTAATAAAGACTGTGATCCAACCACTAAGGTCTACAGACACTGTGTCATGTGTGCCACTGATTCCCTTCTCATTCCTAAAAAATGTTGTGTATCAGGAACTGGAATATCAGAGGCATAGGCACTGCCTGGCTTAGTAGTCAATCTGCCAACCCATAAATCAGGGTATATAGGGCAATAGTGACGTATGATCCATCCATTTAGCTCTACAGATAGTGTCTTGTGTGACACTGATTCCCTGCTTCTATCTCCTGCAAAACATTGTAGAGGCATTGATTAAAAGAGTGACTAATTTGCAGTCTCGTAAATGGAGGTAAATTGAGGTAAATAGGGGTAATAGTTACATAGGATCCGTTCTCTGAAGTCTACAGACAGCTTAAAGTGAACCTGTACTTAGCCTATTTAGTTAACATGTCTTTGCTACACCATTGCCATGTTTGCCCAAGTCCTGCATTCACCCACAGCAGGTGTCAGAGGCCTACATACTGCTAAGAAACTTTCCCTAATCTCTTGAAGTTTTTTGCTAAGTCTCCCAGTACTGTAAATTAGGAGGCAGTGGGAAATTGCCATGCTCCTCTATATATATATATATATATATATATATATATATATATATATGCTCCAGGTATGTTGCTTTGCTCCAGTAGGTGAAGGGGGTGGCAAAAGAGTCAGCGAACCTGTTACTTTTCCCAGAATAGGCTAAGAACATGCATACTTTAATAATGAAAAAAGGTGCGCGAACCAATATGAAAGTGTAAAAGCAGCACTGTGATGAAGTGAATGTGTAAAAAAAATATAACTGAAAATTACAAAAGTGCGCTATTACTAAACAAAAAAACAATAAACATTTTCTATATGCGAAAAAATCCAAAAAACAATGCAAAAAACAATGAGGAGTCTATTCCATCTGAAGGGGAGTGTTCCCAAGGTGATGCATGTAAAACGGACCAACTTGATTGGTGATAGGTGAATTAACCTCTTACCAAAACAATAATCCAATAAAACGTGACTTAGTGCAAAAGCTGAAAACTTGAAGTGACACCCAGTGATGTGAATGGACTCTTACCACAATGGAGAGAGAATGGAACATATGCTGTGGTACCAGGGAGTCCAGTCAAATGGCCACACTTGATAAAATATCCAGAGGGATGGATGGATGGACAGAGCTTCCCGGTATCTTTTTATGGGTTTGGAGGCTTCCACAGGTAAAATTGCCAGCAGGAGGGCCACAATAAAGAAGAGGAAGGGACTGATAGTGCGTTACCCATGGTTTATTGAATAAAAAATGGTAAAAACACTTACAAAGATCCTTTGAGGTTAACATAAAAATGCTCAGAAGAAGTCGCGGTCGCCTGCAGTGCGATCCGGGACCTGTAGCAGCACGGCTGGCTCCCCCCCCCACGCGTTTCTACTGAAGAGTCGGCTCCAATATATTCAGATTCATTCGATTTTCCGATGGGCAGTGTTAGTGTGTTATCTCTGGCCAATGAGCTTGTCCCTTATTCACTTATGTGTTTTTCTGTGTCAGGCTGTATTCCATCCAGAGTCCAGACAGGGTGTGGTGGGCCGATGGCACTGTTTTGTTGGATTTGTTGATTACGAATACAACCACCAATGTCCAATTGAACGAAGGGTCCGATCCCGAAGTAACGAATGCTGTATCTAAATGAATGGAACCTAACGAATAGGAATACATCCAAAGATACAAATTATCCGAAGTAACAAATGCCACATCTAAACTAATGGAACGGAACGAATACGAATGCACCCGAAGTTACGCATTATCCGAAGTAACAAATGCCACATCAAAACTAATGGAACGGAAAAAAAATGAATGCATCTTAAGTTACGAATGATCCAAAGTGACGGATGCCGATCATAACGAATAAACTGATGAACGAAAAAAAAACAATAAAACAAAGATGAAACAAAATACATTTTTCCGTAGTGAACGTCTACTGAAAGTTGGCAACCCTGGATGGCAGTGCTAATTCCTGGTGTGCTATATAGTGCAGCTGAGAAACTGCAAGGGCAGCAAATATCCCTTTGGCTCACAAATGGACAGTGAGGATTCTTTTTCTTGGCATTAGATTAAAGAAATCTATCAAAGTGTAAAGCACTTATGTTGTCAAGCATATTATTGTCTAATGTAATCATTTGTTCTAAGTACCAAATAACTGAATTTCTGTTCATCAAATTACAGTGAATACAGATCGGTTTCCTGAAATGACCGAGTTACAAACAAACCGTACATCAAGCACATACTATTCGTTTTTACTGTGGAAGGAAAAACTGAGCTGATGCTCCTAACAATCAAATTCTGGATGTCTTTGTACTTACTGAATGCTGTAAACTGAAAACAACTGATTGTTTGGTGGCTTCTGTGACTTATACAGTGGGTGGCATTCTGATTCTGTGTTCCATGAAAGACATAAAATATGAAAGTCCCATTGATGTGAACTGATTATCTATAAATGTTGGAGGCAGCTAAACCATTATGAATTATAATTTCTTATAGTACGTATTCCTAGAGAGAGAGAAGGGGCAGCTAACCGAAGGTATTGTTAGATTCATGCATTTTAAACCCCCTTAGTGACTGAGGGTAAAACAAATGTTATTGTCCGAACACAATTTAGAAACTTTGACATGTGTTGGTAAATCTGTACATATCATCACAGCTACTTTGTGTATCCAGATGAATTATACTTTGTTTCTTTTGATGGTAAATAGTGAGGGATATCTCCTGTGTTGTTGTTTTTTTTTTTTTTTATCAAAGGTAAACTGTCCCAAAATAGTAAAAAAAATATACTGGTCCCTCTCAAAAAATTAGCATATTGTGATAAAGTTCATTATTTTCTGTAATGTACTGATAAACATTAGACCAGTGGTTCTTAACCTGGGTTCGATCGAACCCCAGGGGTTCGGTGGGTCAGTTTCGAGGGTTCGGCACACCCTCCGCTAGTACCAATTCGCTGTCAAGGACTATTTCTCCAGTTTCGGGCATGTCCTTCCTCTCCCACTACGCGCCGTCATCATGGAAATACATAACATCCAGTGGCGTAGCGTGGGGGGTGCAGGGGGGGCCGGCCGCACTGGGCGCAACATCTGGGGGGGGGCGCATCCGCTCCGCAGTGTCATGTCACTCACTCTGTCATGATAGGCTGGCTGCCGCCGCCCGCTCAGTCTGCTCACACTCGCAGCTCTCTCTGCCCCTGGCTCACTCTCACTACTGGCTGTGCAGAGGGACTGTCTGGGGTAGGGACTAACCCGTGCAGCGGCCGCCCAGCGCAGCACAGGAGAGAACCACCAGGCCAGGCAGCAGCAAAAGAAGCCGGCAGGTGAGAGGCCAGAGAGCCAGTGGTGACAGTGGTGCTGCAGCCTGCAGGAGGAAAACCTAGCCTGTGATCGGGAGTCAGGACACAGGTGAAAAAAAGGTAGGACTGGAGTAGCATTGGCTGTACTAGTCTAGTGACTGACTGTGTGAGAACACTGAGAAGACTATGTAAAGGGGATCTATTTTATAGGGAACCTGGCCTGCTGTAAGGGGGAGATCTAAATGGGGGACGGGACCTCTCCTCACCCTGGCCTGCTGTAAGGGGGGATCTTACAGTAGGCCAGGGTGAGGTCCCCCATATAGATCCCCCCTACAGCAGGCCAGGGTGAGGTTAGATCACTCTGGGGTCCCCCATATAGATCCCCCCCTACAGCAGGCCAGGGTCCGGACCTCACCCTGTTCTGCTGTAAGGGGGGAGATCTATATGGGGGACGGGACCACCTCACCCTGGCCTGCTGTAAGGGGGGATCTATATGGGGGACCTGGGATCTATATGTGGGGCCTCACCCTGGCCTGCTGTAAGGGGGGATCTATATGGGGGACAAGGTCCCCCATATAGATCCCCCCTACAGCAGGCCAGGGTGAGGTGAGGTCCCGTCCTCCATATAGATCTCCCTCTTACAGCAGGCCATGGTGATGTGAGGTCCCGTCCCCCATATAGATCCCCCCTTACAGCAGGCCAGGGTGAGGTGAGGTCCGAGGTCCCCCATATAGATCCCCCCTTACAGCAGGCCAGGGTGAGGAGAGGTCCCCCATATAGATCCCCCCTTACAGCAGGCCAGGGTGAGGAGAGGCCCCTTCCCTAATATAGATCTCCCCCTTACAGCAGGCCAGGGTGAGGAGAGGTCCCGTCCCCCATATAGATCTCCCCCTTACAGCAGGCCAGGGTGAGGTGAGGTCCGGGGTCCCCCATATAGATCCCCCTCACCCTGGCCTACTGTAAAGGGGGTGATCTATATGGGGACGGGACCTCACCTCACCCTGGCCTGCTGTAAGGGGGAGATCTATATGGGGGATGGGACCTCACCTCACCCTGGCCTGCTGTAAGGGGGAGATCTATATGGGGGACGGGACCTCACCTCACCCTGGCCTGCTGTAAGGGGGAGATCTATATGGGGGACGGGACCTCACCTCACCCTGGCCTGCTGTAAGGGGGGATGCTGGACATAAAAACAAAGAAAAGGAACAGACTTTGTTGCGAAAATGACATGAGAGTGGCACTTGCCAAGATAAAGCCGCACATTTCTGAACTGGTCTCTGAAAGACAACAGCAGAAGTCACACTAATTTGCAGTATTATGTTTTTGTGTGAAAATCATGTTTTAATGGTTTTGTTCTTTGTTCTTAATGGTTTTGTTCATTTTGTGCACCTATGTATAAATATATACCTAAAATAATATATACCTATGTTTTGAATTTGAAAAAATCATATTTTATTTTTCCAATTAAGAAGGGTTCGGTGAATGCGCATATGAAACTGGTGGGGTTCAGTACCTCCAACAAGGTTAAGAACCACTGCATTAGACTTTCATATATTTTAGATTCATTACACACAACTGAAGTAGTGCAAGCCTTTTATTGTTTTAATATTGATGATTTCCGCAAACAGCTCATGAAAACCCAAAATTCCTATCTAAAAAAATTAGCATATCATGAAAAGGTTCTCTAAACGAGCTATTAACCTAATCATCTGAATCAACTGATTAACTCTAAACACCTGCAAAAGATTCCTGAGGCTTTTAAAAACTCCCAGCCTGGTTTATTACTCAAAACCGCAATCATGGGTAAGACTGCCGACTGACTGCTGTCCAGAAGGCCATCATTGACACCATCAAGCAAGAGGGTAAGACACAGAAAGAAATTTCTGAACGAATAGGCTGTTCCCAGAGTGCTGTATCAAGGCACCTCAGTGGGAAGTCTGTGGGAAGGAAAAGGTGTGGCAGAAAACGCTGCACAATGAGAAGAGGTGACCGGACCCTGAGGAAGACTGGGGAGAGGGAAATGCCAAAATGCCTGAAGTCCAGTGTCAAGTACCCACAGTCACTGATGGTCTGGGGTGCCATGTCAGCTGCTGGTGTTGGTCTACTGTGTTTTATCAAGGGCAGGGTCAATGCAGATAGCTGTCAGGAGATTTTGGAGCACTTCATGCTTCCATCTGCTGAAAAGCTTTATGGAGATGAAGATTTCATTTTTCAGCACGACCTGGCACCTGCTCACAGTGCCAAAACCACTGGTAAATGGTTTACTGACCATGTTATTATTGTGCTCAATTGGCCTGCCAACTCTCCTGACCTGAACCCCATAGAGAATCTGTGGGATGTTGTGAAGAGAAAGTTGAGAGACGCAAGACCCAACACTCTGGATGAGCTCAAGGCCGCTATCGAAGCATCCTGGGCCTCCATATCACCTCAGCAGTGCCACAGGCTGATTGCCTCCATGCCACGCCGCATTGAAGCAGTCATTTCTGCAAAAGGATTCCCGACCAAGTATTGAGTGCACAACTGAACATAATTTTTTGAAGGTTGACTTTTTTTGTATTAAAAACGCTTTTCTTTTATTGGTCGGATGAAATATGCTAATTTTTTGAGATAGGAATTTTGGGTTTTCATGAGCTGTATGCCAAAATCATCAATATTAAAACAATAAAAGGCTTGCACTACTTCAGTTGTGTGTAATGCATCTAAAATATATGAAAGTCTAATGTTTATCAGTACATTACAGAAAATAATGAACTTTATCACAATATGCTAATTTTTTGAGAGGGACCTGTATATTTTTAAATTTAACTGAATATTTCTTGCTATTACCATAATTTACCACCAAAGAATAACCCAAAATAAATTCTCCTGCCCTCAATAGTTGCAGCGATACCACATATGTGTATGTTATTTGTACCCGTAGTAGGGACAAGAAGCAATAGTGCGCATTTTCCTTTTCCTTTGCGTTCTACCTAAAACACACTGACACTGATACTAATTTGAAAAATGCTTTTTTTAAAAATGCTACTAAAAATATACTGACACTGACCTTTCACCTCGACCATTGACCCCAACCTTGACATTTGACCCTTGCCTCAACACTAACCCAGGTACTGACTTGGATCTAACCTTGATATACTGTATCAATGTTTTCTTTATTATTATTCTTTTTTTGTTATTTTTTTTGTACACACTTTAATTACATCTTCATCTCCTGCAAGGAGAGGAATCAACATAGAAGAGGAAGTAAACATAGGGGCGGGCTCACAGTGATTGATTACTGTGATAGCCAATCCAAGGCTATCACAGTGATCAGGTGACCCAGAATCTGTGGTCCCAGGTCCTGATCGTTAGTACGAGACACGGGCCCCTCGGGGAGAGCCTAGTCTCTGTGCTGGTAGTGTGCTGTGCGGCTCCACGCAAAAAACTCCAGTCCAGTGAAGCCTCAAATATGCGTACCATTGGCAGAAAGGGGTTAAATGGGAATCTGATATCTTTTAAAGTGACACTAAACTCTGGCTAAATAAAAGAAACTCAAAAGTGTACCTTCTATTGCTTTTGTTTTGTGCTGTGTTATTTGACTTCCTGTTAGAGGGTGGCTGCTCTCATTCTCCATGGTACTCCTGCATGTGGAAACATAGCCACAATCCCAAGATGGATTAAAGAATATGGGATTGTAGTGTGCATAGAGCAGTATACATCACTATAGCTATCGTAACTGCTTCATAAACAAACATTTCTTTAAAAAAGATTACAAGGTGTGATATGGGTTTTGCATCAGTGCATCTGTGGTTAGGGCCCACTTTTAATTTTATGTAGCACTTCCCCCTTAGGGGTTGCTTGTAGTTGCATGTTCTTTTGTGCCACTTTTACCCTGTGAACTGTCCAGCCCTCCTGACACTCTAGGTTCAGACATGTTGTGTATACCTTTAAATGACACACTGACACAATGCAGATCTGTTTTAACTCTTTAGATTTACTTTACTAAAAAGGAAAGCGTAACCACTTCTGGACCGGAAACTTTTCCCCCTCAATGACCAGGCCATTTTTTGCGATTCAGCACTGCATTACTTTAACGGACAATTGCACGGTCGTGCGACACTGTACCCAAATAATATCCTTTTTTTACCCACAATATATATATATTTTTTTATTTATACAGGATCCAATTAACCTACCAGCATGTCTTTGGAGTGTGGGAGGAAACTGGAGTTCCCAGAGGAAACCCACGCAGGCACAGAGAGAACATGCAAACTCCAGGCAGGTAGTGTCGTGGTTGGGATTCAAACCAGCGACCCTCTTGCTGCTAGGTGAAAGTGCTAACCACTACACCACTGTGCCGCCCTATATATATGTATTTTTAACTTTCTGCTATATAACATTCTCAATAAAAAAAATTAAAAAATCAAATGTTTTCATCATTTTAGGCCAATTTGTTTTCTGTTACATATTTTTGGTAAAAGAAAATCACAATAGGTGTTTTTTAATTGGTTACACAAAAGTTATCGCATCTACAATTTTTTTTATTTTTTTATTTTTTTACTAGTAATGGCAGTGATCAACGATTTTTAGTGGGACTGATTGATTGTGGTGGATAGAGCGAACCGCTAACTGACATTTTTTACATTTTTGGGGGGACCAGTGACAATACATAAATATGCACTGGTACTATAATAATTACACTGGCAAGGAAAGGAGTTAACTCAGGGGCGATCAAAGGGTTAAGTGTATGCCTAGGGGTGTTTTCTAACTGTGAGGGGGATGGGCTTGTGGAATCAACACAGAGACTTGTGATCCTAAATAGGAGGATCACAGGCACTCTCTGCTGATTCCTGAGAGAACAACGGTCTGCTGTGTTTACAACAGCAGACCGCCGTTCTCTCTCCATGGGGAGTGATCGCAATCGTGGCTGTCAGCCCCTTGAATTAGCTTCCCCACTGGCTAATGGGGGCGCCAACGCGCCCCCAGAAGCGCTCCCACCAACCACCGTACAAGCACGGCAGTTAGCACAGCCGAGCCAGCCTGCCGCAGTGTATCTGTACCTGTATCTGCTGCAGGCAGATCTTCTGAATCTTCTTTCTCCCAATTATCAGACTGCAGCATTGTACCTTTGTCTAGTGTAGTGCAGGTATTTTAACATTCAAGATATAATTTTGGTCCCTCTTCCACACTGGCTTGGGATGTCTTTGACTTTTCCTTCCTCTTGGTTCTCCCAGTGTCCACCTCAGAGCTTCCATCTTGGCTTGCATCCCCTCCTATTGCTGGCATCCTAGCAAGAGTGTTCCAGCATTTGATGGTATGATCTGGCATTCCTCTGGATGGTTTATCCTGGTATCTTGGTGATATTATCTAATCAAATCACTTTATTATAAATATATTTTCATTCTTTCAACCTTCAAGTTTTTGTTTTTAATGCGCTATACAGTATGCTCTGCTTTCTTTTCTTTTTTTTGCTGCTGTGACTTTTCTTTCTGTTAGATGGTGGCAATTTTCTTTCCCCATGGTCCCACTGTATGTACAAACATAGCCACCCCTCTTGTTTGCTCCTGAAATGAACTATGGGATTTGTAGTGTGCATAGAGCAGTACACAGGATCACAACTAATGTGTACTGCTCATTCCAAATGGAACTGAGATGGAAAATCAGAGGTTTGGGAGCCTAATGCCCCCTACACACGCGTCGATAGTTGGCCGTGAATTTTCGGCCAACGTCCGATCGGCCGTTTTTTGGCTTGTTAGTACGATGCTTCCGACAACCGACTCCGACTTTTCGGCCGAAAAAAATTTGGTGTGCAGGCTGTAAAATTTTTGTTGGCCGTTACCACAACGGCCAATTTTCCGTCAGTCAGTACAGATTTCGGCAGCAAAAAATCTGATGAGCAAGACTGGGCATGCTCAGAGATGAAAAAACACACGGAAAGTAAACCAGCACATGACATCACTTCTGAAGTAGATTTTTGTTGGCCGAGAAAATTCGTGTGCAGTCTAGAGCACATTTCAACCAACACAACAACACTGGACACAAGTCGGCCGATCAGTCGGCCGATAATCGTTGCGTGTGTACGAGGCATATGAAAGACCTTACAAGGAGACAGAAAAACACAGTACGAAACATATTTATGAAAAATAGATTACAGTGCCATTAAATAGTGAATGTGTGTGGATGATTTTTGGAGAATAAGCATATATTTCAGTGCCCCTTAAAATAAATGAATATGGTTTTCTATATTCTTTCAGCTTTCTAAAATAATGGCTTAATTTTATTGAGTTGAAAAAAAGCACCCTTTTTTTCTACCATCTTGAAAATATTGTCCTTCCCGAAATGACAAGTCCATTTTAGTATTACTTAGGTCAGTTGAAAAGCTACCCTATTTCAGCATATAGGCAATGTAATACCGTGAAATGCAAATAGGCAGTGTAATAAGATTCCTGAGCACCATGCCTTATGTTCGCTATGTAAAAATTTGAAAAGATGAAGGAAGCTTCACTTTCATTCCATATTAGACACAAATTTAGTAATTTTCTCTTCAGACATTCTAGGGTAAGACGTCTCTGGGGAAGATTTCTTGAAGAATATCATACAGCTGAAAGCATATCAGCCTATTACTGTTAGCGCCATGTAGCTACTTTTATTCACAGCCAGCACAAGCCCTGGGGATCCCGTAGATGGTGGCCATTCAGACAGCAGGTGATGAGTTTTTTCTTTGTTTATTCATCATGGCTAGATCAGCATGTAATATATACGTGGATTTTTAAGCTTTTAAACACTAATGCCTTGCCTAAAGGCAGACACCACATGCAAGGGATTACCTTTATATAGCCACCCTGCCTCCTGTAGGAGTACTTATTATAAGGTGACCGGATTTCCAAATGAAATCTGGGGACAGCATGCTGACCATACCCACTTTTAACCACACGCACAAAATCACACCCCCATTTCAATCAAGGTTTAAACAGTATAAATAATAGGTAAACTTTAAAAATACCTAAAACTGAAATCTGCACCAGTATAAAATTAAAACATTGTGACCAAACCTTGCACCTAATATCAGGTCTGCCATACAATATATGCCCCTAAGCAAGACAGTTAGGGGCATATATTGTATGGCAGACCTGATATTAGGTGCATCTGGAAGACTATGAAAGGACCAAAATACTGATCCTTTGGTTGTGGTTTGGTTCCTTGTGTGAGCAGGGGGATACACATGCTGGTTGTGTGATATCCTTGGTGGTCATCCTCCCCTTTTCCCTCGCCTCTTTGCCTCTTGGAACTGATTAGAAGCCTAGATGATAGTATGGCACTTGATTTTGTAATGGCTGAAAATTATTCCAGATCTATACCTACTGGTGAACCATCTCCTGAATAGGTGAACATTGTTCATGAAACGCGTTCAGAGAAAATATTATATGTTCTGGAAATATTTAAAATATGAATATGTATAACGATCCCTGAAAACTCATTTCTTCAGGGAAGCCTATCACACCGCCAACTAATCTGCCATCAGCTCATTCCCTACTCTTACCTCTTGTAACACCTGCCCCACCCCATTAGATTGTAAGCTCTTCTGAGCAGGGCCCTCTAAATCCTCTTGTATTTTATTTTATTGTATTGTATATGTACTGTCTCCCTCTAATATTGTAAAGCGCTGCGTAAATTGCTGGCGCTATAAAAATCCTTATTAATAACAATAATAATAATAATAATGGTGGCATGTAATAGAAACTAAATCTGGAAGGAATAAAACCTATGAGCGTGATTTAACGTTCCAATTTTTAATGGAAATATCTGCTGCAATATGTGATTTTACTGTGCCATTGTAATTTTATGATATATAGTATGAAAAAAAGTTATGATTTTTAGATTTTGTTGTATTTTAGAATACTTGAATGGTACTCAAAAATTCCCATTTAGTATTACGGTTTTATAGATGTACAGGGAAATTCTAATAGGCAGCCAGTTTGCTATTTACAGTGATGCCAGTAAGGCCCTTTTCAAGGTACGAGCCGGAAGTGGATCTGAAGTCTGTTACGTTGGAGCCCCAAACCTCCCTCCCCTGTGAGTTTGGAGCAATAAAATCTTGAAAACCCAATAAAGTGACTGAAAAACAATTCCCCCTTCACTAGTCAGGGGCTCAGTACTGGGATAAATGCTAGCCACCCTGGCTTTGGGGGTCCATCATGTGCCCTATTTAATAGTCCTTAACCTCTCTTCTATGACCTTCACTGATTGAGTTTCAATTGGTTAGAAGACCCAGATCATTATGATTTCATGGCAAAGCTCTGCCTAACACCATTGTTCCTTGTCCAGTATGGGTGCCCTTACTTGTTACTGCTACTGCCTCTTTGGAATTAAATGGCATGTGGTAAGACTTAGCCAAAAGTCAGTGTATAAAGCCATGAAGTCTGGCTTCAAGTGCTAAAAGTCAGAGACAGCTAGCTAACTAGCAATTTTGAAAAGGAGTTCAGACCCATTTTTCTCTAAATTCAGGTTTCCTTTAGGAAGAGAGAGTTCAAAGGCATACAGAACAGCCTGTAGACTGGCCCCTGCAATGAGAAGGCCTCACGTGCAAGGACTTCTCTTCCCTTATTACTTTTAAATATTTCTTAAATAGTATCTCTGTCTTCACTGATTTTAGTACTGAAGTTGTCTAAAAAAAAAAAAAAAAAATGGCGTGGGGTTCCCCTAAAAAGATTCATGCCACATGCCCTCATAATTGAGGGGGTACTTTGTAAGGGGTGTGGCAAAGCTTCTTCCCCTGCAAGGCACATTGTCTTTATGTTTATGGGGACAAGGCTCTCATCCCCACAGCCTGTTCCCCAAAAGGAATGAGGGGTCCAAATGGGCAAAGACATAATCACCCTAGAGTGAAAATGTTTATTTTCTGCTGCTGAAGTTGCTGCCAAACAGCTGAATGTTCAGGACTTACTGTGCATGCGCCCAACCAGAAACTGAGCAGGCGCTGTGCTGGAACACACAACTGGAGCTAGCAGGAAGGAAATGACGCGTTTCGGTGGCGTGGCCTCCTTTTTCAGAAAGGAGGTCATGCCTCCGAAATGTACATCATCATAGCAACCACACTACAAGCCTACTCTTCCCTTGCTGCAAGCATTAGTTGTGTGTTCTTGCACGGTACAGGCTTGATTTCTGGTCGGGTGTATGCGCAGTAGGTGAGCGGTTCTCTCAGCTCTCCGATTCCATACACGGACAGCATCAGTTTCCGCCTTCAGAGTGGCGGCCAGCGGCAGTTATATTAATTACAGGAAGATGATCCCTGGATGTAGGGGAAGCACTTAACAATGTAGTAGCTTTTTATTATGTATCGATGTGTTTTCATAAAGTTGTTTTTTTTTTCACAATGATATCCCTCTCTGCTTTATGCACTTGTTGAGCTCCAACTAGTCTGTGTAAAAAGAGACACCTAGCCACACACCTCGGCTCAGCACTAGCATTAATTATTAAAGGATGTGATTGATCTATACACCAATCAATTTTTTTTTTTATCCAAACTTGCTTGCTATTCACAATGGACTTGTCGTACTTTTAAGGACAGCCTCTGTTGGCATATGTATCTTTATAAAGGGGTAGGCTGCTGTTGACCAACTGTTTCCAGAAGGCGATAGGTGGGGGAACAGATTCCCTCCAGTGAGGCATAATGGTTTTCCTGGCATAGAAGAGAAGCAGACTGGCCAGGTTACGCCCTGCCACTGTGGGAATTAGATGTTCGATGAGCCCCAATAAACAGACAGACTAGGAAGGCTGCAGGGATATTGCACTGCCCAAATGTATAAGGGCTAACACTTCTTCCCAGAACCCAACTATGACTGGGCAGGTCCAGAAGATATGAGTAAAGTCTCCCGGAACCCCCTCACACTGCCAGCACTCTGGAGGAGAGATAGGGTTCATTTTATTTAATCTGTATGACATAAGGTATATCCGGTGGACCAATTTAAACTAAATTAGATGGTCCCTGGGGGACACTAAGGACCGAAAGGAAAAGTTTCAAATATCATCCCAGTCTTCACTGTCATCTGGCTCTAGGACCCTCCAGAGCAGGCAGTGACAACCTGATGAAATGAGAGTATAGTCGGATAGTAGGTTTCTCTGCATAGTCAAATCTTAGAACGACCTCTAATGTAGATTGTACAATATGTGGGGCAGAATGAGAAAATTTGGAGCTAAAGGCATGGGAGAGTTGGAGATAGCAGAAAAGATATGACTCTAGAACAGGGTTCCTCAAACTATGGCCCTCCAGTTGTTCAGGAACTACAATTCCCATCATGCCTAGTCATGTCTGTGAATGTCCGAGTTTTACAATGCCTCATGGGATGTGTAGTTTCGCAGCAGCTGGAGGGCCGTAGTTTGAGGATCCCTGCTCTAGAACATTGAAGTTAGAGGATAAGAGAGATAGGGGAGCCAGGGAATGATTATCAACTATTTGGGAGACTGTCTTGATGTTAAATTCAGTCCAGGCATAAGGCTCCGTAGCTTATAAATTTGATGTAGGTTGGGTTGCGCCACAGTGGGGCATTTGGGGAAACTGCCTGTTTGGGGTACAGTTTACATTTGAGACCAGCCCCCTAAGCACAGAGCGTGTTGAGCATAGAGGGGGTTAGTGAGTATAGGGATGGAGGCCACAAAATAGGAGGAATTTCAATGCCTCCAAGGAGTTCACCACAGCTGCCTCAAGTAGTACAGAGGAATTGGTGACATCAGGGTTCAACCACCAAACAGCTGTGACAAGCTGAGTGGCCAGGAAATATTTATAAGAATCTGGAAATGGCGGGCCACCTTGGGAGGTAGGGCGCATCAATGTGGACCACCTGTATCTGGGGGTCTGGGGGCCCCAAATAAAAGAGGAGAACATTTGATTAAGCTGAACAAAGAAGGTCTTAGATATCCATTGTGGGTAGTGTCAAAAAAGATAAGTAAATTTGGGCAGACATTTCATTTTGACTAGTTAAATGCGTCCTAGGTGGGATAAGGTTAGGGACTTCCATGCCTTTAGCTTTACCTGGACATCCTGCAGTACCGGGGCTAGGTTAAGGGCCAGAAAATCTGTGGCCTGCCTAGATATTTTAATGTCCAGGTATCTACATCATTCAGCTCACTGCAATAGGAGGTCTGGAGGTGCTGTGGTGCGAGCTGCGGGGTCTATGGGAAATAATAGTGATTTGGTCCAATTTACCCAAAGACCTGTGACTAAAAAGAATGAATTTAGGACCTAAAATGGCCCCCTCTAGAGATGGGTCAGCATCATTTAGAAATAGCAGGAGGTCATCCGCATTTAGTGCCACCCTCTCCTCCAGCCAGCCGATGCACAAACCTTTAATGTGTGGAGAGGTACAGAGAGCCTCCGCCATGGGTTGGATGGCAATGGCAATTAGGGCTGGAGAGAGAGGGCAGTCCTGCCAGGTACCCCTAGACATGGAAAAAGAACAGGATAAGCCCTCTCCAAACTTAATAGCAGAGGTAGGGTGTTTGTATTATACTTGCAAACATTTAATAAACACTAGAGGGAAACCCATTCTGTGGAGGACCTCCCATAGAAATGGCCATTCGACCATATCAAAGGCCTTTTCAATGTGCAGGGAGGCCACAACTCCGGAGCCTGTGTTTAGGTGCTGTGCAGGGATATTAGTGTGTAACCTTCACAGGTTGACGTCAGTTGTTCTGTTGGCCATGAAACCAGTTTGGTCTATCTCAATGATAGTCTGTAAAAAGGGTTGCAGTTGTAAGGTAATCAGTTTATTAAGAATTTTAAAGTCAGTGTTAAGGAGGACAATTGGCCTGTAGGAGGCACAGGAGGTAGGGTCTTGTGGCGGTTTATGTATTAGGACAATATTAGCATGGCTCTTGGAGGGCGGTAGGTCTCCAGCAGCCAAACATTGAGAGTAAAGGGAGGCCAGAATGGAGGCTAGGAGGTCACCATAAATCTGTAGAACTCAATAGGGAGGCCATCTGGGCCTGGGGACTTCCTTGCAGGAAAGGATTTGATTGCTGCCAGGACCTTATGAGATGTAATCGGCCTCACCAAAGCTTCACATTCCACATCTAAAAACTTGCCCAAGGCCAGGGGATCTAGCCATGCTGCCAGGTCCTCCGGCTGAAAATCATGGGACAAAGCAGAGGTGAAAAGAGAGCTGAAGAACTTCTGAAAGGCATCTAATATAGCTGGCAGTGAGGAGACAGACTCCCCTGTGGGGGCCCTGATTTCCCTAGAGGCTTGTGGGCGAGCAATGTAGCCCTACGTCGTTTTGCCTGTATGGGGCTGACTGCCGCCGTAAATAGTCGTGCGGCGGTCAGCAGGCGGTTTATAGTTTACTGCCCATGAGATGCATCTCTTGTAAGAGCACTACATGAGGGGAATAGTATTTAAGGTAGCGAAAGAGCACCACTCTCTTAAATTTGGAGTTCAGACCACGCACATTCCAGGACAGGATAGTGAAGGCGTTGTCATTAAGAGACACCATCATGCATGTAGGGTGAAATATTCGTATGTGGCCAGTCGGCTGGCCAGTCAGCTTTGCTGGCTAAGGTGGACATTGAGTATGCCTTTCGCCTTCTCCCAGTTCACCCGGAGTGCTTCCACCTGCTGGGCTGCTACTTTCAAGGAAGCTACTTTTTTAACACGTGCCTTCCTATGGGCTGCGCTATCTCTTGTTACTACTTTGAGCTTTTCAGTGGCTTCCTTGAATGGGTGGATGTCCAGTCGTCTGGTCTGCATTCACTACTACACTATCTAGATGACTTCCTGTTCGTGGACCCAGCAGGCAGCGGCCAGTGCCAGCAGCTTCTTTATGTTTTTCAGGATACATGTGAACAGCTTTCAATTCCACTGTCGGCTGCAAAAATGTATCATTAAGATAGTGGAGTCACGGGGGTGATGGGTTGGCCTAAACTTAAGAAAAGGCTGCCACCAGGGAATTCTGGGCCTTTTAAAGAATGCATGGTGAGAAGAGCTGCCCACCCGTCCGCCCCTATTGGATAGTACTATACAGCTTTGCAGCGGTTTTTTGACCTTGCCAGTGTTTGAAGTTGAAGTAATGGGCTATGCCCTTAATTGGAAATTGGAGGTAGGCTGTCTGTCCAGCACTTATGGTAAGAACAGAAAGTAAATAAAACGAAAAAAAAAAATAAAAAAAAGTAAAAATACCCACATCATGGAAAAAGTTCTTTATTTAAAAAAAATAATTAAAAATGTCCCCTAGCGTAAATCCACCATCAGTCACTTTGTCCAGCAATGTAGATCAACGTCAATCACGATTACTTGCTAACATGATGACCTACCGCCTTCTGTATGTGAACAAGGAGGTCGAGGATGCTGGTTGACATCATTGACCAAATCTAATTAATGATATCACCAAGAATCCCTGGCCCATTTTCTTACACATAGGCCGGTGGGGATCTGTTATGTGGCTGGGTGTAGTGACTAATTTCTGGTCACTGATTGTAAAAAAAAAAAATCACTTTCAAATTAATACATCGTACTGACCCACAACTCCCTGTGCAGGTTTTAGATCTTTATTTCGGCCTGGTGTACTAGTGTACCGTCAGATGCAACTTGAGTCACACAGAATCACATGACAATGGAAATCGCATCATTTTCAATGGTGTCTGTTCACATGAATGCAGGGCAGCACAGTGCCATTTTGGAAAAATGTCCTGTGCTACTTTGGTGTGATTCCAGCATGATTCTGGCCCCACAGAATATGCAAACCACATCCACATTGAATCTAAGATGCACTACATAATCGCAGTGAACGTATGATCAGAATCTGATTTCAGCAGTGTGAACCTAGCCTTTATTTTTTGTTTTCAGCTTATAGCTTGTAGCTCTAAAACGCTCAATAAGTCAAATCCCATTAATTTCAATTAATTTAAATGGCCCCTGTTCATACCTGTTGCTCAAAAAGTACATAAACTTCTTATTGGCAGATTACAAGCCTTTTTGGCCCCTTAGACTTCAATAGAAATGCTTGGCCTGAGCATTTTACAAGTGTCTTGTTGTGCGCTTTCTGCTCAAACAGCAGCTTTCCACCCCTAATACCCCCCCCCCCCCAGTGCTTTTTATTGGCTAAACTTGTAAAAAGCTGAGAAAATGCTTACAAAAAGACGCCCGAAAAACGCTGGTAAATTGCTACGCTCAAGTGTGAATGGAGTCTAAAGGATTCTTGCATTTTTAATGCTGCCTTTAAGTTGCATTAAAATAACCTTTCCTCACTGAACAGTATTTTTACAAAATTAAATTTGCTTTGGTACGTCCCCCATGACAGCACCCAGCTACCAATACATTGCAAATTGGCCTTGAAAAAGGCCAGACAAAATGATCAAAATTTAGCTCTCATAGACTTCAGTCAGATTTGGGGCTATGTTCGGGTTTTATAAATTTTTTTTTTCTTGGGTTTGTTGAACTTCCTGCGAACTGAACTTTGGCTGGTTTGTTTATTCCAAATCCTAAGGCTGAGTTCACACTGGAATTTGAGGGGCGTTACAAACACCCTTCAAATGCCAATGCAAATGATACAATCAATGGACAGCACATAATGCTGTTCACAGTATAAAAAGCGTTAGTGTCGCGTTGCTTCAAAATCGAAGCCCCATGTCGAGTCGGGAGGCGTTTGAAGCCCTTCAACGCTTCCAATTCAAGTCTATGGTAACGCTCAGCAAATGTTCTGGCAGGCGTTTGCGGCACAGTTTCAATACAGTTGCAGGGTGTTAAAATGTGTTTATTTCTGTCACTTTCCATTGTGGGGCAGTTTTAATGCGCCTTAACGCTCATCAAACGCTTCAAAACCGCGCATAGGGCGTTAAGGGAGCCTTTTTGACACTTGTAAATGCCCCATACTAAAGCTCATTGAGGCCAATCTGACGCCCATACTAACGCCATACAAACGCTATAGGAGCGTTTGTTAAGCTTTAGAAATGTTGTCAATTGGGAACAAGCCCTTAAAGCCACAAATTTATTAATGGCCACATGTGGATGGCTCAGTAGGAGTCCTTATCAAGTCTACATATCCTAGCCCATGCAGGCCTGCAAAGAATACATAAATACCTTTTAAATTATTAATAAATGTTAAATAATATCTCTGTCTTCACTGTTTTCAGGGCTGAAAGCTTTGCCTACAGCTTGCAATCTTCTAAAAAGCTATAAGAGTTCTGTTTCATAGCAACAAAAATCTGGAAGCACAAATGTAAGATTTAATAACCAATTTCCTTAACCCTGGATAACCCAACAGGCCGTGAATAACGTACTCCATCATATTCACAAAGAAATGAAATGTTAACTTATTGCATAAATGTATTTGTAAAAAGATTACCTAAACGGGCAGACATCAGATTTCATTGGAAACCTTCTACTGGAATGAGAGGAAAAGGGATGGCAGGAATATGCCCCCTTTTCCTCATGGGAGAGCAGCCGGAAAGAGGTCAGATGTAGGTCAGCTGTTTTTTCCCTCTCTTTTTCCTCATAGGAAAAGGGCGGGAAGGGTAGGCTATTCTCCTGAGGTAGTCAGCTGTAGAGTAGGAGGTCGTAGTTTGGCAGGTGTCACCTGCAGGGCCACGTGACAGCTAGAGAAGCTTCTGGAAAGGCTCAGGAGGGCTAGAAAAAGGGGGTTTCGTCCAAGCGGGGCTCATTGGCCTCAGAAGACATTATATGGAGGAAGCTGCGCTAAGTGACACAAAACATAAGTCAGATTGAGTCCAATATAAGTCCCAAAAAATGTTTTGATTAATATATAAATATCAAATCAACAAAAAGAAGTCCAAACATTCGACCGAAAATCCACAGGTGCAGAAAATTAATGAAGTTACTGCTTACCAGATGTAGCAGTATAATGAGCCTTGTGTATAAATAGCCGAGCCAGATGAAGATCTATGAAGGGTTCCTCACCAGCATTAGCCGTCCCAGGGTCACAAAATGGTGAATGTTGAAGTAAAAAACAAATACAAAAACATAGCGTGATACTGTATACTGAAAGTGTATAGTACCACTCCCCTGTGTATCATGAAAGAAAGGTGCTAATAGAAACCACCACCATCACAGGCTGCTTACCAGATAAAAAGTAAAAAAGGCAGATCAATCCAAAGCAATCCCAAATGAATGAAATAAGCCGTAAGATAAGCCACCACCTTATTTCAAATATAATTACCAGATAGTGCAGATATGACAAGCTTGTAAGTTCACTCAAATAGCTCGTGACCCCCTTTAAGACCGTCACCAGAAATCCCTGCTTACCAGAAATAAGCAAATAAATGCATATATCACGAATTCGGATGGCCCAGGATATGATATCCTATCCACTGTGAACAGGTCCGGTCCCTGGTGGTATAGAGGCTGACCCACAGATATGGCTCCGAGGTTCACATATAAATAATAATGGAAATGCCCATAGTGTAAAACCGTTTATTGCAAATAAAGATAAAAAGAAATGCACTTACAAAGGAAGTATGTAAAGATGCGCTGAATCGAAAGCTGCCGGCCGGACAGCTTCGAACACCCGCCTGAGCGTCTCGTAGAGGTGACGTCAGCACGCCGCGACCGACGTACATTTCGTCAGAAAATTACGTTCTCACCCTGAGAACCACCAGGGACCGGACCTGTTCACAGTGGATAGGATATCATATCCTGGGCCATCCGGAATCGTGATATATGCATTTATTTGCTTATTTCTGGTAAGCAGGGATTTCTGGTGACGGTCTTAAAGGGGGTCACGAGCTATTTGAGTGAACTTACAAGCTTGTCATATCTGCACTATCTGGTAATTATATTTGAAATAAGGTGGTGGCTTATCTTACGGCTTATTTCATTCATTTGGGATTGCTTTGGATTGATCTGCCTTTTTTACTTTTTATCTGGTAAGCAGCCTGTGATGGTGGTGGTTTCTATTAGCACCATTCTTTCATGATACACACGGGAGTGGTACTATACACTTTCAGTATACAGTATCACGCTATGTTTTTGTATTTGTTTTTTACTTCAACATTCACCATTTTGTGACCCTGGGACGGCTATCGCTGGTGAGGAACCCTTCATAGATCTTCATCTGGCTCGGCTATTTATACACAAGGCTCATTATACTGCTACATCTGGTAAGCAGTAACTTCATTAATTTTCTGCACCTGTGGATTTTCGGTCGAATGTTTGGACTTCTTTTTGTTGATTTGATATTTATATATTAATCAAAACATTTTTTGGGACTTATATTGGACTCAATCTGACTTATGTTTTGTGTCACTTAGCACAGCTTCCTCCATATACTGTTTTTTGATGTTTGTCACATATTAAGTTGCTGCTACCTTTTTCCTGATATTTAGCGCAGTTTCTTCCCCCCTTTTTTGCCTCAGAAGACATACCTGTGGTGTTCCCCACCCCTCCCTTTTGTCGTGGCCTTTGTTATTGGGCGCATGCCCAATGGACTCCGCCTGACGTATTCAACGTTGGCGGAAGTCTGTACCGTGTCGGTGGGACGCATGGGCCGACGTCACTTCCGCCGGATCATTTCCGGCGGTGTTGACTTGCCATCACTTCCGCCGGACTCCTTCCGGCTGGGGGCGGCGCTGGCCCATGTGACCCGGGAGATCCCTTTGGCAGTCAGCTGGACGCAATAGCCGCCCAGCTGAGACTGCTCTCAGCTGATTAGCAACTCCTCATTTATACTCCACGCTCGACGTCGGACTCATATGTTCCTTTGCCGAGCGTGGAGCAACATCTACCCTGACATTGCATTCATTCTGCCAAGATTGGATTTGAAAAGGTATTTCTATACTTTTTAAACATATTTTACCCTTTTTTGACTGTTGTTTTTGGGATCTCCATTTTTGTTGGCTCCTCTGCTCTTAAGTAGTTACAATGTTCATTTAGAGAAAAAAGAACTAAAACCCCCCCCCCCTTTCTTTATTAAATTACTCAATAATTAATCTATATTATACATCTATGAGCATTGGAGCCTCCAGGGTGATTCCCTCACCTCAGAGAGCCTGTAGCTCGTATATGGGTAGCAGCTCTCTGGTGAGATTAACCCCTAGGTGTCTTGTGTGTCCCCTGACTTGTTCACATGACACACTATTTACCATATACTTTTTTTCTTTTTTTCTTCTCTATTTCGGCTTTTTGCCCAGCAGGATTGCCTCCTTTTTGGGATCTCAGCTGTCCCCACCCAGACCCATATAGTCGTCTGGTAGCAAGCAACCTTGATTCAATTTCAATTCTACAAATTAAAAAATTCTCCTTCTGTATGAAGCCAACTCCATCGAATTTAATCGGCTTACCATAGACCCACGCTGGCATTGTCGATGTTCTGTTTTTAGCCTTGCAGGCAGGCACTCTTTCTTTAACCATTACAGTGAAACATGTAAGTGCAACTTTTTTGACTTGATTATGATTTCTTCTTGCCAGATTGACTTTGCAATTATGTATAATATGTACATCTACACTGATTGTTTACAGACCACCCTCCCAAGGCACCCCTGAAGAAGGAGTGTTTCTCCGAAACGCGTCGGGTGTTTACATGGGGGTCCTATGGTGGATGTTCAACCCTGTAATGTGATGTATAATTTTGCTTGCCTCTGCTTTTATCTTTTATATATTTTGTATAAACAATTTCAATAAAGCTACATTTTTGTATTCTTACCTATGTGTAATTTCTGAAATATAAGTGCCTTTAAAGTCCCACCCACAGGGGAACCCCTTTGTTTTGATTTGTTATGTGGTGGGTCACCTTTGTAATTGAGCAAAGGGGGACGTTTTTTCTTTCTGATATTAATGAGTTATCTGTTCGTTTATATTTGGTTGGAAGTTATGATTTTATTGGAAATATATTTATTTATGCAGCCTGAGCCATAGTGGCTGGGATGTTAAGAGCCCATTCAGACAGGGGCGACACGGCTTGCTGGGGCGACCTGTGAAGTCGCGGTGCACAGCGTGCACCGCGACCTCGGCGCGACTTGCACGGACTTCATATCATTGAAGTCAATGCAAGTTGCCTCCAGGTCGCCCCAAAGTAGTACAGGACCCTTTTTCTAAGTCGGAGCGACTTGTGTCGCTCCTATTAGAACGGGTCCTGTGCTAATCAATGGCAGGCGACCGACCGCGACTTGTCAGGCGCCAAGTCGCCTGACAAGTCGCGCTAGTGTGAATGGGCTCTTAGAGTGTGTGTTTATTTGTTTATTTATTTAATAAACTTTGAAACCAATAATAAACGGCCGCGGCCAATCATTTCCAACTAGACGGACTAGCACAATTTCTTATCTAGCAGAAGAGCAAAGGGGGTAGAAGAGGTTTACCTCACCCCATTAACATCATATCATGTCTACAGGCAGTTAGGAGAGAACCTTTCCAGATAGAAATATTGGGGCTGCCATTGCTGGCCTTTTATTGATAGGACAAGTTGCTTGGTTAAAATTCTGACCCAAAAGCTACATTACTTTAGGACTGGAGTCCCTGATCTGGAGCAAATTTGTAGATTAGGACCGGCAGTTTACCCACTTGAGTACCATCTTGTAATACCCCTTCATTACCAGGCCATTTTCCAGTGTTCACTGCTGTGATAGTTTAACCACTTGACGACCGCCCACTGCAGATTTACTGCGGCAGGCGGCCTCTCCTGAGCAAACCAACAGGAGACTCTAGGGGGCAAGCGTGCGCCACCGCCGGGGTGCTCCCGCCCCCGCCCCCACTCATCAGCTGGGGAGCCAGTGCGTGTGACAGGGGGCTCCGATGGCCGCCGGCCACTCGCAATCTCCCGCCGCTGACAGAGAAGGACGGACGGCTGATGTAAACACAGTCGTCTATCCTTCTCCCTGAAGTGATCATAGAGGCTATGTGATCCTGCTATATAGGATCACATGTCTCTGTGATGATCTCACAAGTCCAACCCCTGCACAGTTAGAATCACTCCCCTAGGCTTACATTTAACCCCTTGATCACTAATAGTATTAACCCCTTCCATGCCAGTGTCATTATTACAGTAACAGTGTATATTTTTAGCACTGATTACTGTAGTAATGTCCCCGGTCCCCCCAAAAGTGTCAAATGTCAGTTAGGGGTTCGATCTATCAGCCGCAATGTCACAGTCCTGCTAAAAATCGCAGATCGCCCCCATTACCAGTAAAAATAAATAAATAAATAAAAATGACATAAATCTTTCCCGTAGTTAGTAGACGCAATAACTTTTGCGTAAACCAATCAAAATACACCTATTGCAATGTTTTTCACCAAAAATATGTAGCAGAAAACAAATTGGCCTAAAATGTTAATAAATATTGCTTTTATTTTTCAAAAGTGTCGCTCTTTTTATGTTTATAGCGCAAAAAAAAAAAATCGCACAGGTGATCAAATACCCCCAAAAGAAAGCTCTATTTGTGGGAAAAAAAGGATGTCAATTTTATTTGTATACAATCACGACTGCGCAATTGTCCATTAAAGTAACGCAGTGCCGAATCGCAAAATAGGGCCTGGTCATTAAGCAGCAAAATCCTCCGGGGGTAAATTGGTTAACAATTATTCTGTTATGGAAAGCTGTACCTAAATGACTTTTAGATCATTTTTTGAGACAGATAGAGCTTTTTTTTTTTGGTGGTATTTAATAACCGTTTTTATTTGTTTTTGCTTTTTTACAACAAAAAAATAAAAAGACGATCTAATTTTTTGCCAAAATTTAATTTTGAAAATAATCAAATATGCCGGTACTGGGGGGTTAAACACGGAGCGTGAGAATGGTGCATTAGATACATTAAAGTGATTGTAAACATCAGACATGCAATATGTACAAAGCATATCCCTCCATAGTGTGTACTTGTCTCAATTAGGAGCATTCATTGTCATTTCTGTCTGCTGCCTTGTTTCTCTGCTATCAGCATGAATCCTTTCTGACAGGTTTTCCTGACACCAAGAGAAAAAAGGTGACAGGAGAGGGACCGGCTCCAGCAAATTGACAGCCTCCGCTCTGTTCCTGTGTGCTGTTTGAAAGGGAGAGGCAGTACAAGGACAGCGTTGTCCATCGCCCAGGGCAAGGATCCAGAATTTCACCCCCCTCCCTCATTGTTAATGCACACCATAGAATGGGTGTACCACCCTGCATCTATTCTTTGCCCCCTTGCTCATCTGTGCCCAGGGCAGCTGCTCCCTCCTGCCCACCCTTTGTCTTGTCCCTGGGGGGATGGGGGTGTCCCTTTCCTCCAATCAGCTCTCAGAGCTCTCCTTTCTGAGCAATGCAGAGTGTGACTAAAGCTCTCCGCCCCTGTTTTTGTAAACTCTCAGACAAGCTTTAAATATTCAGCATTTTGAATGGATATAGAGACGAGAAGAACGCTAATTAACAGGTACAACTTACAGTATGTAGGAGAATTAGTTTCACCTCTGTGTATCACCTGAGGCCAGTCACTGCAATGAGTATACACTATGTAAGGGTTTACAACCACTTTAAATGTACAGGTCATACACAGAGGAAGGAGGAAGTGAAGAGGTTAATATTCTGGTCACATACACTGGCAGGATGGATGTGCAGGATAAGGGAGGGTAACAAAAATGATCCATGTGCCACTGAAACAGAATGAATGAGTCTGCAGCTGTTGATCCATTCGTTCTGTTCCCATACACAGTTACACAATCTCTCTCCTTCCCCCATTGTAAGGGTAAGGGTAGGGATCAGCACTGTAAACAAAGCCATGTGATCACTGTGGTGAATAATCACAACGATCATGTGATACCCAGCCTCTTGGATCGGCTGGATATAGTGTCTCTGTATACCAAGCTGGCTAATAACACCTTGGTATACAGTCATTATTGGGCAGATTGGCCACCCGATGACTGTTTACGCAATGCCATACAAAAATGGCAGTGGGTAAATAAAGTGCCACTGATCCCACACTAAATTAACAATGGTAGAAAATTGGTATTAGATTGTAAGCTCCCATGAGCCATGTCCTCCTATCCCTCTTGCATCCTATTGTAACTGTACGGTTTTCCTTTATATTATACAACTTTGCACAAACTGTTGGTGCTGTACAATTCCTGTATAATAATAATAAAGTAGTTAAAGGCATAGTTCACTTTTACCAAAAATGTCCTATGTGGGTAAGGGTGTTTTTTGATTAATGTGCAGCATTGATCAAAGTTGAATAATGGCCTTGCTGTAGGTGTGGGCCATTTATATACCTCCTAAAACCTAACTGAAAATCTCCTAGAGATGGCATCTCCCATCCTGTGTTGTTGCTAGGACATTGTTGAGACACTCCCATCTGTTACTGTTCAGCTGCACTATTACAGAAGCAAGCTTTTTCTCTTATTCAAACCCCACACATGCACTTTCCCACCTCTGATGCAGCAGCTCTGAGCTCAGCTTTCGAACATTCACTCCTGTGATGGTGGAGGTGACCAGTAACAGCTGGCAGTCACTTATCAATGTCCTAGCAACAAGGCAGGATAGGATGATGTGATCTCTGGGAATTTTTCAGTCAGGCTTTGGGAGGTACATAAATGGCCTACACCTAAAGCAAGGGTATAAACCAACTTTGATCAAAGCTGTACAGTTTGCCCTTCTTAGCATAATTGTTCTTGGCCTCTGACTTATAGGCAAGAGGGTCAGCATGACAACTAGGCAATTAGCATTTGCAGAACGAGATGTTACAAAGCGCAGCCAAATTATGAACTGTTTATTAAACCAAAAATAAATCCTGCACTCGTTACACCCTAGGTGGGGTCTGATTGAATACACCCTAATGGGACTGCTGCAGACAATAAACAGCCGACACTAAACAAATAAGCAATTCTTACAAAAAATAATGCGCTGTCCCTCTAAATATTAGATATCACGCAAATTCATAGGCAAAACATGTGTAAAAAAACAATGTGAAAAATGACATGAACCACACATCACTTTAGTAATTAATAAAATGCAGATATAGTGCTAAATAAAAAGTACAAAAAGGGCTCAAAAAAGTTCTAATCAGAAAAATAGGCAATAAAGTGCAATAATTAATAGTCCATTTGCTACATATTTGGTGAAAAAGTGCTTGATTTGCAGTATATTTTCAAAGTGCAAAGTGCTCAAAGGTGCTCCTTTAAGAAGTTGGCCGCTTACCCCGCCATGCAGAGATCCGACAAGCCTGAAATCCATCCAACAATGCCTATCATCAATGCCACATATGCAGTCAATTTTAATCACCATTGTTAAGGCTGTAAGACCCAGTCTGAAAGTGTGTGCAGCAGGTTGAATGATGGCTTTAACAGTTAGTTTACTCAATGAATAAAGACTCCAGAGGTGTTCTCCAATGCTTCTTTATGCTTCAAGTTAGCAAAGGCATAAACATAGAGACTTTTCCATAGTTAAATTTCCAATGAAGTTACACAGCTTCCACTCTCTGCAGTCTCCTCATAACAACTAAACAAAATGGGAGTTACAGCAGGAAATGGAGGTGGGAGCAACCAACTAGCCGGAAACAGCAGGGGTGCAAGGATGATACCAATAACATAGCATAACATAACATGTAATAACAACTGAAGGAAGACTGAGAGTTATTTCATGCCATTTGATTATACAGAGTAAATGTTCTAGGATGCATATGTGCAGGGCTGGGACAAGCGATGGGCAGGAGGGTCAGCTGCCCTGGGCACTGTGGTATCATATGAGGTAGGGGTGGACCACAAGGAGATTGGGGGGGAGGGATTTGTGTTGAGAAGGTGAATTTGGGGAGCGGCAGGGGAGAAGAATCGTTCTAGGAAGGCAGGGAGGGGGAGGTGTTGATGTGGTGTTGATGGGGGGATTTGTGCTGAAAGGGGAATGGGGGAAGAGGAGGGGGGATTTGGGGGGTTTGTGCTATAAAAGTAATATGGTAGAGGGGAAATATTGTTTTCTGTTAGGGGAGGGGGTTATTTGTGCTAGAAGGGATGATTGGGGGGTATTTTCTAGGAGGGGAAATTTGTTGGGGGGGATATGTGCTAGGATAGGGGATTGGGAAGGGTAATTTGTGCTGGAGGGGGGGTCGGAGTGGGGGGGAGAGAATTTGTGCTTGGAGGGGAGTTTTTTTATGTTTTTGGGGGGGGGCGGGGGATCCATGTTGGGGGCATATGGAGAGAGAGTTTTGGGCTGAGGGAGGGATGGGGGGCAAAGATTTGTGCTGGGGGGATTTCAGCAGGGGGCATTTTGTACTGAGAAAAGGGGAGATTTAGGTTTAGGGGAGAGCATGAAGATTAGTACTCATTTTGTTTTGGGGAGGGGAATTTTGCTGACACATAATGCTTATACACTTTGGAGGGGCGGGGGCAACTTGGCTTGTGAGCCCTGTGCTCTACATGACCTTGTCCCACCATTGCATATGTGGTATTGATGATACACATTGTTGGATGAATTTCAGGCTTGTCTGATCCTTGTAATTCAGGGTCTGCATGGCGGGGTAAGCGGCCAACTTCTTAAAGGAGCACCTTTGAGCACTCTGCACTTTGAAAATATACTGCAAATCAAGCACTTTTTCACCGAATATGTAGCAAATGCACTATTAATTGTTGCACATTATTGCATATTTTTCAGATTAGGACTTGAACTTTGTGAGCTTTTTGCACTTTTTATTTAGCACTTTATCTGCACTTTATTAATTACTAAAGTGATATGTGTGGTTCATGTAATTTTTCACATTGTTTTTTACATAATTTGCTTTTGAATTTGAATAATATCTAGTATTTGGAGGGACAGCACACTATTTTTTGTAAGTATGAATTGTTTTCGCAGACTTATGTTATGCAGTCATGAAATCTCTTTGCTAAAATCAGAAAATCAACTCAATCTTAATCTGAGTTATGTATAATTTTCTTGCAGCCAAATTGAGCAGGGCTTTTACAGTACCTGAGTTGAGGTGCTGCTTTTTTTTAAGTCCTAATGTGCCATGCAACATATCACCTTCCAGAACTGTGAAGGTTTTTTTGTGAATAACCAGGGGCATCAATAAATAGGATGTGCAAAAATGCTAAATGATTTCATCCTGTGTCATATTAGCATAGCCCCTAAAGGCTCGTACACACTATAAGAACATCGGGTGAGAATTTTACTCCAAAGAACTTTCGTATAATTTTCGTATAGTGTGTACACAACTTTCTAAAGCCAATTTCTCGCATGGGAACAGAACGAACGATTTTCATTTAATCTGTACTGTTTTCGTACGATTTTCTTACAAGAAAAAATCAGAAAAGAAAGACTGCGCATGATCAGAAAAAAAAACAATAAAAAAAAAGACTTTATCATACGAGAATTTTCGTACAAATTTTCATTCATCAGTTTCAATTTGTTGTGAAACGAGGACAATTGCATGATCTCTCGCCTGATTTTCTTATAGTGTGTACCCTACTTTAGTGTCCCTCATTTGGAGGGACTGTTCCATTTCTGTAAACAAATGATTCTGTCTCTTTTTTACCTTCCCAGTTGAACCTCTTATTTTCCGACCTTTTTAAAGTGTATGTAAAGGCAATTTTTTTTTCAATATGGATAAAGTAAGGACGGGCAGACCCTTAGTCAAACTTTCATTGCCGTCTATGTTCCCACTAGGGAGATTCACTCCTGTAGGTTTCCTGGTGACCATTGTCATCAAGAAATATAGAGGAGAATTCAAAACACCAGAACAGGATGTGTGGAAAAATCTTCTAATGGGGATACCTGTTCTTGTGACAACTCTCTAAGATGGGAATTCAGTTCATTTTAAAGGGATTTTTTCTCCTTGCCTGCTGCCTCTCTAGGATAAGTAGCAAAGAAAAATTTCCCTAGTGGGATGCCAGCAGAAAAAATAACCTGATAGGAGTCCTCCTCAACACTGTATCTCCATCTTTCACACGACCTTCCTCTGCTGGCATGGCCCATGTCTATTTATGGGGTTGTCCCAGCACCCTGCCAGCCCACTGCTAAGGATTGGCTGGGGCCCCATAAATATTCATGGCAGCTCCTCCTAACCCACACCCTCTAGTTTTAAAAGATTCTCCAACTTTCCAGGCCAGGGGGTGGTACAAGAGAGCTACCAAGATGAGTCATCCAGCCCTAAACTCTCTTGAACCCTGAGGGCGCTCGGGCGCTCTCTCCCCTGTGTGGATGGTGCGCTGTCTCTTTATATGAAGGATTAAAGTTTGCAATTCAATACCTGCTCGGTAGAAAATACATTTGGCTCGTTTGCTCAGTCACGAGAGTGACTGAGCCATTGGAGTCGGTGAGTTTGCATTGCTTCTCCCCCCTTTGAGCACGGTGGTGGCGGTTCATGGTGATCCAGTATTACATCTGCACATGTTATAAATCATCCCAGGAGTGTGTAACAATTGTGGACTATTGGAACTACTTCTGCTGCTTTGGTGGAACTTGTACTGACTGCACTCAGACTGTATTGTGTATTAGCAGTCATGATTGCAGATTGATAGATGGTGAGGGGCTACTGGAATATTTTTTGCTTTTATTTTATTCACATTTATTCCGCTTGACATCTCTTGAACCCTGACCAACATGCAGTAACATGAGTCAGGTAAATTTTCCTACACTGTCACTACTAGTAGCACAACTAGAGGGTGCTACAGTCATATTACACCAAGGGTCAACAACCCAAGGCAAGCGCGCTATGGTTGGCATGCAAAGCCATTGTCAGTGGCACTGGGAGATCAATAGTCACATCTCTTCATGATTATTTGATATTTATTATTAAAACATAATGGTTATTAATTTTGGTAAATATTATCTAGTTGGCAGTGTAGTGAGTTTACCAGACACATTCCTAATCCCTGTATTTACATCAACATATATGGGCAGATTTTTACTTTTAGACACTGTTAGGTCCATCTCTAGACATACAAAAGATAATTCAGAAGCATATGTGCAGCTTAAATTATCATCCTACAAAACAGACTCAGCACAACTAAGCTGTGAAAGACAGGGACAGGAAAGCCAAATATATAACTATCACATCATTTACACAGCCATCATGAATTGTCCCCATGTTGTGCCTTATACAGTATGTTTATTTCCTGTAATCATCAACGTTATCCAGTGGCCATAATGCTCTGTTTTCCTGATTGAGGTATTTTATGAAAATACAGCATTATGGCCACTAGATGGAGATGGAAATCAAAGGAAATACACGTATTAGACACATTATGGGGATTATTCATGATAGCTGTGCAAATTCTGAGATATTCTTTATAAATAGAACCAATATTGTGGAAAAAGTGGCCGACCCCTGTACTACACTAAGGGGTCTATTTATAAATGTCTTCACATGAGATTCACACAAATTTTACCCAGGATTCACACATTTTTGTGATTGCATCAAATTAGAAAAAAGTGTGAATCTTAGGTGACAGTTGTGTGAATCTTATATGAGTTAAGGCCCGTACACACGTACCGATCGTCGGCATACAAACGTCGGTGGACGAAGGATCTGCCGATTGTACGCGTGTTAGTATGGTGCCTCCGACAGATGTCTGCGCACAATCCGCGGACAAAAGTCTTTCTTGCAAACATGAAAATATTTGTATGCCGACACCAGAACGGACGATTGTTCGCCTGTCAGTACACAATTCGGCCGACAGACCGCAGATTTGCAAGACTGGGCATGCTCAGAAAATAGAAAACACAGGGAAAGTTAACCATTACATGACATCACTTCTGCAGTCGGCGGACAAAATTCTTGTGCTGTCCTTGTGCTGTCTTTGCACTTTTCAGCAGACACCGACATCCCGGGGAGAAAAGAGGAACATTTGTAAGCCGACCATCGGTACGTGTGTACGGGGCTTTAGTGAAGTGTTCAATCTACATAGCTAAAGTCTCTATAAGTTCTTGGAGACCATATTGTGTGTTTTACAGAACTATTCATCCTGGTATATATAATTAATTCCATGATAAAAACTATAGACATTAAAAAAAAAATTCACTGTCTGCTCTACCTGTAAAACAATTGGATAATTAATTTTTTTTTTTTTTTTTTATTCACTTACCTTGTTTTTAACCACTTAAGCCCCGGAAGATTTTACCCCCTTCCTGACCAGGGGGTATTTTGCGATTCGGCACTGCGTGACTTTAACGGACAATTGCGCGATCGTGCGACGCTGTACCTAAACGAATTTGGCGTCCTTTTTTTCCCACAAACAGAGCTTTCTTTTGGTGGTATTTGATCACCTGTGCGATTTTTTGATCACGCACTATAAACAAAAAAAGAGCGTCAATTTTGCAAAAATAACAATATTTTTCACATTTTTTTATATGAAATTCCCGAAAAAAAAAAAAAAAGTAAAAATCAAAATTTTTTAACATTTTCGGCCAATTTGTTTTATGCTACATATGTTTGGTAAAAAAAATCGCAAAAAGCGTATTTTGATTGGTTTGCGCAAAAGTTATCGCGTTTACTAACAAAGGGAAAGATTTTTGTCATTTTTGTTGGTTTTTTTTTAACGCGTAATGGCGGCGATCTGCAATTTTTTTTTGAGGTACTGCGACATTGCGGCGGACAGATCGGACCCTTGACTGATATTTTTGACACTTTTGGGGTTACCAGTGACATTTCTACAGTAATCAGTGCTATATACAGTGGGTACGGAAAGTATTCAGACCCCCTTAAATTTTTCACTCTTAGTTATATTGCAGCCATTTGCTAAAATCATTTAGGTTCATTCTTCTTCCTCATGAATGTACACATAGCACCCATACTGACAGAAAAACACAGAATTGTTGACATTGTTGCAGATTTATTAAAAAAGAAAAACTGAAATATCACATGGTCCTAAGTATTCAGACCCTTTGCTCAGTATTTAGTAGAAGCCCCCTTTTGATCTAATACAGCCAGGAGTCTTTTTGGGAAAGATGCAACAAGTCTTTCACACCTGGATTTGGGGATCCTCTGCCATTCCTCCTTGCAGATCCTCTCCAGTTCTGTCAGGTTGGATGGTAAACGTTGGTGGACAGCCATTTTTAGGTCTCTCCAGAGATGCTCAATTGGGTTTAAGTCAGGGCTCTGGCTGGGCCATTCAAGAACAGTCACGGAGTTGTTGTGAAGCCACTCCTTCGTTATTTTAGCTGTGTGCTTAGGGTCATTGTCTTGTTGGAAGGTAAACCTTCGTCCCAGTCTGAGGTCCAGAGCACTCTGGAGAAGGTTTTTGTCCAGGATATCCCTGTACTTGGACGCATTCATCTTTCCCTCGATTGCAACCAGTCATCCTGTCCCTGCAGCTGAAAAACACCCCCACAGCATGATGCTGCCACCACCATGCTTCACTGTTGGGACTGTATTGGACAGGTGATGAGCAGTGCCTGGTTTTCTCCACACATACCGCTTAGAATTAAGGCCAAAAAGTTCTATTTTGGTCTCATCAGACCAGAGAATCTTATTTCTCACCATCTTGGAGTCCTTCAGGTGTTTTTTAGCAAACTCCATGCGGGCTTTCATGTGTCTTACACTGAGGAGAGGCTTCCGTCGGGCCACTCTGCCATAAAGCCCCGACTGGTGGAGGGCTGCAGTGATGGTTGACTTTCTACAACTTTCTCCCATCTCCTGACTGCATCTCTGGAGCTCAGCCACAGTGATCTTTGGGTTCTTCTTTACCTCTCTCACCAAGGCTCTTCTCCCCCGATAGCTCAGTTTGGCCGGACGGCCAGCTCTAGGAAGGGTTCTGGTCATCCCAAACGTCTTCCATTTGAGGATTATGGAGGCCACTGTGCTCTTAGGAACCTTAAGTGCAGCAGAAATCTTTTTGTAACCTTGGCCAGATCTGTGCCTTGCCACAATTCTGTCTCTGAGCTCTTCAGGCAGTTCCTTTGACCTCATGATTCTCATTTGCTCTGACATGCATTGTGATCTGGAAGGTCTTATATAGACAGGTGTGTGGCTTTCCTAATCAAGTCCAATCAGTATAATCAAACACAGCTGGACTCAAATGAAGGTGTAGAACCATTTCAAGGATGATCAGAAGAAATGGAAAGCACCTGAGTTAAATATATGAGTGTCACAGCAAAGGGTCTGAATACTTAGGACCATGTGATATTTCAGTTTTTCTTTTTTAATAAATCTGCAACAATGTCAACAATTAAGTGTTTTTCCGTCAATATGGGGAGCTGTGTGTACATTCATGAGGAAGAAGAATGAACTTAAATGATTTTAGCAAATGGCTGCAATATAACAGAGTGAAAAATTTAAGGGGGTCTGAATACTTTCCGTACCCACTGTATATGCACTGTTACTGTAAAAATACACTGGCAGTGAAGGGGTTAACTTTATTTGAGAGGGAGGGGCTGTGTGTGTCCCTAGGGGCGTGATTCTAACTGTGATTGGCTGTGGCTTGAGGTGTAGTTACACTGATCAACCGTATGATCAGTGTCTCTACACAGGGAGAACTGACAGGCAGCTTGTTTACACAAGCTGCCTGCCTTTCTCCCTCTCCCCCGACGATCGCAGAGTGACCGGCGGACATCGGGTCCGCTGGTCACACGCGCGGGGGGGTGCGTGACCACGCGGGAGCGGGAGCGCGCCGCCGGCGGCGCGCGCTCGCTCCCCAGACCCTCCCAGGCTAGTGACGTACCGATACGTCACTCTGCCTGTGAGGGGCTGACCGCCGCAGTATATGTTCGTGCGGCGGTCGGAAAGTGGTTAAAGAAAATATTTACCTTACTTCCTCTTCCTCCCTCTGCGGACACGGCCGCCGCCGTCACTTCCTTCTTGCTTTGACTCCTGGGAGCTGAACGTCATCGCTCACAGGAATCAATGCGCCTGCACCGGCCCCCGTTCGTCATTTCAGGCGCAGGCGCGTCATTCCCTGACATAGGGATGACGCGCCTGCACCGGAACTGAGGAGCGGGGCCGGTGAAGGGCATTCAGGGACCGAAGAGGATGCTCTGGCTTCAGCTGCATACACCTGAGATGGCAGCGCTGGACAAGAAATTTTCAAGGTAAGTATTTCTTCTAAAAGGTAAGTGAACCCGTGGACAGTTCAGAGGCTAATCATTGCTGAAGTGAACTAGCCCTGACTGTCCTGGGGGTATTTTTATCTAAATTTTATTTTTCAGGCCGGAACTCTGCTTTAAGCGGAATGTTTCTACTGGGTTTCTTAACATTTCAAATATTCATGTTTGGCTGAAATAAACATTTCATTGGCAGTAAATTGAGTTTAGGCAACCCCTTGTGGAAAATCTATAGATATAAAAAGCAGAATATTGGTCTGTGAGAACACCCTGTGGGAGGGGCGAAACGCGTCAACGTAGATTCTGGTCTCCCAGTGACGTCACTGCCGGTTGTCCGTGGTACACATCTTGGAACGCACGCTGTGTGCAGGTCCTGACGCTGGCTTCTGTATCAGTTAAAACATCGCATCTGCCCTCGTTCATGTTCGGATATTTTGTGAATCGATGTCTACATATCCATATTATCTGGTGTTTTTGCTACTAGGGAGTGGAACACTGAGCAATGCACTGAGCAAAGTATTCAACATTTTCAGCACTTTGGCATGGAAACACTTTATTTGAGTATCATCAAAAGATTTTCACTGGCCACAAGCTTGTCACTATATTGACTCAAAGTCTTTAGCACGAAAACACCTTTTCCTTATTTAATTGAGGACTTTCACTGGCTGCTTGTCCACTAATGTTGGATTATTATTTGCACATTGTATGTATATGAATGTTGCATTATATGCATTTTATGTAAGGTGGATTTATCATATTAGTTAATGCACAACTAGCACCTTGGTGGTTCTTAGGCAGTTGGGTGCTTTTTTTAAAAAAATTTGGAGGTTTGATTGTTCAGTTTGGGCTTGCGCTGTGGTTTTAAATTTAGTTTTTCAAAAAGCAGAATGACTTCTGATAAGTGGCGTGTTTTCTTTGCAGGACTTTTTAAATAACCAAAGTCAAAACGGTGTTTTGAAAAGAGTAAAAAAGGTTCTTCTAGTGGATGTGTAGTCTCTTGAGTATTATGTTTATTGTAAGTGAATACTGGATGAATCAAATAAAGTTCTGCTGTCACATAATTGTGTTGTTTTCTTTAGAAATAATCTTGAAATGTAACAAGACTCAATGCGTAATCTGCCGACAGATTTTCTTTATGAGTAGTGTATGAGTAGTAAAACCTCCATTCCATATGGTGATAAGTTAATGCTCTTCCTGTTACTGCCACCTAATGAAAACAGTCGGTATTACATTTACAAATATTCAAACAAAAGTTCCCATGTCATACAGAAATACCGGTAGAATTCTTTGAATTCTTTGCGTATTTATGTGGTGGAGAACTGCACATCAAATGTGATCACTGATCGCATAGAGTAAAGCATCTCATGAGGATGCCTTTTGTTAGACCTAATAACCAATGTGCTTGAGGTATGTATAGACCGGTGTCCCTCAACCAGAGTGTTGCAATCAATGATACTCTAGGGTAGTACACTACTATGGTGTTTGTGGCCAGCCCGCCCGCACCATGCCAACTCATGATGCTGAACCAGGGCCACCCAGCATTCAGGAGAGGATGAAAATCTGTCTCCTTCAGACCTGCTCCCCTCCTGCCCACTGCTGTGCTCCTGGAGCCAAAAGGTGAAGCTCAAGGGGGAATCTGATGTGATATGGGGAATCTATCATATAGGAAGGATTCTGATGTCATCAGAGGACCCTGACATGATGGGGGGCCTCTTATGTGAAGGGGTGCTCTGACACGATGGTGTGGCGGCTGATGTAATGGGGGGACTCTGATGTGAAGGGAGGCGTTTAAGGTTAAGTGAATTTCATCAAGGGGGTAGTGCATACCTCCCAACTGTCCCTGATCATGAGGGACTGTCCCTGATTTGGAACAAAGTCCCTCTGTCCCACTTTCCTCCTCATTTGTCCCTCATTTTGGTCTGGTCTATATAGTTGAATATAAAGTGCACTTTACTGTATATCTTTCAAAAAGTGTCTCCCAGTGCTAAACCTTTCATCCAATTTCTATATTGTTGTCTTTGTAAACTCCAAAAGCCAATATAAAGGTATAGTAGTGATAAAAAAAAAGCACTTGTGGGTTTAACTAATCCTTTTTTTTTATTTTGTGTCTCTCATTCCCATCCCAAAAAGTTGGGAGGTATGGGTAGTGCACATCGTCCCAGGCTAAGGTTTCCCATTGATAATAACATTCATGTTTTTTACATTTTTAGACTGGGGTGCCTTGGGATTTTCCATATTTTTAAAGGGTGCCATGACTGCAAAAAAGGTTGAGAAACGGGTAGATATTATTGTTGCAGTTAAGAAAGTAACTTTTTAATTTCGCACTCACTTTTGCAGCAGCCCACAGTTTAGGGGTCCAAAGATCTTTTCCCATAGTTGCACCTGCAGCCAGGCACACAGTCACAGTCCCTCCTTTTGCTCAATGGACAGTCTAGGGGTATGCTGTTCTGATGCCTTATTGCAGAACTTGAATTTGGATAGGTATAGGGTAACTGTGGGGCACTCCAGTAACTTTAGCAGCAACTTGAGGACACCAATCTTTCTCCTATTGTCTTGAGCAGAGTCCTTGCACAAGCAATTAGTGGACTGAGCTATACCAGGACACCAGGCATAATGTCCCCTTTGAGCAGTACTAAGTTTAGCACCCGAGGGATAGCAGCTGCACACAGTTTCAAGGATATCTCACTCCAATCTGTACTTACCAATGTCGTTGGATATTTGGATTTCCCCTTCCATTATCTTCCAGACACCTCTCCAATGATACCAGACCAGATCCCCAGACAGAAGTCTCTCAGTCAGCTCCAGCAACTTTTAGCAGAATAGGTTCCCCAGCTAGCCTAGCTGGGACCTAAAAGAACAGCAGACACATGGCAAGCCTACCCCGGGGAGTTACAGCAGCTCTCCAGGCTGGGATTTCCTCCTCTAGGACAGGTACCCCTCTGCACCAAGTCTCAGAGTATTTATGCCCCCGCCCAGCCACCATCTGGACACCTCTCCCCAGGGACTGGCCAGGGCAGCACAAATATTCAGCTGTTAATTTGAATCTCCCAGCCCACTCTCTTTCAGAACCTTTGCAGACAGACAGGAGGAAGCAGTCAACCCTGCAACCAGTGAAACACTGATAAGACCATAACGATCACATGCAGCTCAACTGATTACAGTGAACCAGTAACTAAATTTACTTAAACTAGCACCTATCTAGGAGGGTGCTACAGTAGCCTACTATGTGATTCCGAATCTATAAATGTGATCAGTTTCAGCCAGATGGTGAATTCTAGTATCCAAAAGATGTTACATTTTTTGTACAGATTTCATTTTATTTGAAACAGCTGTTAATGTGTTTTAATGAGCCATATTATATATTTGTAAGACTACTGAAAAGACCCAGATAGCAATGCATTCAATCGAAACATTATCTGGTTTTCTTATTATTTACTTATTACTCATTACCCTTTCACTGACCTTACTACAGTAAACTGAAATCTGTCAGGATGCTATGAATAAATGCACTTAACAGAACTGTATTGCTCTCCAGGCAACCCTATTAAGAAGCTTATCATGCTATAAAAGAAACATCTCTGAATCAGAGCTACTCCTACTTTGAACTGAGAGTTGCCATTTGTAGAGACTTGAGTTTTTTACGTACTTTACTGTAGCAAGTATAACCAGCTGGGTGAATGTCCCAGGGCAGACCCAAAACATGGAGGTATTATACAGGTATCTCCCATCCTGGCAATGCCTGAGGATCCTTCACCTATATGTTCTTGTTTATCCAGAATAGGTGTGCACTGCCTATTACACTAGGGCATGCACCCCAAAGCTCAAACGCACATGCATGTGTGTGTGTGTGTGTATGTATATATATATACACTACTGTGTAAAAGTTTTAGGCAGGTGTGAAAAAATGCAGTAAATTAAAGCGGAGTTCCAGCCATTTCACTCACCTGTCCAACGGTCCAGCGATGCGGCCGCCCGAAGCCTCGATCCTCTCCCTCGGCGCCGGCATCACTGCTGTGGGTACCCGGCTGTGACAGTTTGCGGCTTCACAGCCGGGTACCCACTGCACATGCGCGAGTCGCGCTGCGCGTCTTGATTGGCCGGCAATCTTCTGGGACCTCTGACATGTCCCAGAAGATTGCAGGGAGGGAGGGGGAGAGGAGAACTTCTGCTCAGGGCGCCGCGGCACTCCAAGCGGAAGTGGGAGCGGGTACCTGTCAAAACTAGGTACCCGCTTCCCTCCCAAAAAAATGACATGCCAAATGTGGCATGTCAGGGGGTTAGAATACCTAAAGCGGAAGTTCCACTTTTGGGTGGAACTCCGCTTTAAGAATGCTTTCAGAAATAGAAGTGCTAAAATTTTATTTTTATTATTTACCAAAATGGACCATTGATCCTTATCAAATCTCCAACTTCATTTGCAGAAATGCAGCCCCAAACTTGCAAGGAACCTCCACCATGCTTTACTGTTGCTTGCACACACCTATTATTGTACTGCTCTCCAGCCCTTCGGCAAACAAACTGCCTCTTGCTACAGCCAAATTTTTCAAATTTGGACTCATCAGTCCAGAGCACCTGCTGACGTTTTTCTGAACCCCAATTCCTATGTTTACATGCATAGTTAAGTCGCTTAGCCTTGTTTCCATGCCAGAGATATACAGTATCTCACAAAAGTGAGTACACCCCTCACATTTTTTTGTAAATATTTTATTTTATGTGACAACACTGAAGAAATTACACTTATATAACAGTGTATATTTGCTGTCCCCTCAAAATAACTGAACACACCAACACACAGCCATTAATGTCTACACCACTGGCAACATAAGTGATTACACCCCTAAGTGAACGTGTCCAAATTGGGCCCAAAGTGTCAATATTTTGTGTGGCCACCATTATTTTCCAGCACTGCCTTAACCCTCTTGGGCATGGAGTTCACCAGAACTGCACAGGTTGCCACTGGAGTCCTCTTCCACTCCTCCATGATGACATCACAGAGCTGGTGGATGTTAGAGACCTTGCGCTTCTCTACCTTCCGTTTGAGGATGCCCCACAGATGCTCAATAGGGTTTAGGTCTGGAGACATGCTTGGCCAGTCCATCACCTTTACCCTCAACTTCTTATGCAAGGCAGTGGTCATCTTGGAGGTGTGTGTTGGGGTCATTATCATGTTGGAATACTGCCCTGCGGCCCAGTTTTCGAAGAGAGGGGAACACGTTCTACATTGACTGTAGGCAAGACAGATTTGTCTTTGTACTCCTCACCTGGTTGCCGCCACACGCTTGACACCATCAGAACAAACTAAGTTTATCTTGGTCTCATCAGACTACAGGACATGGTTCCAGTAATCCATGCCCTTATTCTGCCTGTCTATAGCAAACTGTTTGCGGGATTTCTTGTGCACCATCTTTAGAAGAGGCTTCCTTCTGGGACGAAAGCCATGCAGACCACTTTGGTGAAGTGTTCAGCGTATGGTCTGAGCATTGACAGGCTAACCCCCCCCCCCACCCCTTCAACCTCTGCAGCAATGTTGACAGCACTCATAGGTCTATTTCCCAAAAACAACCTCCGGATATGACGCTGAGCACGTGCACTCAACTTCTTTGGTCGACCATGGCGAAGCCTGTTCTGTCCTGTTAAACTGCTGTATGGTCTTGGCCACCGTGGTGCAGTTCAGTTCAGGCCATCTTTATGTAGAGCAACAATTCTTTTTTTCAGATCCTCAGAGAAATATTTGCCATGAGGTACCATGTTGAATTTCCAGTTACCAGTATGAGAGAGTGAGAGCAATAACACCAAATTTAACACACCTGCTCTCCATTCACACTTGAGACCTTGTAAAATGAATGAGTCACATGACACCGGGGAGGGAAAATGGCTAATTGGGCCCAGTTTTGACATTTCCACTTAGGGGCGTACTCACTTTTGTTGCCAGCGATTTAGATATTAATGGCTTTGTGTTGAGTTATTTTGAGGGGACAGCAATTTACACTGTTAGGGTACTTTTACACGGGCGCAATCACTGATGGAGTCCGTTCTGCTCAGCAGGGGATCGATCCGCCGATCCCCGCTGAGCAGGTGGATGGCAGCTCCGTCTCTGCTCTGTGTGCGGAGACGGAGCTGTCAGATCCCTTCTGTTCTCTATGGGGAGATCGGATGAGAACGGACCGCCTCTCTGTTCTCATCCATCCCATCCGATCCGATCCACCAAACGGATGGAAAATAGGGTTTCCATCCGTCCGGATTTCACGGACAGGATCGGATCGGAGAGCAGCGGGTGTCAGCGGACATGTCACCGCTGACATCCGCTGCCCCATAGGGATGCATGGGGCATCCGATCAGGTCCGCCTGAAAAACTGACAGGCGCATTGGATCGGATCGCCCGTGTGAAAGAACCCTTATACAAGCTGTATACTCACTACTTTACATTGTAGCAAAGTGTAATTTCTTCAGTGCTGTCACATGAAAAGATATAATAATATATTTACAAAAATATGAGGGGTGTACTCGCTTTTGTGAGATACTATGTGTGTGTGTATATATATACAGTATATATACTATTGTAAATAAATGTACACAAACATGTATTTTTTAAATAAAACAAATACTTATTGCTCAATTTGTGTTGTTTCCCCACACATCTGCAGCAGCACTGCTCTCTCTCCTCTTCTCACAGGGAGCTTGACAGCAGCAGGAGCCATGCTGCTGTTACTAAACTCCTGTCAGCAGAGAGAAGGGGTGTACCATACTGTGTGTGTGTCAATAGAAATCGCTGAGCCTAGGGGCTGCTTGTGTATGGCTGGGCAGATTAGTGAACCCAAGGCAAAGGGGGTGCAGGATGGACAGGTGAGCTCTGTGCAAGCCAGTGACCCCTGCATGCTACCTTACTCTTGACCTCTCTTTTCCATACTACTGATTCCTGAACTCTGCTTTACTTACTACTGATCTCTGTGCTACATACTACTGATCTCTTCACTTCTTGTTATTACTGACCTCAGCACTCTGCCTTACAAATTACAAACCTCTGCACACTGTCTTACTTATTCCTGAGCTAAGCACTCTGCCTTTCTTAATACTGCCCTCCGTGCTACTTACTACTGTCTCATGAACTCTGCTTTACTTACTACTGACCTCACTGACAAGGTAAGGGGACGTTCGATGAGCAGTTGCTGCTTTGCATGTTTGTGTGCCAGTAAGCAGGCCGGATTTAAATGAGGAGAAACAGGATGCGCGCCTAGGGGCTCCCTGTGTCTGCACTCTGCCTTACTTACTCCTGACCTGTGCAACTGCCTCTTAGAAGGCAACCCCTTAGAAATCTACCTCTGCAACTGCTACTTCTTTCCCACCACCTCTCACTACTATTCCCCATTAGTTGCACATTTGACTCATAGCCTCGCAATCATTGGCAGGATTCCAGTGTCCAAACACAAAAACAAACTAAAGTTTTTTTTCTTACCCACACAATTCTGTCAATATCCAGTCCTGCCACAACCATTATTCAGCCAGGTCCTGACTCCATGCCTTCTGATTCGGTCCAGTCTGCCTCCATGCCTTCCGATCTGGTCTATTCCATTTCCATGTCTTCTGATCCCGTCTAGTCCACCTCCATGCCTTCTGATCTGGTCTAGTCCCTCTCCATGGCTGAACATTACCAGAGTTGTATAAAGTACTCGAGTAAAAGTACAAGTGCTCGATCAAAAAGTGACTTGAGTAGAAGTGGAAGTGCTCGATCAAAAAGTGACTTGAGTAGAAGTACTAAAGTATTCAACATTTTTTGTACTTAAGTATTGCAAGTCGTTTTTTTAAAAATTTTGCTACTCAAGTACTGAAAGTAAAAGTACCAGTAGTTTTGAAAAAAAAATTGCTACTCAAGTACTTAAAGTAAAAGTACAAGTACTGTGTTATGTAGTTATTAAAGAAAGAAGTCAAAAGTTTGAACATCATATTGCTTTTTATTATTTCAAATGCAGCTTTTATTTATACATACAGTAGCATTTATTTTCATATGCACTGATAATACACATGTTTTGAGCTTCATGAAACCTGCCATCTACTGTTCTGGCAGTGGTAATTTTTATAATAGTAACGAGTAACTATGCAGCACAAAAAAAAAATATTGGAGTAGAAGTATTGAAATCATCGAAAAAATGTAGTGAAGTAAAAGTGGAAGTAGGAGAAAAAAATAGGAAAGTACAGATACCGCCTTTCGGTACTTAAGTACAGTAGTGAAGTAGTTCTACTTAGTTACTATACATCTCTGAACATTACAATAATATTTCTGCACTAAGGTACAGCACCAATTTAGAAAAAAATCTCTCTAAGCTCCAGACATCTCCAGGACGTAACCCCATGGTCTTCTAGAAACCGCTTGGCCTTGCTTCCCTCTTCAGTAAACTCTTAGCACAAAAGAACAAGAGAAGGCATCCCAGACTTGTGCATTAATCGAGACACAATTTATTTGAAGTTTAAACGTGATATACTCACAAACAATGCTGAGCAAGAAGCCCATAGGAAATCAACAGAACAAACAGAATTGATAGCACTCCTCCTATAAGACCGAGCAGATGTCCTAGAGCTCTGCAGATGCTAATGTTTTTGAGGGTGTTCCCTCTTCCTCAGAGCCAAAAGTCTGCCAGATTGCATGTTCTTATATATTGTCTGAGTACCAAAGGCTAAGCCTGTGGCCCTGACTCCAATTAGTGAGGGGGCTGGGTTGTGTCTAATATTATCAACCTTGTGATATAGTATAATCTGAGCAATGGGCACTAGAGGCTGCAGAAATATTGACCAAGTAAGGCAAAATAACAACAGAATCCACATATGCCCTTTAGTGTTACTATAACATTACTGTAGTGCAAACACCAATATCAATTCATTCACAGGCACCTATGCCTCCATCCTGCATTGCCACCCAGGCCGCATTGCAGGGTTTAAGCAGATAACATATGCCAAGAATATACCCATTAAATGCACAAACTGTGACATTGTGTGCTTCCTAGAGTGCCCATGCCTCTGGATATAGTCTCTTCATAAATGTAAAAAGTCAAAACTCCATACTAACAAAAGAAGGGATCTTGACTCAGTATTAACCATTCTTTACTTCCTTTTACAGATCTCACCACAAATCATTACATCTATGTGTATAAAAGCTAAAGTGGGGTACAGAAAGTGCAAATATCTTTCATTTGCTACTTAGGGATCCAAGATGGTTTATCTGTCAGGCTTGGAGTGCACACGGAGCTCAAAACCTGGAAGTGCGGCTCGGCTGTTTGTTCTAGCCACCTCTTCAAGTTCCTATTTTGGTGCTGGCCAATGAAAAGGGAGGTGGGCAGTCCTAGGTAATGGATTGCACTAAACGCACATCACTGGCATCAGCTTCTCTGCACTTCAGCTTCCACCTCCTGCATATGACATATCCCAGCCAATTGGAAAATTAGAGGGTGGTTCTTTTTCTTGTTTTTTTATAGATGTAGCAAGGTTTCCAGGCCTATGGCCTGATTTGGGTCTGCCATTAGTACCGGAATCCTCTCCAGCCCATGTGAGCTGCGACCCTGGGTGTGACAACTGAAGCAGCGACAACTCCGGCATCTTTGCTTGTGGTTTTTATTATAAATTAAAGGGATGGGAGAAGGGAATGAATGAGTGGGATACTCCTTTCGGCTTGAATTAATTACAATTGGGACTTCGATCCTGAAAATGCCCGTTGGCGCTTCCTTGATGCCAGCCAGCGCCAGCCAACGCTCACTGACTCTGAGAACACTCTGTATAACAGAAGAAGTGTTGAATCCCCGACCTATAGTCCAGTAGATCCAAGACTGAGAAATGTAGTACTCCTGACACTGTTTCACTGTGTAAGTCTCTGAATACTTTCCCCCGCCTGGTACAACTTGAGGTAGTATTTTGTAGAACTCCGAATAACTATCACTGTAACTGGCACACGCAATACAATTCACGGCCCAGACTGCAGGTGCTCCCTTTACTCCTTGAACTCTTCAGGGTCCACTGACTATGTACCCCCTTTACACTTCAGGGTCCTCAACCTAGGTACCCCCTTTACAGCTAGCTGACACTGGATCCCAGAACCTCTTCCGGAATGGTCTCCTCTGACTCTGGCAGACCCCCAGGGGCAATCCTCAGTACTCACGATCTGTGTAGGCTTTCCTGGGACTGGACCCCTCTCTCTCCGCAGGCTCTCTGCACACCGGATCCCCTCAGCTCAACTCAGCACTCTCTGGATTCTCAAGCGACACCCCAAGATATCCACCTTCCTCAGACAGGAGGAGAGACAGCCGCACTCTGCTTCCTGGGACTCTGCTCCCACCAAAGACACCGTGCCACACACTTCCCCCCAAACTTATACCCACTCCCAGTATCCCTTGCAGCATAATCTGCCTTCTGGGTGAGTTACAAGCTGGGATGTGTCCCCTGATTGGACTTCCCACACTGCCCTATGAGAAGCCTATCACAGGAGCCAGTGAGGATACTTCTTCCTTCAGCAGGCACATCTGGAAGCCCTGATGCCCTAACTAGATAAATCACTGCCCTGCTGTTAGGCAGACAATGCCCACTATAGTTTTACCTAGCACCTACCTGTGGGGTGCTACATAGAAAACTATTTTTGTATTTGCTGTCTTATACCCTTGTATCAAGCTAATTACAGTATCTCACAAAAGTGAATAGACCCCTCACATCTCTGTAAATATTTTATTATATCTTTTCATGTGACAACACTGAAGAATGACACTTTGCTACAATGTAAAGTAGTGAGTGTACAGCTTGTATAACAGTGTAAATTTTCTGTCCCCTCAAAATAACTCCACACACCGCCATTAATGTCTAAACCGCTGGCAACAAAAGTGAGTACACCCCTAAGTGACCATGTCCAAATTCCAGAAATGGAAAGTTGAGGAGCGCAAGGTCTCTAACATCCACCAGCTCCGTGATGTCATCATGGAGGAGTGGAAGAGGTCTCCAGTGGCAACCTGTGAAGCTCTGGTGAACTCCATGCCCAAGAGGGTTAAGGCAGTGCTGGAAAATAATGGTGGCCACACAAAATATTGAGACTTTGGGCCCAATTTGGACATTATAACTTAGGGGTGTACTCACTTTTGTGAGATATATCTCAATAGCTTGAACATGTATATAATCCATCAGGTGCTGAAGAGGTGTTACCACATGTTAACACTAGAAATTCTGGAGGAACTCTCTGCACACTGCTATATACCCTTTCTGGCAAACGCTGCAATAAAAAGCAGGGATTTTAAGTTCACACATATTGCATACATGTTTATGCTGGCCTGAAGAAGGCAGGACTTGTGTTCCTGGAAAGACCTATACCCCTCTGGGAAGCTAACGGGGAACCCTCCTCACCAGTGGGACTTCCATATTTACATCCAGATCCACATTTTTTGTAAGTATATGGGTCTTTTTTAATATTTTTTTGGGAAGTTCTAAAAGCGACTTTGTCTTATTCCCTCCCCTCTCTTTCCCTATTGTTACCGCAGGACATATATACAGATACCTGTGCTCTTGTGTTTATTTTCACGATCCCCCAAGGGCCCTAGGTCCCCAATATTTGAGGATAATCTGATGGTTGGAAAGCACCCAATATGGTCCTTGTGCAATCTGAAGAGGACTGATGCAGTCTGTCCAGGAGCTATCTATGGGTTAATGCTGTGACTCAATGATCCTTCTGATGTAAGTGTATGTTTTACATGAGTGTATAACATTATGTTATGCTTATATATTGGATGGTCTTAGACTCAATTATGGTAATTTATGATTACAGAGTGGTATATAATCCTTGATGAAGGAACGAGTTGAGTGTTTGAAACGCGTTGGAAGTTTCCAGTTCTGAATAGCATCCAATGTACCTGATGTGCACGTATGATGAAATGCCATCAATGAGTAGCTGGAATTACCACTTTGGATCTACTATATATGTTCCACAATACCTACATTGTTCTAGTGTTCCTATGTGGATTTGTTTGTACATGTCTTTATTACTTTGTGATGTATACTTCATGTTTTCTCGATTGGGAATTTTTGAACCTGTTGAATAAATTACAGAAATGTTTTTATAATACTAGCCATATTTAATGTTTTAATGGTACAATTTAATTGCCCTTCACAATCCCACAAAAATAGAGAAAACAAATTTGTACATTTAGCATTCCAACTGTGAAAGAACACAAAAAAATCCACACTGAGTTAGTTATGGCTCAGTAACTGGGTGAACAAATAAGACGATCAATACCAGCCTGGCTTGTTTCTCAAGCATGTTTTTTCCAACGCTTAAAATTTATTTCATCGGTAAATTGTCTAGTAACAATTCCCCATGTTACATTTGTCGAAATTTTGCTAATAAAGTACACCAGAAATATGACAGTGAAATTGAGGGACGCAGTGCCACCTTCTGGCAAAATAAATAAATGCTGTAATGTATTTTCAGTGAGCAAATATTTTAAATACTGCTATGTTTACATTAACGTTTGCTGTAACTGTCATATATTTGTGTAAAAAAAAATTACCGTGTAACAACAGCCTAACTGCTGAGTTAAAAACTTGATAATAATTTAACGCTCTGTTCACCACACAAAAAACAGATCACAAAACCCCCAAAAAATAATAATAATGGGTTAGAAATCACAATAACGTTAGAAAACCAACTGTCACATTGCAAAATAAATAAAGCCATTATGATAGTCTCATTATTAGCTTCTCCATATTTTCCCATATAGTCAGCTATTATGTTAGTATGATGAAAAATCATGGACAGTTTAACATACTGATATAAAACCATTAGGATAAATGAAAGAGTACATCCATTAACCACTTAACGACCGCCCGCCACAGTTTTTCTGCGGCAGGTCGGGTCTGTCCCGCGAAACGACATACCTGTATGTCGCTTAGTGGGGGCGCGTGCCCATTCCTCACAGGGGAAGCCGATCAGCGGGTCCGGCGGACACGATTGCCGCAGGGCATCCGCGATCGCTCCCCATGGAGACAGAATGGCGGTGACATTGATTGGTTTGCGCAAAAGTTATCCTGTCTACAAACTAGGAGAAAGATTTATGTCATTCTTATTTATTTATTTATTTTTACTAGTAATGGTGGCGATCATCGATTTTTAGCGCGACTGCGACATTTCGGCGGACATATCGAACACCTAACTGACATTTTCGACACTTTGGGGGGGAACAGTGACAATACTACAGTAATCAGTGCTAAAAAAATATGCCCTGTTACTGTACTAATGACACTGCCAGGGAAGAGGTTAACACCAGGGGCAATCAAAGGGTTAAAAATGTCCCAAGAGGTGCTTTCTAACTGTGGGGGGGATGAGCTTTCTGCATGAACACAGAGACCCGTGTTCCTAAACACAGCTGATCATTCTTCTCCCTGGAATGATCACATAGATCCTTCTATATAGGATCACAGGTCTCTATGAAAATTTCACAAGCCACGCCCCCCACAGTTAGAATTACTCCCCTAGGCTCACATTTAACCCCTTGATCACCCACAATGTTAACCCCTTCCCTGCCAGTGTCATTATTACAGTCACAGTGCATATTTTTAGCACTGATTACTGTAGTAATATCACTGGTCCCCCCAAAAGTGTCAAAAATGTCAGTTAGGGGTCCGATCTGTCCGCCGCAATGTCGCAATCTCACTAAAAATTGCAGATTGCCGCCATTACTAAAAAAAACAATAAAAATTACATAAACCTTTCCCGTAGTTAGTAGACGCGATAACTTTTGCGCAAACCAATCAAAATACGCTTATTGTGATTTTTTTTTACCAAAAATATGTAGCAGAAAACAAATTTTTTTTTTCTGAGAATGTTATATGGCAGAATGTGAAAAATATATATATTTTTTTTTCTGAATTGTCGCTCTTTTTTTGTTTATAGTGCAAAAAATAAAAATCGCACAGGTGATCAAATACCACCAAAAGAAAGCTCTATTTGTGGGAAAAAAAGGACATAAATTTTATTTAAGTACTTTTTTTTTGGAATTTGGCACTGCTTGGTTTTCACTGATAATTTCGCAGTCATGTAATGCTGTACCCAAAGGAAATGTAATTCCTTTTTTTCCCCACAAATAGAGCTTTATTTTGGTGATATTTGATCACCACTGGGATTTTTCTTTTTTGTGATATAAAGGAAAAAAGACTGAACATTTTGAGAAAAAATTACATTTTCTACTTTTTCTTATAAAAAAAATATCCAATAAACAAAATGTATTAAACTACATGTCTTTGATTTAAAAAAAAATAATTTTTTATAATATAAAAAAATAAATGCTCAATAAGGAATTTACACAGCTTTTACTTTATGACTGCCTATCTCATTGCTTGAAGTGCTAAAAGGGCAGGGCAGTACAAACCCCCCCCCCCCCCCCCCAAATTACCCATTTTTGGAAAGTAGACACAGCAACACGGGGGGACAGGGGTGCTTTCATTTTTTTTTATTATTATTATTATTATTATTGTTTATTTTGCTTTTTTTTTAATTTTGACACCTTCCCTTTTATTTTATTTTACCATTTTTATTGTTATCATGGGGAATGTAAATATCCCCTATGATAGCAATAAGTAGTGACAGGTACTCCTTTTTTGAAAAAATTACGGTCTTTTAGACTCTAGATCTCTCCTCTGCCCTTAAAGCATCTGACCACACCAAGATTGGTGTGATAAGATGCTTTCCCAATGGCGCTGTTTATATCTGGCAAAACCGAAGTAATGAAATTCTTGTAGCTTCTGGTATCTTAGGCCATAGAGATGATTGGAGCCCTTCTGGTCTGATGGAATGGTGAGCTGACTGAACCCCTGGCTGCAGTCTCAGGTTACCCGGTGGGACAGGAGAGCCTGAGAAAACCGTGAAAGGCGGCGAGAGGCGGGGTAGTCCCTCCCACTGCTTGTAAAAGCAGTCTAGCTGCTAGTTAGCTAGTAGGATTGCTTTTACATGAAAGCCAACCACTGACTGTAAAAAATTATACCAAGATGATGCCTAAACCTGCAAGCATCATCCCGGTATGACCACTCAAAGTCCAGCAATGTACCAGTACATTGCTGGTCCTTGTTGGGCATATATTGTAAGGTTCTTTTTTTTTCATGCAGCCTGTCGATGGATGTGGATGAAGAATACTCTGCCAGAAAGTATGTGGTGTGCTCACTATTAGACCTCCAAACATCCACCCACTTCTAATGATGGGCATACATACAATGTTCTTTTTTTTTTTCGTTCAGCCCATGGGCTGAATGAAAAAAAGAACATAACAGATTCCTCCGTTCCCATCGATCAATGTGAATGAAGAAATCGCTGCCAAGGAAAGTGTTAAAAAATATATGGCGAAGCATAGGGGAGATTCGCCCTCTGTGTCCACCCCATCTCCTTCGCCATATATGCTGTTTTTGTTTACTTCTGTGGTGAAATCACCTCCTACAGTGCTGCAATCATTGATTATATGCTGAGAGCAAACGCTGTTGCTGTCAAGATAAACAAATCAGTGCAAACAATGGTTAACAATAAAACACAGTAACAATAAAACATTACATTATAATAGAGTACAGTACAGTAAAACAGTAGAATGGCGGTATCTGCAAAGCAAACTATGGTTAACAATGAAAAACAGTAACAATAAAACATTACAGTATAGCAGTATATTATAAAGTACAGTAAAACAGTAAGAACATAATATTAACTCAATGAAACGACAAGTATTTTTGGCTTTTTTTAAATTTAAATATTTTTTTTTATAACTTTTTTTACAATTTTTTTGTAACTGTAACAAAACTTTAAATGTTCCAGGTTAGGGTTTCTCAAAATGCGATAGCCATCTAACATCTTTTGAGACTCTGTGTAAAAGTGTGCCCTAGATTGTGCCGTGCTGTACCCTATACTAATACTCCATTAGTGTGTGGTAGCGATGGAAACAGTCCCTGATGCAGAGACCAGGTTGGCCAGGACAGGAGGGACAAAAAAAGTGGGTGTCACGCCTATACCTGCATTTTCAACAGACACGACATCTTCTTTGGGGTGCTCTTTGGGTAAAGGTACCAGGGAGGACATCTGGAAAATGCCTCTCATGCAGCCAGCTCACTGCATCTGGATTGTGAATTTGGGCCACAGCACCTTCTGGATACAGAAGAGATGTGATGATCTCTTCCTGGAATTTTAGGAAGGATCCACTTCTTCCTGATGCTTTGTATAGCACATAAGCGTTCCGCAGAGCCATTTGGAATAAGTATACGGACACTTTTTTGTACCAGCGTCTGGCCTTACGGGCAATTAAGCAGTGGTGGGATTCAAAAATTTTAGTAACCAGTTCCGACTTTCCCAGCAGAATGACCAGCGTGCCCCCTTTCAATGCACAGTGACCAGCGTTCCCCCTTTCAATGCATAGAGACCAGCGTGCCCCCTTTCAATGCACAGTGACCAGCGTGCCCCCTTTCAATGCACAGTGACCAGTGTACATGCCCCCTTTAATGCACAGTGACCAGCGTGTCCCCCTTTCAATGCAGAGAGACCAGCGTGCCCCCCTTTCAATGCAGAGAGACCAGCGTGCCCCCTTTCAATGCACAGTGACCAGCGTGCCCCCCTTTCAATGCACAGTGACCAGCGTGCCCCCCTTTCAATGCACAGTGACCAGCGCTGCGTGCCCCCCTTTCAATGCACAGTGACCAGCGCTGCGTGCCCCCCTTTCAATGCACAGTGACCAGCGTGCCCCCCTTTCAATGCAGAGAGACCAGCGTGCCCCCCTTTCAATGCACAGTGACCACAGCATTGCCCCCAATCATTGCAGAGCGCCAGCCACAACATTGCCCCCAATTGCAGAGCGCCAGCCACAACATTGCCCCCAATTGCAGAGCGCCAGCCACAACATTGCCCCCAATTGCAGAGCGCCAGCCACAGCATTGCCCCCAATTGCAGAGCGCCAGCCACAGCATTGCCCCCAATTGCAGAGTGCCAGCCACAACATTGCCCCCAATTGCATAACGCCAGCCACAACATTGCCCCCAATTGCATAACGCCAGCCACAGCATTGCCCCCAATTGCATAACGCCAGCCACAGCATTGCCCCCAATTGCAGAGCGCCAGCCACAACATTGCCCCCAATTGCAGAGTGCCAGCCACAACATTGCCCCCAACTGCAGAGCGCCAGCCACAGCATTGCCCCCAATTGCAGAGTGCCAGCCACAACATTGCCCCCAATTGCAGAGCGCCAGCCACAGCATTGCCCCCAATTGCAGAGTGCCAGCCACAACATTGCCCCCAATTGCAGAGTGCCAGCCACAACATTGCCCCCAATTGCATAACGCCAGCCACAGCATTGCCCCCAATTGCATAACGCCAGCCACAGCATTGCCCCCAATTGCAGAGCGCCAGCCACAACATTGCCCCCAATTGCAGAGCGCCAGCCACAACATTGCCCCCAATTGCAGAGTGCCAGCCACAACATTGCCCCCAATTGCATAACGCCAGCCACAACATTGCCCCCAATTGCAGAGCGCCAGCCACAGCATTGCCCCCAATTGCAGAGCGCCAGCCACAACATTGCCCCCAATTGCAGAGCGCCAGCCACAACATTGCCCCCAATTGCAGAGTGCCCGCGATCCCCCCCGCGAGACCCATGCACTTACCTCACGGAAGGTCTCGCAGTCGGCTCCCCGCGTCTCCGAGTCCTCCCGCGGAGCCTCCTTCTCGTCCAACGGCACGGTGTTTGCCTTTCGGCCAATCAGGAAGCGGGAGGACCCGCTCCCTGATTGGCCAGGAGGAGGATCATGTGACAATAGCGAATTCTCATTCGCTATTGTCACAGAATGGGCGGGCCGTGGCGCCACGTCTGCCCGAGCGCGGGACATTCAATTGTCCTGCGCGTCCTCAGACGCGCAGAGGGATTCAGCCGGTTCTGCGAACTTGCAGAAAGTTAGCAACCGGTTCTATGGAACCGGTGCGAACCGGCTGAATCCCACCACTGCAATTAAGTACGGCGCCATCCTCTGGTCATTGAAATCCACCCCTCCCATGTTAAGGTTGTAGTCGTGGACACAGAGGGGCTTCTGAACAACACCAGTCACCGTTATAATTTGGACAGTGTTATCTGCGTGAATGGAAAAAAGAACAAAATCATTCCGTGTATCCCTCTACTTCACTGCAAACAATTTATTACACTTCAAGCAGGCTCTCTCCCTTCGTTTCAGTTGGCAATCTACAAGCCATTGGGGGAAGCCCCGCCAGTTCCAGAATCAGAAAGGTGACTAAAAAGTGGCGGGTGTGTAATAATTGTCCACGTATAAATGGTACCTCTTTCCGAAAAAGGGTGGTACCAAGTCCCATCTTGCCGCTACTCCCTATGTAGTCTGGGCAGTTGAAGGGCTCCACATTGCTATCTTTTCCCTCATAAACCCGGAAAATACATGTATAGCCTGTTGCCCTGTCACAGAGCTTATACATCTTGACCCCATATCTGGCACGCTTGCTGGGGAGAAACATTTTGAAAACAAGACAGCCCGAAAATTTAATCAGGGACTCATCAACGCAGACAGCTTGTTGGGTCGTATACAAGGGTGCAAATTTTTGGTTGATGTGATTTACGGCGGGCCAAATTTTTTGGAGCCAGTCATATCCAGGGTCACCATGAGGACAACAGAGTTCATTGGCATGCATGAACCGCAAGATTTGCTCGTATCTAGTCCTGGCCATGGCAGCAGAGAACACGGGCATATGATGAATTGTGTCAGTGAACCAATATGACCACAACTCACTCTTTTTAGTAATGCCCATGATGAGGGATAGGTACAGAAAGGTAAATTCGGAAACAGTGATACCTTTCCATGCAAATTCTCTGGCAAGGGTGAAATTTTGGTTTACGGTGATAAATTGATCAGCATATAAATTGCTTTGGTCCACAATAAATCTGTACAGATCTTCAGTAAAAAACAGCTCATAAAAACCAAGGAAAGTAAAATCAGCTGTTTCCACCTGAATTCTGGGTTGACCAGTGAATGGGGGAAGTACAGGTGCTGCAGAAGTGGTGGGCTCCCAATCAGGATTTGCAAGCGCATCAGGAAGGACACTATGGGCACTATGGGCCTGTTTTTGAATTCTTGGTGGCTGCAGGACACTACTTATACTAGCCACCGCACCAGTTTGAACTGCACTTATGGGACTCGCCACATCACCAAGTGTTACTGCAGTGCTGGTTTGTCTACGACCAGGATGTACTAGGCCGCTGGTACTTGCAAGTTCACCAGAAGGTTGAGCAGCACTAATACCGACACTCTGCTGCATATGAAAACCATGTGATTGTTGCGCCTCAGCAACAGAAGTACAGGGTTGCCTGACCTTAGCAGGGACCACTACTCCATCGTCAGAGCTATCTGTCAGGGTGCCGCTGCTCTCTACAGGTTTGAATACTGAGCCTGATTCTGACAGTGAGGGTTCAACATCACTCTCATCTGTCATGTTCGGCATCGTGTAGGCCTCTTCACTAGTGTACCTCTGTTTGAACATTTTGGGCAATAATTTTAGGTACGTAGTGTGACTCACAGGTAAAAAAGCACCTGGTTGTCAAGGACTGTTTGAACCACTGCAAAAAATTGAACTTTTAGCGCTATCAGAGATGAGGCCTGACACAGCACACAAAACGATGTGTATTAGAAGTGACAGTGGTCTGCTGATACTGCACTTCTTGGGGGCTGGGCGGAGGGGATAAACGCAGGGGACGGCAGGTGTCGGAGCTGATCCTGCTAACGCTGCATTTTGGGAACATATACTAAATCTTTGGGGACGCTAGTATAGCTCTGATCTGGTCAAAGATATTGATCCATTCAGACACTATACTAGTAATGGAGGTGTTTAGCGTGTGTGTGTGTGTGTCACTGGCAATTAAAGGGTTAAAATGTATTACTAATTATGTGGCGGGAAATCTGACGCTATCCTGGATTGATGCTAACTACCACTAACTGCCGCTCACACTAACTGGCATCACCAGTGACACTAATACAGTGATCAGTAAAACATCTGTATACTGTATATAGTGACACTGTGACAGAGAGTGAAAAGGTTAACTGGGGGGTGATCAGGGGTTGCATATGTGTACTGGTGTCAGTTTAGTGCTTGTGTACTCACTGTCTGATGCTTTCTCCTCTCATGCTGGAACCGAAAAGGGCTCCAGGAGAGGAAAATGCATAATTTCCTGTGCCTGTGTTAACATTAAACAGACACAGGATGTTCTGTGATTCACCAGAACCATCAGCAGGCGGTTGGTCAGCAACTGGTTAAGAGAGCAAATTTTCCAAGGATTAGGGCTACTCTCCAAAACTTAGACCAGGAGTGAATATTGCCATTGATATGCACAGAACAGAAATGGGTGCTTTTAAAAAATATAAAAATGAAGGAAGGCTTTGCTCGGGGCTCCCGTCCCACCGGGAGACCTGAGCACCCAGCCGGCGGACGTCCGCCGGCTGGATGGAGTCCCGATGAATGCCGGAAACGGCATCGATCGGGTCTCCGATGACGTAACCCGGAGGCGGCGTCCATGACGTCACTTTCAGGTTACTGTGCTTCAAAAGGCGGCAGATTTGAAAAACGGCTGTATGCAAAAATGCCGTTTTCGGCGTTTTGCATACAGGGAAGTGTAGTGGAGGGGTCTAGGGTCTTTTAGACCCTCGATCCCTCCATAAAGTGTACCTGTCACTACATATTGGTGTCACAAGGGATGTTTACATTGCTTGTGACAGCAATAAAAGTGATCAGATTTTTTTTAAAAAAAAAACCTGTAATAAAGTTAAAAAAAAAGAAAAAATAAATAGGAAAAAAAAAAAATGTAGCCGCCCCCGTCACGTTAGCTCGCGCACAAAAAAAAACGTATACGCAAGTCGAGCCGCGAATTAAATTCAAATCACACATGTGAGGTATCGCCACGATCGCCAGAGCGTGGGCAATAATTTAAAAAAAGAGCTACACTCTAACTCTAAACTGGTAACCATTAAATAAATTTAAAGCGTTGCAGATTGAGATCTCTATTGACCGTAGTTTGTCGCCATCCCACGGGGGGGGGCGCAATTTTAAACCGTAACATGTTGGGTATCTATTTACTCAGCGTGACATCATCTTTCACAATATACAAAAAAAATGGGCTAACTTTACTGTTTAGTATTTTTTAAATGCAGTGAAATGTGATTTTTCAAATTTTTTCCAAAAAAATGGTGTTTTAAAGACCGCTGCGCAAATACCGCGTGACAAAAAATTTTGCAATGACCGACATTTTATTCTCCAGAGTCTTTGCTAAAAAAATATATATAATGTTTGGGGGTTCTAAGTAGTTTTCTAGGAGAAAATACTGGTTTAAACTTGTAAACAAAAAGTGTCCGAAATAGGGCTGGGGCTTAAGTGGTTAAAGAATAAGTTCAGTATAGGAAGTCTATGTGGTTGTGCAGAATAAACTCATACAAATCTGTGCTAATCCAAGATGGTGATGTCAGGACAAGGCAATCACACTGTGTCACCGATGTGAAACACTCCCAAAGCAGAGAATCCAACACTAGGTGTAATGGCTGCTCATCTCAGATAAGGCAAATAGCAGTGTTTCAGCATATGTATAAGGATCCTCTGTCACATTCCACTGGTGACACTGGCTCCATTAGTAATGGCTATGCACTTCTCCTCATTTAGCTGAATACAGCAGGTTTCTGTATCTGTGATGTCACTCCTCCTCCTGGCTGAATTTATAAGTTCTCTGACTTCCTGTTTCCTTTCCAGACATCCCAACCTGCAAAAACTCATTTCAGGGAGGTGGCACTCCACGCCGCGCTTTCCCCCCACGCTCCGCCGCCCCCCCCCCCAGCGCGCCGCTGCACCCTTCCCGCGCCGCTGTGCCCTTCAAGGACATTACATATTATGACAAAACACCACTAGTTATTAAAAAACATATTGCAACAATTTACACACGCTAATGCACATGCTTTTTCTACTTATTTTGCAGACTGCTGGTGGTTACTGCTGGCGGGTACTGCTGGTGCGGGTAATGCTGGTGGTTACTGCTGGCAGGTAATGTTGGCACTGCTGGCGGATAATACTGGTCATGCGGGCACTGCTGTAGGAAGCAGCGGCTGCAGTAGAGAGCAGAGCCGCTGCTTCCTGTATCTAAAACCCGGAAAAGGGACTAAGCGCCAAGAAGTGTAGTGACAGTTTCTTGTGATAATCATGTGCCTATAGCTGCCAGAGAGGATCAACCTCGGGACCGAGGATGCTAGGAAAAAACACACAACAGAGATTCTCTCACCCGGAGGCGCTTGGGGCTGTGATAAAAAAAATACTTATGCCATTGCAAATAAAGTAAAAAAATTAACAGTTTATTAAGATGAACAAGGGAAACAGTTCAAATAATAATACTGTCATGTGCTTTCTGCTTCACTGACCCTTTAAGACAAGCCAAATGTTCTGGTCAGTGGATAGAGCCGAATAGGAGCCAATCCTGCAGTTGTCTCAAAAAGGCTGGGAGTGCTGGGGAAAAAAAGGACAACCTGTTCCTTGTAATGCTAACCCCAGTGGATTGTGTAACATACCGTGGGGGACTTCCAGTGATCCACTTGTAGACACACGAAGGGCTCTGTCCAGGCAAAGAGGCGGAGGGGAGATTGGCGGTGATGGAGCCGAGCGCTGCAGCTGGAGGATGACATCACTGCTGTGAGCCGACAATCCGATGGTATGGGACAGGCCACACTCGGCTACTGAAGGCACTGTGTGATGCTTGGACCAAGCCATCCCATACCATCAGAGTGTCGGTCGGCTCACAGCGGTGATGTCATCCTCCGGCTGCAGCGTTCGGCTCCATCGCCGTCGGTCTCCCCTTTGGCACACATCCTAAGTCTCCTGCGGCAGCCGGGAGATCGCATGGAACTTGCCGGTGTCCGTGGGCCGCCGGCCAAAGGCGGGAGACTCCCGCAAGTCACGGGATACTTGGGATGTCTGCCTTGCTATGCCAGTCCTGATACTATATGTCCCATGATCCTTTGAGCCTCTGTAGTTTTCATACATGCATAGCCATTACTAATGGAGCCAGTATAGCCAGTGACTCTGGGCTGATAAGGAATTCAAAGAAGGTGCTTGTGTCAGAATCCTTATGGTTCTCTAAGTGTGGCCGGTGTGATGGATCAAGCGTGCTCCCCTCACTCCCAGGACCGCACTTACCAGAGGTACTCACCCCCACAGGGGTAGTAAGCCTTGAGTATTTGGAGAGAGAATGGCTCCTACTGACCTCTATTGGTCTTTTCTGGTTCCTAGTGAAAACTCAGATATAATGATATGCTCATTATTTAAAGCTTCCTGACGTGCCCTCCGTGGAGCTGATGGAGAGCCAGGACTGTGTAGGTTTAGGTCTCGGCAAGACGAGTGTGAGCCAGAAAAGGTGGTGTCAGTTCTGTGTCATCTGGAGTGCTGTCTCCGAGCTTTCGTGGATGGGTTGAGTGGAACAGGATGCCAGAGTTCAGTTGGAAAATAGAAGGTATGCCTGTGGGGGTGAGTACCTCTGGTAAGTGCAGTCCTGGGACAGTGCCATCTTAAGGGCATTAAAGGGCCCCGGGCAATGCAGTGCACTGGGGCCCTACCTACACAATCACCCACGAGAGTAAAAATGCAAATTATCAATAAGGCAATATTTATTGGTACAGCAGTGCCAGGCTAATGACAGCTTCCAAGTTTGGCGGCTGGGTCCGGTGAAAACACAAACAAGGACAGGAGTCAGACTCGACTGTCCTGTATGTGTGCCTGTTTCCGTGGAGGCGGACAGGCATTCCTGAAGTTGTGGGCTCCCTCTGCACGGCTCAAGTGGTATGACAGCGGCGCAGGCCGACAGGCGCTTGCCACCTGCTAAGTTCGGCGGTGGGATGCACATGAGTATCGGGACTAATGCTTGGCTGGGGCTCAGTTGCTGGGCAGGGGGGGTCCCCCCAGGCAAGTGGGGCCCCCAGGCAACTGTCCAGCATGCCCATTCGGTATGATTTCCCTGTCCTGGGAGTAAGGGGAGCACGCTTAATCCATCACATCGGCCACACTTGGAGAACCATAAGGATTCTGACACAAACACTTTCTTTAAATTCCTTATTAGCACTGAGTCACTTTAAATATGGATTGAATTCTGGACTGTGTACACAAGTTGATTTATTTACACATTCCTGTGGATACATATACTTTTAACCACCACTTTATGCACTGAGTCATTTTATATGTGATTTGGAATTTGGACTTTTTTTGCACTGAGATTAAATAATTTACAAATTCCTGTGTACATATAATCTTTTTTCTGCCACTTTATGCACTATGCCACTTTTGAATATTGTATCTTTGGTATTTGCACTGGATTGGTATTGTATCCAAGCATATTTAATTCAGCACTGGGTCACTCTATGTGTTTTGTGAATTATATTGGATTATTTACGTAGTCACTTTATACTCAAGCACCTTATTTTATCTCCTCACTTATATTAGTCATTTGGAACACTAATTAGTTCTAGGACTTGGTCACTTTAGTTATACAGTATATTGTATATATATATATATATATATATATATATATATATATTTTTTTTTTTTTTTTTTGTCTTTGAAAATTATGTATTGATTGTACAGACACGGTATAGCAACACACCCTATATTGGGTCTTGTCGTTTTTATATTGTATGTTATCTTGGGCAGCGCCATTTTACCTCCCCATTATTTTAATTTCTTTTATAGCATGGTCCCTACAGAATAAACTGGTGGGTTTAGCATTTTTTTTTATGTCACACGGCATTTGCATAGCGGTTTTTCAAACAAGATTTTTTGGGAAAAAAATACACTTTTTTGAATTTCATTGCGGAAAAAAAAAACAATACACCCCCAATTTATGTAAAATATATATAAGATGATGTTACACTGAGTACATAGATTTTAAACATGTCCCGCTTTAACATTGGACACACCCATGCAACAGTGACAAACTACGTAAATTTTACTATCCACAGGCGCTGCATTAACCACTTAAGCCCCAGCCCTATTTCGGACACTTTTTGTTCACAAGTTAAAATCAGTATTTTTTCCTAGAAAACTACTTAGAACCCCCAAACATTATATATATTTTTTTGGCGAAGACTCTGGAGAATAAAATGTCGGTCATTGCAATATTTTTTTGTCACGCGGTATTTGCGCAGCGGTCTTTAAAACGCCATTTTTTTGGAAAAAATTTGAAAAATCACATTTCACTGCATTTAAAAAATACCAAACAGTAAAGTTAGCCCATTTTTTTTGTATATTGTGAAAGATGATGTCACACTGAGTAAATAGATACCCAACATGTTACGGTTTAAAATTGCGCCCCCCCCCGTGGGATGGCGACAAACTACGGTCAATAGAAGTCTCAATAGCGACGCTTTAAATTTATTTAACGGTTACCAGTTTAGAGTTAGAGTGTAGCTCTTTTTTTTTAATTATTGCTCACGCTCTGGCGATCGCGGCGATACCTCACATGTGTGGTTTGAATAGCGATTTCATTTGCGGCTCGACTTCCGTATACTTATTTTTTTGTGCGCGAGCTAACGGTGACGGGGGCTGCTACATTTTTTTTTCCCATTTATTTTATTTATTTTTTTAACTTTATTACAGTTTTTAAAAAAAAAAAAAAATCTGATCACTTTTATTGCTGTCACAAGCAATGTAAACATCCCTTGTGACACCAATATGTAGTGACAGGTACACTTTATGGAGGGATCGAGGGTCTAAAAGACCCTAGACCCCTCCACTACACTTCCATGTATGCAAAACGCCGAAAACGGCATTTTTGCATACAGCCGTTTTTCAAATCTGCCGCCTTTTGCAGCACAGTAACCCGGAAGTGACGTCATGGACGCCGCCTCCGGGTTACGTCATTGGAGACCCGATCGATGCCGTTTCCGGCTTTTATCTGGACTCCATCCAGCCGGCGGACGTGCCGGCTGGGTGCTCAGTGCTCCCGGTGGGACGGGAGCCCCGGTAAAAGCCACGGATGGCGGCGGGAGGGGGGGGACGTCCCCTCCCGCCCCCCCGGGTAACGATCGAGTGGCTCTCGAGCCGCATCGGTCGTTACTGACGGAATGCCAACCGTCGGCTCTAGGCATCATCCCGGTACATCCCGGTACACTACCGCAAAGTTTACCGACGTACCCATACGTTAGTATGCGGTAAGTGGTTAAAAGCCTTCACAGGTTACCACTTTAGATTTACAGAGGAGGCTGTGTGAGACGATCACTGTTTGCATGCAGGACTAATGAATTAGCCTTTACCTTTTTTTAAATTAAATTATTTATTTTATTTTTTAACATCCTTGTGACAGCAATAGGCATGTGACAGGTACTCTTTATGGAGAGATCTGGGCCAAAATCTCTCCTCTGCCCTTCAAAGCATTAAAAACACCAAAGTCAGTGTTCTCAAACGCTTTCGATTTTTTCTTTATAATGGTGCCGTTGATATCCGAGTAAATGGAAGTGATGTCAGGTAATGGCTTCCAGGTTACCATAGCAGAGAGTCAATCAAAGCCAATTATGGCTTTGTACACCTTACTGACATGCCGGATGGTCGCTCGGGTCTCTCAATGGGACAGGAGAGCCTGAGCAAACCACAGAAGGTGGCGAGAGGGGGGTATCCCCTCCTGAAGCTTAAAAAAAATGCCCCCCCCCCCCCCCGCAGCTTAAAAAAAGCAGTCCAACAGCTAGTTAGCCACTAGGATTGCTTTTACAAGAAAGCCGACCACCGGCTCTAAGGCTGCGTTTACATCTGGGCACTTTGATTCTGCCCATGATTTCAAAATGCCCATGTGTGAATGCAGCCTTAAAAACGGTACAGGGGCGATTCCTATGGCTGCAGGCATCATTCCAGGTATAACCCCGTCCCTCAGAAGTCCAGTGACATACGGGTATGTTTCTGGTCAAAAAGTGGGTATTCTGTCTTACAAGAATTTTTGTAACTTAACCACTTCAGGTCCGCCCTATAGCAGTTTTACTGCTACAGGGCGGCACCTGTGTGCCGGATCACATGTATATACATGATCTGACTCTTCTGGGTAGGGAGTGAGCATGGGCGCTGCCGGCTGCTCGCTCGCTTTCACTGCGATTACACACAGCAGAAGCCGTTCAGTGGGTGAACGGTACCCGACGTCCGCTGGCACCCACCGATCATTAAGCAGAAGCAGAATGGCGATCTGCCTATGTAAACAAGGCAGATCACTGCTCTGACAGGAGCAAAGTAATGGATCCTGTGTCTCTGCAATGCAGGGAATAAATTCCATATCTTCCCCTAGTAAAAGCACCTAACACCGCACAGTAAAACACTGGCTAGTCACACATTTAACCCTTTGTTTGCCCCTAATGTTAACCCTTTCCCAGCCAGTGTCGTTAGTACAGTAACAGTGCATATATTTTTAGCACTGATCACTGTATTAGTGTCACTGGTCCCCAAAAAAGTATCAGTTAGTGTCACGATGTATACCGCAATATTGCAGTCCCTCTAAAATTCGCTGATCGCCACCATAACTAGTAAAGAAATTAAATTATTGGGATTTTTTTTACCAAAAATATGTAGCAGAATATATATCGGCCTATATTAATAAAGAAATTTCCCTTTTTTTTATTGGATGTTTTATAGCAGAAAGTGAAAAAAATATTGTTTTTTGTAAATTGATGGTCTTTTTTATATATAGCGCAAAAAATAAAAAGCACAGAGGTGATCAAATACTAACAAGCGAAAGCTCTATTTGTGGGAAAAAGGGACATTGTTTTTTGGGCACATCGTCGCACGACCGCGCAATTGGCAGTTAAAGTAGTGCAGTGCCGTATCACAAAAAATGGCCTAGTCATGAAGGGGGGGGTAAATATTCCAGAGGTCAAGTGGTTAAAGTGAAACTAAACTCAGAACCTTGCACTCACTAGCAGATGTGTCTATGAGTATAGTGAACTATTCCAGAGAGAAGAACAGTCAGCTGTGTTTACAACAGCTAACCGTTCCTCTCTCTCAGCGGGGAATGATCGCGGGTGTCAGATGGCAATCGGAGCCGCCTGACCCGTGCATTGGCTTCCCCGCTGCCAAATCTTTCCCCTACTTAGTAGACGCCATAACTTTTGCGCAAACCAATCATAATACGGTTATTGTGATTTTTTTTTTTTTTTTTTTTACCAAAAATATGTAGCAGAAAACAAATTGGCCTAAAATGTTAAAAAAAATTGTGATTTTTAATTTTTTTTTTTTGGGAATGTCATATAGCAGAATGTGAAAAATGATGTTTTTTTTTTTTTCCAGAATTGTCGCTCTTTTTTTGTTTATAGCATAAGAAATAAAAATCACACAGGTGATCAAATACCACCAAAAGAAAGCTCTATTTGTGGGAAAAAAGGACATCAATATTATTTAAGAACAGCATCGCACGACCGTGCAATTGTCGTTAAAATACCGCAGTGCCGAATAGCAAAATATGGCCTGGTCATTAAGGGGGGAAATCTTCCGGTCCAGAAGTGGTTAAAGTGGTCATTAAGCCACTTTATACCATCCTGTCTGGTCTGTTTTATAATCCTGTGCCCCTGTGTCTGTATTTTAAAAAACATAAGCCGTTCTTTAAGGCCCCTTTCACACTAGTGCAACTTGTCCCGCGATCTCTCCCCATGGAGACTGGATGGCCACTGGGGGAGCCAATCAGCAGGTTCGGTGGATGTTATGTCCCGCGGGCACCCGTGATCGCTCCCCCTGGTGTAAACACGGCAGACCGCTGTTCTGTCAGTAATGAACACAGGGATCCTGTGATCCTCCTATTTAGGAACACAGGTCTCTATGTTCATCCAGCAAGCCCACCCCCCCACATAGTTAGAAAGCACCCCCTAGGGGCATGTTTAACCCTTTGATCGCCCCTGGTGTTAACCCCTGACCTGCCAGTGTCATTATTACAGTAACAGTGCATATTTTTAGCACTGAATACTGCAATAATGTCACCGGTCCCCCCCCCCCCCCCCAAAAGTGTCAAAAATGTCAGTTAAGTGTCCGATCTGTCCTCCGCAATGTGACAGTCCCTCTAAACATCGCTGATCGCCGCCATTAGTAGTAAAAATTAAATAAATAAAAATGACATAAATATATCCCATAGTTTGTAGATGCGATAACTTTTGCGCAAACCAATCAATATACTCTTATTGGGATTTTTTTTGTACCAAAAATATGTGGCAGAATACAAACTGTATTGAGAATGTTTTTTTAACAGAAAGTAAAAAATATTGTTTTTTTTTTTCAGAATTGTCGTTTTTTATTTTGTTTATAGCGCAAAAAAAAAAAAAAAAAAAAAAAAAAATCGCACAGGTGATCAAATACCACCAAAAGAAAGCTCTGTTTGTGGGGGGAAAAAATAAATCAATTTTATTAGGGTATAGTGTCGCACAACCGCGCAATTGTCAGTTAAAATAACGCAGTGCCGAATCTCAGTGCTGAATCGCAAAAAACAGCCTGGTCATTATGGGGGTAAAACCTTTCGGTCCAGAAGTGGTTAGAATGATGCCTCGCCCTGAAAAAAGTTCTGTGGATACCCATGGTTAAATACCTTTTCACATCAGCAGTATATAGCAGTCTTGTGACTTCTATCAATGTCTGGTTAAAGCTTGTCGCTTTCATACTGCTCTAAGGTTGGCCATACATTATACAATTTGTATTGTATAATTTTCCATAGGATTTACCAAAACCATATAACATGAGGTCAAACCTTAACACTTTCAATGTGTATGCAATCAGGCAAGCCCTTGCACTACATAGTTGAATGTGAATCTAAGGGTCCTTTCACACGAGCTTTCCACCCGGCGGACTCCGTTTTGCTCATCGGGGGATCAATCCACTGAACCCTGCTGAGCAGACGGATGACAGGTTTGTCTCCACTTACTTTGCAGGGACGGAGCTGTCAAGTCCCCGCTCTCCTCTGTGAGAGATCTGATGATAATGGACCACCTGTCCGTTTTCATCCGATCCTCTGCATGGTTGGAAAATAACTTTGGATTTCACGGACAGGATCGGATTTCATGGACAGGATCGGATTTCATGGACAGGATCGGATTTCACAGGATTGGATTTCACGGACAGGATCGGAATTCACGGACAGGATCGGAATTCACGGACAGGATCGGAATTCACGGACAGGATCGGATTTCACAGACAGGATCGGATTTCAAAGGATCGGATTTCACGGACAGGATCGGATTTCACAGGATCGGATTTCACGGACAGGATCGGATTTCACGGACAGGATCGGATTTCCCAGGATTGGATTTCACGGACAGGATCGGATTTCACAGGATCGGATTTCACAGACAGGATCGGATTTCACAGGATTGGATTTCACGGACAGGATCGGATTTCACAGGATCGGATTTCACGGACAGGATCGGATTTCACAGACAGGATCGGATTTCACAGGATCGGATTTCACAGGATCGGATTTCACGGACAGGATCGGATTTCACGGACAGGAATGGATTTCACGGACAGGAATGGATTTCACAGGATCGGATTTCACGGACAGGATCGGATTTCACAGGATCGGATTTCACGGACAGGATCGGATTTCACGGACAGGAATGGATTTCACGGACAGGATCGGATTTCACAGGATCGGATTTCACGGACAGGATCGGATTTCACAGACAGGATTGGATTTCACAGGATCGGATTTCACGGACAGGATCGGATTTCACAGGATCGGATTTCACGGACAGGATCGGATTTCACAGGATCGGATTTCACAGACAGGATCGGATTTCACAGGATCGGATTTCACGGACAGGATCGGATTTCACAGGATCGGATTTCACGGACAGGATCGGATTTCACAGGATCGGATTTCACGGACAGGATCAGATAGCGGCGGGTGTCAGCGGACATATCACCGCTGACATCCGATGCTCCATAGGAATGCATGGAGGATCCAATTAGGTCTGCCTGAAAAACTGACAGGTGGTCCTGATCGGAAAGCCCGTGTCAAAGGGGCCTTAAGGAAAATGAAGAAGAAAATTGTATAATGTATGGCCAGCTTAACTGTCCTATAAGGCCGCAGGACCCCTGACCCTCTGTCTGGACAGTGCTGATTGGCCCTGTGCTGATCACATGCACTCTCCCAAGAAAAAAATAATGAAAAACAACTCTTAAGCAATACACACCAAACTGAGCATGTGCAGAGTGACTCCAGTAAGTCCTGTCTGGACATGTTATGGGGACAGTGGAAGAAGGGGAGGATCAGAGAAGACATAATCAAATAGCCTTAGGATTAACCCCTTCAGTTCCACAGTGAGTATAAGAAGCATGCTTTACTGTATTCACTGATTTTACTGTTGTGGGTTTAGTAACTCTGGTGTTTGATGCAAAACAAAACAAATGGATGCTGAATCATGGGATGTAGGAGGCTAATGCCTTCCCCAGGCTGATCAGACACTACATAGGAGATTGTATAGTGTATGGGCCGATCTTCCAGTGACTGTGATGGCGCTGCCCTAGGTGACAGCGCAGTACGGCGGGGACGGGGTAGGAGGAAGCGGAGGATCAGCTGAGGGGAGGGGGCGGAGCTTAGAGCGGCCCCGCAACTTGACTCCAAAGAGCTCGGCGCTGCCATGTCTGGATGAGGAGAGGCGGACGGAGCGGACAGGCCGGAGCGGCGGGAGCCGCCACCATGCGGAGGGAGAAGGGGTGCGGTATGAGGTCAGCTGTGGGCTTTCTGTCCCGGAGAGGCCTGCACGGAGAGCCGCTCCTCAGGGAGGACTTCCAGAGGAGGAGGCTGCAGGCCTGTAGGAACCTCTACAAGAAGGACCTGCTGGGCCACTTCGGATGTGTCAACGCCATCGAGTTCTCCAATCACGGGGGACATCTGCTGGTGTCAGGCAAGTCACCCCGATATCCCATCTTATATCCCGGGGGGACGGGGGCGGGGCTAACGGCGAGTCCACCAATCCCCGTCACCGAGTCAGCAATCATGGCCTCTCAGGACTCGGCTGTCAGAGATTCCCCGGACCGTACAATGGTACAATGGGGGGGGTCACACTTCCTTGTTCTATCACTGGGGACACCTCCCTTCACTTCCTGTCCAGGACCAGCAACAGGAAGTCACAGGAATATCCCTCTCAGACGGTGTCACCACAACAGGTGTCCCCAATGGAAGCTTTCCCTGCCCCCCACAGACATGAGCCACTGACACCCACAATGGGGTCTGCCAAATACTAGAGATATACAATAATAGGGGGCCCATCTCCAAACTTCTACACAAAGGGCCCCTTTACTGTCATTAGGACTGTGACCGGGGGAGGAGACTATGGCCATCTTTGGTGTCAGTGGAAGCAACAGCGCCCCCTTGGTGTCAGTGGAAACAATTGTATCCCGCTGTGGGTGTCAGTGGAAGAAGCAAATGGGTCCCATTGTTGGTGTCAGTGGAAGCAATACTGGCCCGTTATTGGTGTCATTGGAAGCAATACTGCCCTGTTATTGGTGTCAGTGGAAGCAATACTGCCCTGTTATTGGTGTCAGTGGAAGCAATACTGGCCTGTTATTGGTGTCAGTGGAAGCAATACTGGCCTGTTATTGGTGTCAGTGGAAGCAATACTGGCCCGTTATTGGTGTCATTGGAAGCAATACTGCCCTGTTATTGGTGTCAGTGGAAGCAATACTGCCCTGTTATTGGTGTCAGTGGAAGCAATACTGGCCCGTTATTGGTGTCATTGGAAGCAATACTGCCCTGTTATTGGTGTCAGTGGAAGCAATACTGGCCTGTTATTGGTGTCAGTGGAAGCAATACTGGCCCGTTATTGGTGTCATTGGAAGCAATACTGCCCTGTTATTGGTGTCAGTGGAAGCAATACTGGCCTGTTATTGGTGTCAGTGGAAGCAATACTGGCCCGTTATTGGTGTCATTGGAAGCAATACTGCCCTGTTATTGGTGTCAGTGGAAAGAATAGTGCCCCATTGTTGGTGTCAGTGGAAGCAATTGTGTCCCGCTGTGGGTATCAGTGGAAGCAATAATGCCCTGTTGGTGTCAGTGGAAGCAATACTTTCCCGTTGTTGGTGTCAGTGGAAGAAGCAATTGTGCCCCGTTGTGGGTATCAGTGGAAGCAATACTGGCCCATTGTTGGCGTCAGTGGAAGCAATAGTGTCCCGTTGTGGGTATCAGTGGCAGAAATAATGCCCCAAGGACCAGATAAAGGCAAGCCAAGGGCCGCAGTTTGGAGACCTCTGATATAGAAAAGAGAGTCATGGATTTTCCTGATACCCCAGGAAAGGATATACATTGTTTGGTTTCTGTTCTTAGGGTACCGGGAACATTCATGTCTTTTTCTTTTGCCAAGGTGAGTTCATACACATTATGGGAGACACGTGCCTAAAGCAGCTTGGAGATTGGTAGCGGTTTTACAGGGTAAGGCTCCTTTCACACAGTCCGCCTCCATCGGCAGGCTCCGTGCTCGATACACAGATCCCTGCTGAGCAGGCAGGTGACGGCTCCCTCTCTGTTCTGTGTGCGCAGAGGGAGGTGTCAGAGCCCCTCTGCTCTCTATGGGGGAATCGGATGACAGCCTGTCTGCTCTCATCCGATCCCGGGACGGATGAAAAATAAGGTTTCCATCCGTCCAGATTTCACAGACAGGATCGGATGTGGATGGCAGTGGACATGTCTCCGCTGACACCCACTGCTCCATAGGGATGCATGGAGGATCCGATCAGATCCACCTAAAAAACTGACAGGCGGATCTGATCGCATCGTTCATGTTAAAGGACCCTTACTTCATCTTTACCAATAATCTGCCAATGGAGATCAGGGGCATCTGTAGATCCAATCACACCGTGCAGATCAGGTGTACCTGATGAAGGCTGATTGGAAAACCCTTGGGACATTGCTGAGGCCCAGTTATTACTGCTTACCCCTAGAGATTGGCTCCTAGTCCCAACCCCCATGCCCAATCCGGCCAGGAAGCGGACCCTGCACACCTCTAATGACAGGCAGTGAGACATTGTCCTGTCCGCATCTGCATAGATGGGGAAATGTCTCAGTGTCTGTGATTAGCAGGGTGTACCCTCTCTACCCCACCCCACCATCACAGGAGTGAGCTTTCTCTGGTTCCACGTGCGTTTTCTCCTCCTGATGCAGGAGCTCAGAATTTGGGGAGCTCATTCCTATGAAGGTGAACAGTAACAGCTGGGCCTCTCCTAGCAATGTCCTGGGAGTTTTCCAGTCAGGCTTCAGGATGTATGTAGCTCACCTACACCTATAGCAAGGGCAATATTCAAATTTGGCCAAAGATTTTTTATCTACAGACATTTTTAGAGCCTCCAAATCACCTTTACACAGTTGTGGGGGACCCACATTGGTTCCTGGGTTCTCCTGTTCCACTGAGGAGTCTGGGTCCATGAGAAACTGTTTCCCTGATGAAAGAAGGAGGAATCAGATAGTCACAAACACAATATCCCCTGCGCTTGGTAAAGTGCCCGCTCCAGATGAGTCGCTAGAACTCCTTTCACGTTCTGTATGGATAAATGCCGTCTGTCTGCCCTCAGACTGGAGGAGTCTGGAACACTGAAACCATACAAAAGAAACACAGGGCACACTGACCCAGTGCTTTATCCAAAGACAAATCATTTATTTGAGTAAAAAGTGGTAAGTATTATATTCTCAAAATTCATTCATGTTAAAAAGCTTCTTCAGAGCCACAAGTCTTGTGGCTCTGAAGAAGAGGTAAACCCTCAAAACGCGTCAGCCCATTGGACCTTCATTTATGTCACATGAGTTGATGAACATGGAATAAGTTGCTGGAATTTCTGATGAGTTTTTTACTATGAATGAATTTTATGAGTATAATACCAGTTTTTACTCAAATGATTTGTCTTCGGATAATGCACTAGGTCAGTGCACTCTGTGTTTGTTTCTTTTGTATGGAAACAGGAGGAACTCTGGGAACATCCCATCCCTCCTGCGACTAATGACCCCGAAGTCAATGTGTGATGTCACTTCTGGTGTCACAGCTGTCATTCCTAAGGTGTGCAGGCCATACATGGGTCCAATTCTGAACAAATTTTCTTTCACAAATCAGAAGTTTGGTGTTTTGTAATCGGATGGCGCCACCATTGATTTTCAAAATTCGAGTAACCAAGCCTTCAGTTTCACCTCCTGTTGCTGTAGTAAAAAATGTAGTGCTTGGGAAACTTCTTTTCTTTCCGGGAATTTTCTTTTCTTGTGCTCATGTGCATTTCTTTTTCTATTAGTCTTTCACACATTTCTCCCATCATTGATTATAAAATCATTCGTTTTTCAAAAAATTTCCAACATGCTGATCACTCAAATTCGATGGCCGTACGAAAATCGGCCCACTAATAGTGCAAAATTAGAAGGAAAATTTTTAGTTAAGATTTTCGAAAAAAAATCGTTTTGAAAATTCGACCCATGTATGGGCGGGCTTATGGCCCATACACATAATCAGAATATTGTATGAAAAATACCGCTTTCAAAGCAATCATATGGTAATCTTATTGTTCGTACACACCCCACATAAAAAAAGTGAAGCGTGGGGAAAGCATGTTTATATAAACATCAACTGCGCCACACATGTGAGGTATCATTGTGAATGTCTAATAGACCACCAAATCTTCATAAAGTGTAACTGTCACCTGTTCATGCAATCACATAGGTGCTTATAAGCCCACTTGTGATAGTTACATACGGTAGTTAGTCTGGTTGAAAAAAAGACACAAAGTTCAACCAATAAAAGGGAAGAGAAAAATAATTTGCAATCTCATACCTGCAGTTAATCCAGAGGAAGGCAAAAACCCCCAGCAAACTATGATCCAATTTGCTATATGCAGGGGAAAAAATTATTCCTGATTTCCCCCCCCCCCCGAGAGGCAATTCGAGATTGCCTGGATCAACTTTACCTATAAATATTAGTATCCATATGTTATCTACATTTAGGAAAGAAACCAGGCCTTTTTTAAAGCGCTTACTGTACATATACATACCTCTTACTGTAAAGAAATCTTTCCATATTTGAAGATTAAATCTCTTTTCCTATAGAAATAAAGAATTCCCCCTTGTCCTCTGTCAAGGTCTTAACCACTTAAGCCCCGGAAGATTTTACCCCCTTCCTGACCAGGGCCTATTTTGCGATTCGGCACTGCGTGACTTTAATGGACAATTGCGCGGTCGTGCGACGCTGTACCCAAACAAATTTGACAACCTTTTTTCCCACAAACAGAGCTTTCTTTTGGTGGTATTTGATCACCTGTGCGATTTTTTTTTGATCATGCGTTATAAACAAAAAAAGAGCGACAATTTTGCAAAAATAACAATATTTTTCACATTTTTTTATATGAAATTCCCCCAAAAAAATGTAAAAATCTATCTTTTTTTTAACATTTTAAGCCAATTTGTTTTCTGCTACATATGTTTGGTAAAAAAATCGCTAAAAGCGTATTTTGATTGGTTTGCGCAAAAGTTATTGCGTTTAGTAACTAAGGGAAAGATTTATGTAATTTTTATTGTTTCTTTTTTTAACGAGTAATGGCGGCGATCTGCGATTTTTTTTTTTTTGCGTGACTGCGACATTGCGGTGGACAGATTCGAACCCTTGACTGACATTTTTGACACTTTTGGGGTTACCAGTGACATTACTACAGTAATCAGTGCTATACATATGCACTGTTACTGTAAAATGACACTGGCAGGGAAGGGGTTAACTTTATCTGGGAAGGAGGGGTTAAGTGTTGTTAGCTCCAATCTTGTCAGGAGGCAATCACGATGATATTACAGCCCTTCAGTTGCTAACTTCCCCCAATAGATAATGAATTCACCCTCCGTCCGGCCGGGAGTTATGACAACACATAGCACTCAAACTTAGTGCAGTCACAACTAACTTTATTGCACGTGAAGCTCATATTTAAGGCAATGTTTTGAGCGGAAAAGACTGCTCCAAACCGGTTTATAATTCATCAGTCAATAGCACATATCAGACAGAATAGTACATAAAAGGGCCTTTGCTTTTGCCATGCATTTGTGTCAATGTGAGGTGTTCCCGTATAATAATTTGTGTCCTGTGACAGAGTCGCCCCGGCTGCATTCAGTTGTCATGTGTTAATGTAAGCAATTGTCAATTGTTTATGGTTGGTGTCGGTAATCTCTTATGCAAAGTGTCTTGTAATCTAAATGCTAAATATCCAACTGTCAAGTGTTCAAATGAATGAATGGAGGGGTGGTTTAACATGTCGTCTAAATGCAAAATACAGCTGGCTAGTCTGGCTTTTTAAATCTGTAATTGCATGGGCCACATTTCATCACAGGATGGGCATAAACTGAAATATATATCTGAAATATCATAAGGCATGTTAATACACTCTTTCAAGTGTGTCCCGAGGGGCGTGATTCTAACTGTGATTGGATGTGGCTGTGTGTGTAACAGCAGAGATCAACGGTCCTACATAGCAGGACCGTATGATCTGTTCTGTTACACAGGGGAGAATGACAGGCGGCTGTGTTTACATTAGCCGCCTGCCTTTCTCCCGGTGTAACCGACGATCGCGAGTGACCGGCGGACATCGGGTCTGTGGTCACTCGCGCGGGGGGGTCCGTGAGCGAGCGGGAGCACGCCTCCGGCGGCGCTCGCTCCCTAGAGCCTCTCAGGCAAGCGACGTAGTACTACGTCGCTTTGCCTGTGAGGGGCTGACCGCCGCAGTAAATAGTCCTGCGGCAGTCGGCAAGTGGTTAAAGTGAAAAACTCAACAATAATACTAATAAAGTAAAATATAACTAAAAAAGTGTTTAAAAAAATGTATACAATAAATAAACATCATTAAAAAAGAAATCTATAGCACCCCCATACACATAAAGTGAAGTATAGGGCAAGCATGTATTCGTAAACATCAATTGTGGTATCATTGCCAACGCTAATAGACCCCCAAAATCTCCATAAAGTGTACCTGTCCTCTGCCCATCACATAAGGGCTTATTAGCCCCTATATAATGGCAAAAAAGTTCAAATTAAATGTTAAAAGAATTGTACACAATAAATAACAAGAGTAATAAAAAAAATAAAAAGCAACCCTATACCCACGGCACATAAAAGCATAGGGCAAGTATGTATATGTAAACATCAGTTACGCCACATGTGTAAGGTATCATTGAGGATGTTGGAGTGAGAGACATAATCCTTGGATCATAGTTCCAAACTGATGACCTGTAAAGTCTTTTAAAGTGTTGCTTATGGAGAAATGCGGATACCATCATTTTTTGTGATTCCATGGACATGCACAATTTTAAGGCTTGACATGTTTGGTATTTATTTCATTGACGCAACCCCATTTTTTTTTTTTTTTTTTTTTTATAATTTGCCAAAAATGGGTATTCTATTGTGTTGGTTTGCACTAAAATTCATTTTACTGTGTTTTTTCCTGGAAATATGCAATGGATAAATAACTGCGCAAATATCATGTGACATAACAAATTGCAACAACCACCATTTTTTTTCTTCAGGGTCTCTGCCTTTTAGGAAAATATAAACTTTTTAGGGGCTTTACGGTTATTTCTAGCAAAAAATGAAAAGAATTGCATCGGGACACAAGTGATTGAAGAGAAATATCGCCCTCTCCTATAACTTGTCATTATTTTTCTCCTCACCCCACAACACAATTGAATATTAAACATTTTTGGTGGATTAAATGTTCCCACTCAGTTACCAAACTTCCTAATTTTTCTTGGCGAGAATGACGCCGATGTCACAAATTTCGGGAAATCTGCCCCATGCATCATCAGGACCCAGAAGAGACAGCTGGCCTCCTGATGGCTTCAGGTGAGAAGATGGCGGTACAGGACCTGGAGTGCTGAGACAGAGCAGCAGCTTTCTCCAGACAACACTGCATTCACTGGGTGGGCAAGTATGTTTTTTTTTTTTTGACAACCCAGCATTAAGGTTAGAAGGGGAAAAATTGTCCACTTTCACCCCCTTACCTTTATGGCAGAGTTATTCACAATTCACATACTCAACTGGCCAGCAAATCTGGGGTTGTCTGCCTTGTCGCTGTCCTGTGCCACCATCTTTGTTGCAGATTCATCAGGAGCCAACTGTCTTTTCCTGGTTCAGGCCCCCCCCCCCCCCCCCACTCATGGAGCACTTCCAGGCCTCCTCTCCTCCATCTACATGAATGAAACGTGAAGCATCTGGGGATATGGAACGTTCATATCCTAGAAGGCGTCAGAGCAGAGGAGACATCATTCTGACCTATGCAAGAATATCAGCCGGGAGACATTATGAACAAATATGGTTATTAAGAGGAACTAACAAAGAATAAAAAAGAATAATTGCTGTTTTATATTGTGGAGCGCAAGAATGCCCAGTGGATCTAGCGAGAGAAGGTCCCCTTTATGGATTTTCCCTCAATTACTCTCCCAGTGACATGAAGACAAATTGAAGGGTCCATCTCCAAAGCGCAGACCTAGATGGCAATAAAACAATAAAACCTCCACTCTATCCAAAAGTAAAAAAAAATAAAAATACACTTTAAAGTGGAGTTCCACCCATTTTCGTAACTTTAGATGTATGTAATCCCCTTTAAAACGACTTTTACTAATGGAAACTTTTTTTTTTTTTTGCTAGTAAATACCTTAATTTCTGCTTTATTCCTCACTTCCGGGTCCGATCGGCGATGACGTAATTTGGCGATTCGCAGTGTGTGCTGGGATGTATTCCATTCCATAAATCTCGCAGTATTACCCAGGAGCTGAGCTGTACTGTGTGTATTCAGGTCGTTCTCTGCCCCGCCTCCTCTCAGTGAGTTGTACTGTATGCATTGTATTCAGGACGTGCTCTGCCCCGCCTCCTCTCAGTGAGTTGTACTGTATGCATTGTATTCAGGACGTGCTCTGCCCCGCCTCCTCTCAGTGAGTTGTACTGTATGCATTGTATTCAGGACGTGCTCTGCCCCGCCTCCTCTCAGTGAGTTGTACTGTATGCATTGTATTCAGGACGTGCTCTGCCCCGCCTCCTCTCAGTGAGTTGTACTGTATGCATTGTATTCAGGACGTGCTCTGCCCCCGCCTCCTCTCAGTGAGTTGTACTGTATGCATTGTATTCAGGCCGCTCTCTGCCCCGCCTCCTCTCAGTGAGCTCAGTGAGGATATAATGCTTTCAGTCCTCGCTCACTGAGAGGAGGCGGGGCAGAGAACGGCCTGAATACAATGCATACAGTACAACTCACTGAGGGGAGGCGGGGCAGGCACGGCTCAGTACAGCTCAGCTCCTGGGTAATACTGCAAGATTTCTGGAATGGAATACATCCCAGCACACACTGCGAATCGCCGAATTACGTCATCGCCGATCGGACCCGGAAGTGAGGAGAGGAGGAATAAAGCAGAAATTAAGGTATTTACTAGCAAAAAAAAAAAGTTTCCATTGGTAAAAGCCATTTTAAAGGGGATTACATACATCTATGTAATCCAACCTATTAAAAATGGGTGGAACTCCACTTTAAGCAGTTGAAGAGTACCAGCTTGAATTTACCTCTTCATCACTATGCCAGTTTTCAGTGCTGTGATAGATTGACTGACAACTTCTCTGTCATACAACATACTTTACCAAAATACATTTTACATAATTTTTTTTAATAGAGCTTCCCAATGAGCGTACGCATATGGGGGGTCTTCTTCTGTGGGGCCTTATATATGCTCTGTGGTGTTTCTGCAGAGAGCGCGCTTCGCAGTGTACTCCAAGCACAGAAGCCAAGCTCTTACTGAGGGTTTTATACCTATGATTGGGAAACGGAAGGTCCTCTGATTGGCTTGGGAACCGGAAGGTCCTCTGATTGGCTATCACAGTGATAAGTCATTTTACAGCCTGCCGCTGTGTTGTTTTTTCCTCTTAAAGTGATAGTAAACTAGGCATTGTGATTTTTACCTACAGGTGAGCTTATAATAAAGCCGCCCTCCAGTGCTTCTACAGACTCGCTCGAGTGATGGGTGAGCTGGAGAATGAATTTTAGGCAGGATTAAAAATAGGCATCTTTCAATGGGCTAGCTTGTGTGTGTTTTTAATGAGGATAAAAACAATAAAACGCACACTATTGTTTTTGGGCCCTACTACGTGTACAAACAAACCACATACACATATGTGTTATCGCTGCGATCATTAGGGGAAGACATTATTTTGGGTTGCTCGTTGGTAGGATATGGTCGTCGTCTTTTTCTTCTTTTTATATTTTTTATTTTTTTGTGCCAGTTTCACTTTGATAATAAAAACATGGGATATGTTCATTTACCTTTTACCACCAATTGAAAGTCCAATTTGTCCTTCAACAAAAAAAAAAAAAAAAAAACAAGGTATAATTCACCGGATACACAAAGTAGTTTTGATGATGTATACGGTAGGGCTGAACGATAGTCGATGTGATATCGACTATCGTTCTGCGGGCGTGGGCAATATACATATCGCCGAAGACGCAATATTTAGCATAGGCAGGGAGAAGTCGGGACTTGGGTGAGGAGGAGGACTCGCAGTGCTGGCAGCCGACACATCCATTTTGCTTTCAGCTGTGATCGGAACTCCGCCCCTTCAGCCCGATGCAATCCAGCCCTCCCAGCTCTGCCTCTAGTATCCAGCCAACCATTACTCCGCCCATTGTCTCTCCTGGCTGCATCGGGGGCGGGATCAGGCTGTAATGTTTTGTAAATAAATTCAATAGAGAGACAATGGGCGGAGTAATGGTCGGCTGGAGACTAAGAGGCAGAGCTGGATTGCATGGCGGATTGCATGGCGGCGGAGAGGCTGCAGAGCGCTACAGTGCAAAGCAGCAGGAGAGGGGGGAGAGACGTCTGGAGCATGGCGGAGGAGCACCGGGGGACAAAGGATGCTACCGTACTACTGCTGGGACACTTCACTCAGCCCGCTTCCTCTACACTCCGGCTCCGACACAAGGCTCGGGCTGTCCAGGCGGGAGAAGTTCTACAAGTGTGGCGGATCCCCTGGCGGAGAGCTGAGCTCTGCTCACCGATCCCTCCTCCGGAGACTGTCCGGGAGAAATATTGCGATATATATAGTTAAAAACCAAATATCGCAATGTTCTTTTTTTCCCCCCAGTATCGTGCAGCCCTAGTATACGGTTTTCTAATACATGTCAAAGTTGCAAAACTTAATTCAGGCAAATTGTTTTGCCACCAGGCATGAAGGGGATAATCGCCACAGAGGATTTATTCCTTACTATGTAAAGAAAAAAAAAAGACCAAACATTTTGAAAAAAAAACTGTTCTAAAATATTTCAAATAAATCATCTTTTATCTTTGTAAATTTGGATCAGGATGGATCTCAGTTGGTTCTTTTAGTGCTCGTTCATACCAGGTGTATTGATCAGCATGGACCAACCCAGGCTTAATACAAGGACAGCAAGAAAACAATGGTTCTCTATGTGTCCTGTTCATAAAAATGCAGCACATTGCACAATAATGCATTTACAACGCATGTTAGCATGTTGCAATGCGCTATTGTGCAGAGAGAGAAGTATTTTTTGTTCACTTTAAATAAAGATAAAAAAGGGAAACTTATACCCTGCATAAAAGACACAGCTGTGGGAGCACATTATAACTCAGGCCCATTAACCCAATGCTAAAAGTAGCAAAGCAAATGACAGTGATCCCTAGCTGGGAGTGGAGAGGCTGAACGGACAGCCTGTAACCCCACCCACCATTGGTGATCAGTGACACTTTGAATCCCCCCTCACCTTTTGCCTCTTTGTCAGCCACTGTTTTCCCCTTCCTCAACTACTGTGATCTGATCTGTGAGGAAGGGGAGGGCTCAAGTGTAAAGGCACGCAGTGTTTACATCTGTGATCACTCTGATTGGCTTTCTGAATTTTGCCTGTGATCTGTGCTGTCTAGCAATCGAAAGATTACAGGTATTGGGAGCGTTCCTGGTGTACACATCCCCTTTTTAAATTAAGGACATTTTTAAACGTCAGATCGGAACAGGAGGTCTCCCAGCTAGCTGTTTTAATACAATGGGTGGAAAGAAGGTGGTTAAGGTAGCTTTCATATTATAGAGCTAAATGTTATGTATATCATACAAGAACAATCTATCGTGTATTGCCAGCCTCACTCCTGACCTTCATAGGGATTTGTATCTGCGTCCACAATAAAACATATTGTGTAGTCCCTGTTCAGTGTACCTTTGTGTACTGTGTGACCACTAACAGGAAGAAAGAGAGTTAGTCTTCCCCTCACATTCTTATAGCCGATGCTCCAGGCTGACTCACCTGCTGTCTTTTCAGCTCTTTCCCCTCCGGTGGTATTATCGCTTCTGCACAAGATGAGCTGGAGCATGCTGACAACGAAGGGTGTATTGGGGCGGGACATTATCACTGGTTGTTAAGGACCCTGGGGGGTAGCAGCTCCTTAACAATCACCCGCTGGCATCCTAACAACCAATGAGTAGCTGGTTGTTAAGGAGCAGGCACCTGACGGAATCCTTAACAACCAGCTGTTCACACAATATGTGCTGTAATGCATTTAAAACTAACTTTAAAGCTCTATTCACACCTGAGCGTATCGTGTTTTTTTTTTTTTTTTGGCGTTTTTCAGGGGTTATATGCAGGTGTTTGGAGGCAGGCATTGACATCCAACAAAAAAGCCTGTAATCTGCCAAAAAAAAAAAAGCTAATGTACTTTTTGAGCTTCAGGCATTTTGCTTCAGGCGACAAAACGCTCACATGTGAACAGGGGAAATGAATGCGATTTTGCCTGTTGGGCGTTTTGAGACTTTGGTTTCAGCATCCTGGTTTAGCTGTGACATTCTCCTTGTCTGTCTGTCCACCTACAAGGTGATTAATGTGGCCAGTCTCTGGGTGGATGCCAAACCTGATTTAAGCCAGCCAAGTCTGCAGTCTCATGCTTGTGATAGGGCAAGTAATATTAGTATAATAATAGTATATTAATATGTGTTGCAGGCTTCCTGTTTGTTTGCCCCACTCTGCTAGATTGGAATCCCTTGTTGATGAACTTGGATCGTATATCAGACTATTCTCTGAACTGATTAATCCCGACTATTCTTAACCTTGCCTGCCTTGTACCTGGACTGTCATTGAAGCACTCTGTCTGTCTGCCTACCACAAGTACCAGTTCGCACATGGTGTGTTGGCCAGGCACTATAGCAAGTCTTGGAGGCAACCGAGTACCAGTAGGCCTGCTTGCCTTATGGGAAACGGGCTGCTATAGGTGAAGAACACAGAAGCTAGCTATAGTGTCTGACTACCTGCATTAGGGGTAAGTGTGACACTATTTATGTTTATGGGGCTAAAAATGCACTTTGTCACACCAAAAGAAGCGCTCACACCTTTTTCCCAGTGTGTTGCATAGGTGTGAATAAGTTCTATAGACAATAATGTACATTGTCGTACAACAATCGCACCGGTGTGAACAGCTTACATATGGAAATTGGAATTTGAAAAGAACAATGTAAGCAATAGGATTTTTAATGGAAATCATTGGCCCCCGATGGGGATTCCAAATATATTTGTGTTTTAAATAAGTTTTAAAGCTTAAGTTTACCCCTTCCAAAAAAAAAATGAAAAGGTAAACAAACATGCTACACCCTCACCACCCTCCCCTCGGTCCCTGCTGCACTTACATACATGTGTCATTAGCTGTCACTACCCATGCAGCCAGTTCAGCAGTCAAGGAACGTAAAAGCCACGCTCCACTTCCCCTTCTGTTGCTGGGGACAATGGGATGGATCAGAGCAATTCTGAGAGTGATCACCTGACCAATCAGAAGTGCTCTGATCCGTCACAGAAAAAGACTATGGCTTTCCAATCCATGAACCACTGCATCGGCTGTATGGGCAACGACAGATAATGATCAATGGGAGTTAAGGACAGCAGGGAACGGGGAGGGGGATTGAGAGGGTGTAGGGTGTTCATCTTTTTATTTTTTTGTGAAAATGTGAATTTACACTTTTAAAGCAAGCCGAGTATACATTGGGATGGGTTTTAATGATACCCTGAATGGTCAAAGTAACTCTGTATGGGTGGTGTCACTTTTTTAGATCAACAAATCTTACCAACCACTACAGTATGTATGTTGAGTCTGTCTAATGGAATGTGTCAATTAATGAATGGATAATGTACATCCATTCCCCACTACCTCCGTGTTTGGTAGATTTTGTTGTTCTAACTTTAACACCAGCCTTCAATCTCTGAGTAGGAGGCCACTCTGCTATTTACTCATATGGCTTATTTGGGTTAGTGATGTCACAGGGGTGGAAAAAAAGGAGCAAATATAAACTATACTAAGACTGTTTTAGCTGCAGTGATGTCAGTCTGGAAAGTAAAAGTAGGCAGGAACATATAAGGTCAATCCTCACCCTCACCCTTCGTCTTATCTCTGGACCTCCTTTTGTAAAAATCGACTCCTTCGCTAAAAAAACAACTCTGCCAATCTCCTACAGTATATAATGTTACTACAAAGGAAAACACATTTTAGTTTTTTTCATTTTTTTTTTTTTTTTTATAGGTGTATCATATAGGAATATAGAAACAAAAAAATAAAAACAATTTGGGGAAAGACATGAAGCATAGACATGAGATGACATTCACAAAGATGACAAAATCAAATGATGGTCTGTAGGTGACTGTCTGATCCTTTCAATAGGTGGAGATATTAGAACAAAAAAAAAAGACAGTCCCTGTCACCTGGCCCATACAGGGTAAGATGAGTGTCTCTAAAAAGGGCGCATGCATGGGATAGGCATAAGGCTATCCTTCATATAAGATAGGGCCAGGGACTATTCATAGGATTCAGATATATTGGGCAGACTAGATGGGCCAAATGGTTCTTATCTGCCGACACATTCTATGTTTCTATGGGCAGCTTTAACAGAGATATTAACCACCTCCCACCCGGGCCATTGTACATATACGGCCGGGTGGGAGTTCTGGAACGTCCTTCAGAAGGAGAGAGATTGCGCCGCCGCGGGCGCGCGCAGCGGCGCGATCTCGATGTGCCTGTGTCCCTCGGACACAGAGCAACAAGCCTCGGCAGGAGGGCCCTGTGATTGGCCCTCCTGATCACCTGACGGCTGTGTCCAATCACAGCCGTCGTGTAATGTAAATACAGCCGTTGTAACGGCTTTGATCTCTTCTCCTCCTGACAGATCCTGTCAGTGAGGAGAAGAGAAGAGGATCGATACTGCAGCCGGGGTGATCAGTGAGTATTTCTAATTACTCACTGATCACAGGTGGGGGTCTGTGCTGGTAATCAGATGATTGATTACCAGTGCAGCCCTGGGGGGGAGGGGGTGCCACTAGAGCCACCAGGGATGCCCACCCATGACCACCAGGGATGCCCACCCATGACCACCAGGGATGGCCAACAGGGCTCAGAGAGCCTGCCAGTGGTGCCCCCCTATTAGTGCTGCCCACCAATGCCATCTATCAGTGCTGCCCACCAGTGCCCGTTATTGCCATCTATCAGTGCCGCCCACCAGTGCCCAATATTGCCCACCAGTGCTGCCTATCAGTGCCCCCCATCAGTGCCGATCAGTGCTGCCTATCAGTGCCCATCAGCGCTGCCTATCAGTGCCCACCAATGCTGCATATCAGTACTATCTATCAGTGCCACATATCAGTGCCCATCAGTGCTGCATATCAGTGCCACCCCATCAGTGTCTCCTCATCAATGCCTGTCAGTGTGGCGTCATCAGTGCTCATCAGTGCAGGAAAAAACATTTATTTACAAAATATTATAACCTAAACAAAAAAACTTTTTTTTTTTTTTTTTCAAACTTTTCGGTCTTTTTTTATTTGTGCACCAAAAAAGAAAAAACCTGGCGGTGATCAAATACCACCAAAAGAAAGCTCTATTTGTGGGGAAAAAAATACACAAATTTGGTTTAGGTACAGCGTTGCATGACCGCGCAATTGTCATTCAAAATGCAACAGCGCTAAAAGCTGAAAATTGGTCTGGGAAGGAAGGGGGATTAAGTGCCCAGTATTGAGGTGGTTAAATACTACTAAGGATATCATATTTTATAAATTGTATACCAGAACCAATAAATTATTAGATCACCCCTTCTTTAAAGTCTTTCTCTTATTCATTGTTTGGTATAGTTTAATAAGCTGTAGCCCATTCGCAGAGATGTATGGTAACTAAGTAGAACTACTTCACTACTGTACTTAAGTACCGAAAGGCGGTATCTGTACTTTCCTAGAGTAGAATTTTTTTCTCCTACTTCCACTTTTACTTCACTACATTTTTTCAATGATTTCAATACTTCTACTCCGATATTTTTTTTTTTTTTTGTGCTGCATAGTTACTCGTTACAATTATAAAAATTACCACTGCCAGAACAGTAGATGGCAGGTTTCATGAAGCTCAAAACATGTGTATTATCAGCGCATACGAAAATAAATGCTACTGTATGCATAAATAAAAGCTGCATTTGAAATAATAAAAAACAATATGATGTTCAAACTTTTAACTTCTCTCTTTAATAAACTACATAACGCAGTACTTGTACTTTTACTTTCAATACTTGAGTAGCAATTTTTTTTTTTCAAAACTACTGGTACTTTTACTTTCAGTACTTAGGTAGCAACATTTTTTAAAAAACTACTTGCAATACTTAAGTACAAAAAATGTTGAATACTTTAGTACTTCTACTCAAGTCATTTTTTGATCGAGCACTTCCACTTCTACTCAAGTCACTTTTTGATCGAGCACTTGTACTTTTACTCAAGTATGGGTTTCGAGTACTTTATACAACTCTGTCCATTCGTTTACCAAGACCCACATTTATATATCTAATTCTTTAACGGACACATTCTAAAAAAAAAAAAAGAGGTGGCTGCACAGTTTAAAGCTTAACTACGGGTCAACAGCAAAATAAACAGATAAATAACTATAAGGTTGCAGTTTTACCTGTCAAAGGCTTTGTAATCCTGCCCGTCCAGTCCTGGGGTTTCCACAGCTCTGCCACACCACACAGCCCTAGCTGTTTTCCATTGCAGTTCAGTAACACCGGTGTTCCGTGAAAAATCCATACCCGTGAGAAAACCATACCCTCGTCACTTCCGGTTCCGCTACGGAGGGTATGGATTTCTCACGGTAGTTAAACTTGCGGCGCTTACATTAAAACACCTCATCTGAAACATAAATCATCTCCGCTCTTCGCCCTGTCACTGCCCTCATCTCCGGTAATAAATAAAAAAGCGGATCACGGAGCCACGGTCGCCGTCACATTTACATCTCATACACCCGCCACCGCTTTTATATTTATTACCGGAGATGAGGGCAGTGACAGGGCGAAGAGCGGAGATGATTTATGTTTCAGATGAGGTGTTTTAATGTAAGCGCCGCAAGTTTTACATTAGACACAGTGCCGTGAGAATTTCATGCCCACCGAGCATGCGCACTTGTCTAATTCTTTAATGTTAAATCACGTATCCGGGGCTCTGAGCATGCGCACTGCTGCGCTGCTCAGCTGTTTCAGCCCGGAAGTGACGAGGGTATGGTTTCTCCACGGGGTATGGTTTTTTAACGTTACACCGGTCTCCTCATCATACCCACCCTGTGACTTGGACAGTAAAGGGAGAAGCAACACAATGACAAGATCTGTCACCGAGCTCCTTGCACTGCAGCACAGCTGATTGGCTCATCTGCTTCTCCTTTCCCCAGTCTGAGCTCTGCTGTATAGAGACTGCAGGAAGTTGATACTAAGACAAATTCAGGTACTGCTTGCATTTTAAAAATCTGCTTAAGGATGTCTTAATACAAAGTGACATTCATTTGTACCTTATTTATCTGCCTGGAGTTCAGATTTTATAATAAATTTAACATTTTACTACAGGAACCCCCTATTATTTTCTCTTAAAGCGGAGTTCCGGCCTATTTTGCAACTTTAGTGATTCCTGGAGTGCTCGCTATGCTGATCAACAATTGGGCATTTTCAATTTTTTTCGGGGGTCCCTTACCTTATTTTCAGGGCATTTTTGATTGTACTTCCTCCTCCCCCCCCCCCCCCCTCTGTGGCCGGGGCCACCGACATCACTTCTGCCTTTGCATTGCATCCTGGGAGCTGTTTGTCATCACTCCCAGGAGGCTGGAATCAGGAAGAGCTCCCAGAACATTCCCTGGAATCAGGAAGGACACAGCAGATTACACTGCGGCTTCAGATGCCCACATCCAAGATGGCTGCGCTCAGACAGCATTTTTTAAAAGTAAGATTTTGACTAAAATCCAATACTGTACACCTTGTAAGTACGAGAATAGCGGTTCTGTAAAGGGTGATGGATTAGTATTATAGGGGTATTTTTAGTTAAAGGTATTTGAGGCCCGGAACTCCACTTTAAGATTTATTCTTTAAAATCCTATTTTATTGTTCTAAAATGTTCTCTTGCCCTCCCTGATACAGGAGGAGATGACCGTCGAGTCTTACTGTGGCATATGGAGAAAGCCATTCACGCTAAAGCCAAGCCAATACAACTGAAAGGAGAGCACCATTCAAATATCTTCTGCCTTGCTTTCAACAGTGGCAATACCAGAGTGTTCTCTGGAGGTAAGTACCTGAACCACTTACTTCTAAAAACTGGTACAGCCAGGTCACATTCCGTTATCTGTTTTCAAAGAAGACAAGTTGTATATAAAGAAATGGCATCAAATATATTGCTTCAGATGTACTTTATTTTCATTAGCCTGTAGGTGTAGTTTTATAGCTTCACACACATTATGCTGTCAGTAAAATAAAAACAGAATTTTACTTAAATAAAAAAGCATGTATTTTAACTGAGGTTAAACAAAGCACTGATATTGAAATGTCTTAGTTAGCCCACTGCAGCAGAACTTGAACCCAAGCATTATATGCTGCAGAGAAGGAGTGTTGCTGTCTATATTAGAGCAGTGGACCCCCTGCAGAAGTTGATCTTGCCCCTCACTCTATCAGAGCTGTCCAATTAGCAATGTTCACACGCCCCGCTGAATGGAGAGCGGTTCTGACTCTATAGGGGGGCACATCAGACAGCTGCAGAAAATCCGCTGCTCTCACACATATAGCAAAGGTCCTTACAGCAGCAAAGTGCTGTGGTTGAAGATTTCTGTTGGTGTAGAGGGCCAAGTTATAAATCGGACAACTATTGTAAAGCATTTTTTGGGCATTTTTAAAGTGTTTTTTACTAGCATGCGTAAAGTAGTTTCTGGTACTTTTACCTACAAGTAAGCTTATAATAAAGCTAACCTGTCGGTAAAATGAATATCCTAACTGTGCACCGTTTCGGAGATAGTCCACCGAGCAGCAGCCGGTGACGTCACCTGGCGCATGCGCTCTGAAGGAACTGTTCCGTTCCTTCACAGGTCTGTGCCGTAAACCAGGACTCCCATGCGCACGCACGGGAGGGACGTCATCGTGGTTTGGCCAGTCAGACAGCCGGAGCCCGCAAACCCGGTAGATAGACCAGGTGAAGATGAAAGCCCTGTCAGGGGTGACAGCCTGCTGCTGGAGAGCTTAGTTTTAAGGTAAGTCTTTCATTTTTTTTTTTTTTACAAACTTTACTACCGCTCTAAAGTGTATGTAACTCCCCCCCCCCCCCAAAAAAAAAAAATAGATCCTGTTCCCCTAAAGCATGTATAACAGCACGGTGCTTGTGCTGTGTAATTTTTGCCCCTTGTTTAACCTGAAAAACCTGGCTGATCCTGCCTGGCTCTGCCCTCCCCACTGTAAACTGACCACGGTTTATCATGGCTTCTGAGCCCTGACACCATAGTCAGTTTGTGTGCCTCCGTCAGCCTCAGCTCTCCTCTGCTCTCCCCTGTCTCCCCCCCCCCCCCCACCCTCTCTACCGGTCAGCTAGTCTGTGCCACTCTGCTGCCCACCCCTTCCCTTCCTGCTGCTATAATATCTGTATAATAAACATACCATCCCCCTCTGTTAGCTTACAGCTAATGTGTGTCCCAGTGTCTGTGCTGAAACAAAAATGCCGGTTTATACCTTTTATATCGGAGCATTTCCCAACGCTCACGTGACTGCTCGGCTCTCTCCTTCTCTTCTCCTCCTCTCCTCCCTTCCTCCCGGCTGACATCAGCGGGAGTTCTTTGCCCTGCCCGCTATAGCTGTCAGCCTGGGAGAGGAAAGAGCTAAGCAGTCACGTGAGCGCTGGGAGACCACTTTAAGGCTTTTGTTTCCTGGGCGGGACAAGTGGAGAGCAGTTCAAGATGAGGAGAGTGTTCTTTAGGAACTAGATAATAATTAGAAATTATCAACTACTATTTATAGAAACCTCATTTGCTTGCAGCATGTTTTAAGCCGTCTTTACTTGCCTTATAGGGAATGATGAACAAGTGATCCTCCATGACGTTGAAACGTATGTACTAATAATGTCAGTATCTGTGATCTTGAATTAATGTAGAACCCTTTATATTAATCTACAATATTTTCTTATCTCCCTGCAGTAGTGAGACATTGGATGTTTTCGCTCATGAGGAGGCAGTATACGGTCTGTCTGTTAGTCCTGTGAATGATAATGTATTTGCTAGTTCATCGGATGATGGCAGAGTATTGATATGGGACATTCGGGAGTCTCCACAAGCAGGTAAGAAGGTTCACTTTATAACTCTGGGTAAAAATATAATTCCACCCACCATAAGTTGTTGGCTGTTGATTAGGATGTGAACTAAGTGCACTCTGATGACCCACAGGAGAAGTATAGTCAAAAGAGCTTTGTGGGGCTAAGTTTTGATGTAATAAAAAAAAAAATAATAGAGATAATAGACAGTGCAAGTGGTCAAATAAACTAAACAAACTAAGCCCCTGTTCACTTGGGTGCAATTTGACAGTTGCAAATCGCATGACAAGTCGCACCCCATTGACGGTAATGAAATCGTTCATATCAGCGCAACTCATGTCGCAGCAATTATAAAAAAAGGTTTTCTATGCTACTTTATACTGGTTTCATTGTGGTATGCATTGGCTGTTCTTTAATGAAGTCGTAAGCCGTAGCGGAATCAGCAGTGCAAATCGCACTGATGTGCGGCTTTGAAATTGCGCTGAAATAGAGCGATTTTAAAGCCGCACTGGTGTGTACCAGAGATAAGTGATAACTAAAGCCCCGTACACACGTACCGATCGTCGGCCGAACGATCGGCCGTCTTTTGTCCGAGTGCTGTCTTGTCTGTTGAAAAGTGCAAAAGGCTGCACACGAATTTTGTCGGCCAACAACAGCCGACTGCAGAAGTGATGTCATGTGATGGTTAACTTTCCTGGTCTTTTTTTATTTTCTGAGCATGCCCAGTCTTGCAAATCTGCTGTCTGTCGGCCGAATTCTGTACGGACTGGCGAACAATCGACCGTTCTGGTGTCGGCATACAAAAATTTTAATGCTTGCACGACAGATTCTGTTCGGCCGAAAGTGCGCTGTAGGCTGTCGGAAGCATCATACTAACAAGCCGAAAATCGGCCGATCGTTCGGCGGCCGAACAGTTTCGGCCGACAATCGGTACGTGTGTACGGGCCTTTAGTCAGGAAAAAAAAATACTGGGGAAGATTTACTAAAGATAGTGCACCCCAGACTCTCGTGCAGCTGTGCATGGTAGCCAATCAGCTTCTAATTTCAGCTTGTACAATCAGGCTTTGGCAATAAAACTTAAATTTTTTTAAAAGATTTTGAACTCTCCAGCTTTAGAAAATAACCCCCACTGTCCTGCGCTAAAAAGTAATTAAAGTGCAAAGATTAGTGAAATTCCAAAAAAAAATATTTAAAGTGGTTGTAAAGTTAGTTTTTTTTTTTTTTTTTTTATCTTATCTTAATATGCATAAAGATATAAAAAGCTTTGTGTGCAGCAGCCACCCTCAGCCCCATTAATACTTACACAAGCCCATCCAGCGATATTGCAGGAGTGTCTCGGCTGCCTGAGACTCTCGCTCCTCATTGGCTGAGATGGCAGCTCGGTGCCATTGGCTTTCGCTGCAGTCAGTCAAATTCGGTGAGCCAGTGAGGAGAGAGAAGGGGCGGGGCCAGGCCGCGGCTCTGTCTGAATGGACTCAATCAGTGGCTCGGCTCAGGTGCCCCCATAGCAAGCTGCTTGCTGTAGGGGCACTCAACAGGAGGAGGGGGGGGAAGGAGAGCCAACAAGGTACCCGAGAAAAAGGAGGATCCAGGCTGCTCTGTGCAAAACCACTGCACAGAGCAAGTAAGTATAACAGGTTTCTGTTTTTTTTTGTATTTTTTTTTAAGAAAAGTGAGACTTTACTATCACTTTAACATGACCTGAAAAAAAAAATACAAAACATATAAAAGTGAAAAAATGTCCACTCATAACACAAAGTCCATGTGATTAGCCCATTCTTCACTGAGAAATAAATAAATCAGTGCATCCTCCACCAGTGTAATAAACTGTCACCAAAAATGAATGTATAGAGGCTTACCAGAGTTCCATAACCTCCTAAATTAATAGGTCATAATTCACATGGATAGAAGCTCCCTGATACACAACTTGATCGTAGATCAGATGCAAAACAACCCAAAGATGTCAGATTGTTCTCACAATAAGTGTAAAGAGGACACCAAAGGCCAGTTGACAGATGCCAAACTCCCCTGCATTTGCCACTCAAAAAAAGCATAAGAGGGTGTCCAATGCTCCACATAATGTGAACCAGATACCATCATTTTATTAAAAACTAGAAAGTGCACTTACACAGAAAAAAGACACACAGTGCTGTATAATCACGTGAAGGACGCATCCAGATCGCAATGACGTCAGCTGCGTGGCCCTACCCTGACCGTTTCTGTCAAATGACATTCTCTCCTTGCCCTTTCAGGTCCTTTGAGAATGTCATATTAACTAAACAAGTCAGTGTGGGGGCATGCACATGACGTCATTGCGATTTAGATGTGTCCTTAATGTTGATGTGATTATACAGCGCTGTATCTGCTTTTTTTTGTGTAAGTGCAGTTGCTAGTCTTTAATAAAATTGTGCTATTTGGTTCAAACTATGTGGGGCATGGGTCTCCTTTTATGCTTTTTTGAATGAAGTGCAAGAGCGTTTGGCATCAGAGGAAGTCATGTCATCTTGCCCTGGGGGGTACTCTTTACCCTTAGGCTAGGTTCACACATGTCCCGTACGAATTTCCCCTCAGTTATCACTGCACATTTCCCAAGCGGCTGTCTAGCTGCGATTTTAGATGCAAATTTTTAAAGGCAGCCACCGCATCCTTAAGAGATGACTCATCAGCTTTCAGTGGGGTTCCCTGCTGACAGCTAAATGTAAAAAAAATAACATTGCAGTAAAAAAAAAATCCAAACATTTTTTTAACCACTTTTAGACCAGGCCTTTCCTGGAACTTGTTTTTTACAAGTTTAAATTCCTATTTTTTTTTGCTAGGAAAATACTTAGAACCCCCCAAACATTATTATATATATTTTTTTTTTTAGCGGAGACCCTAGAGAATAAAATGGCTACTATTCAAATATTTTATGTCACACTGTATTTGCTCAGCGGTCTTTTAAACAACATTTTTTGGGAAAAAATACACTTTTTTAAATAAAGAAAAAACAAAACTGTAGTTAGCTCGTTTTTTTTTTTTTTTTTTTTTTTTTGTATAATGTAAATGATGTTACGCCGAGTAAAAAGATACCGAACATGTCATTCTTTAAAATGGCACACACTTGTGGAATGGCGACAATCTACGGTACTTAAAAATATCCATAGGCGACGCTTTAAAATTGTTACAGGTTACCTGTTAAGAGTTACAGAAGAGGTCTAGTGGTAGAATTATTGCTCTTTCTCTAACGATCGTGAGGATACCTTACAAGTGTGGTTTGAACACCGTTTACATATACGAGCGCGACTTGCGTATGCGTTTGCTTCTGCGCGTGAGCACAGAGAGTCAGGGCGCTTTACTTTTTTTTTTTTCGTTTATTATTTTACTTTTTATTTTAAATTTTTACACTGTCACTTTTATATTTTTTTTTAACCCTTTTATTCATATTACAAGGAATGTAAACATCCCTTTTAATAGAAATAAGTCCTCTTTATTAAGTGATCTGGGGTCAAAAAGACCCTGGATCTTTTACCTTTTTAAAAGCAAAAAAAAAAATAAAGTAATTTTGCCTTCAAGGGAAACAAAAATCATCCCTTTTAAGGCCGAAAGGCTGAAGTGACGTCATCAGACATCCCTCCGGTCCTACAAGGGTATAGAGCCGAGTGGGAGCTATCTTTTATCAGATGCAGAATCACCCGCAATACAGCTAGCTACTGCCATTACAGTATTTAACGTCAATGTAATGACGTAAATGTACTGTGGGCGGTCATCAAGTGTTTAAAAATGTCAAGGGGTCCCGCCCAAAATCCATACCAGGCCCTTATTCGAGCACGCAGCTTGGCAGGCCAGGAAGTGGGGGGGGGGGACGAGCGAGCGAATGAACCCCCAAAGAAGTGTCAAAAAGAAATAAAAACATAGACACAGTTTTTGACCATTATTTAAAATGCTAAAACAATGTCACCCGGTGTAGATCCAACATCAATCGCGATGCCCGCCGGACCTGAAAAATTAAAAAAAAAAAATACTACGCCCACGCCGAAGGCTTTCGCCGCCGACATCACCTAGTTGCACCGTCCTCTTGTGATATCACCGACCGGTGCATGCACACGAAAGGGCCTGGTATGGATTGGGGGGGGGGGGGGGGGGGGCCCACGCTATTTATTTATTTTTTATTTTTTTCATATCGAATTTGTGTTTAAAACTGATGATGTGGGATTCAGATGCATTCCCATAGAAGGCAACAGCCTGGAATTCGCATCTGAACTCCAGCGCACCATGTAATGCAAATCAAATGCGGTTCAGAACGCATCCAGTTTGCATATATGTGAACGGAGCCTTAATGTTAGCACAATCTAACATCTTTTGGTTGTTTTGCATCTGATCTACTATCAAGTTGTGTCCTACAGTGTGCCAGGGAGCTTATATCCATGCCACCATAGATACATTTTTGGTGATGGTTTATTACACTGGTGGAGGATGCACTGATTTATTTGATTTCTCAGTGAAGAATGGGATCATCACATGGAGTTACAAGTGGATATTGATGTCATTCACTGGGTGGAGGTGAATGCATGCTTTATGCTGCCTTTTCCTCCATTAAGCACAGAGGAATCATCTCACAGCTGCTGCTACGGCATTGCAGAGAACCCCTTGGCACATCCATCTTCATTCTGTTCCCACTGCCTGCCTTCAGTTGCTTTAGTACTTTCTGGCCATCTGACTGTTACCTGCTACTAGCTGTCTAGGTTCTGTAAGTACTTGAGGCTTTGCCTCACATCCGGAGCTTAACCACTTAAGCCCCGGAAGATTTTACCCCCTTCCTGACCAGACCAGGTCCTTTTTTTTTTTCCCACAAACCGAGCTTTCTTTTGGTGGTATTTGATCACCTGTGCGATTTTTTTTTTTTTTTTTTTTTTTTTTTTTTTTTTTTTTTTTTTTTTTTTGATCATGCGCTATAAACAAAAAAAAGAGCGACAATTTTGCAAAAATAACAATATTTTTAAAATTTTTTTTTATATGAAAAGTAAATATCAAAATTTTTTTACATTTTAGGCCAATTTGTTTTCTGCTACATATGTTTGGTAAAAAAAATTGCAATAAGCGTATTTTGATTGGTTTGCACTAAAGTTATTACGTTTACTAACTAAGGGAAAGATTTTTGTCATTTTTATTGGAGGCGATCTGCGTTTTTTTTTTTTTTTTTGCGGGAATGCAACATTGCGGCGGACAGATCGGACCCCTGACTGACATTTTTTACACTTTTGGGGGTACCAGTGACATTACTACAGTAATCAGTGCTATAAATATGCACTGTTACTGTAAAAATGACACTGGCAGGGAAGGGGTTAACTTTATTGGAGAAGAAGGGGTTAAGTGTGTCCCTAGGGGCGTGCTTCTTACTGTAAAGGGATGTGGCTGTTTGTGTAACTACAGAGATATACGATCCTACATAGCAGGACCATATGATCTCTGTACTTACACAGGGGAGAATGACAGGCGGCTTTGTTTACATTAGCCGTCTGCCTTTCTCCCTCTGTACCGGAGGATCGCGAGTGACCGGCGGAAATCGGGTCCGCCGGTCACGCGCCGACATGTTAGGGAGCGGGCGGGGGCAGGAGCCTGCCTCCGGCGGCGCGCGCTCGCCCCCTATTGGCTCGCAGGCGAGTGACGTACCCATACGTCACCCATACATACCCACACTTTGCCTGAACGGGGCTGACCGCCGCAGTATATGTACTTGCGGCGGTCGGCAAGCGGTTAAGTTGCTTTACTTCTGTACAGTCCCAACAAGTTGGTGACCCCAGCTCATCCTCCTCAACAAATGGTTCTGGTGATGTTTGGTCTGTGCCTTCAAAACATATGGATTTTTGCAACCTGAAATCCTGTAAGCCGATGATTATAGAGTCTAATTCATTGTCAGTCACCCCTAGCTAGGTGGGACAAGTTCCTTGTCTTGCTGCCTTGTTCACGGTCTTTGCTGGATTCACATAATACTTTGTGGCCCAGTTTACCCAGTACCTGGCTGGTGCTGACTGCCGAGGTGTTCATTGCGCTCCTGCACGTTCCCCGTACATTCCATAGCTAGTCTGCCCAAGCCCTAGTGACTGTTTCTGATTCTGTGTCATTCCATTCTTTACCTGACAAGATTATCCGTGGGGAGTTGCAATCTTCTGCACTCCTTCTTTACTCCAGAATAAAAAAAACATTTTGGCTCCTAATGTTTTGATGCATGCTACTTTGTAACTGGAGGATCAGCTTGCTTTCTCCTGTCTCAAGTCTTTCATAACCTCTGCAACTGCCTTCCCTCTGTGAGGTCTTCCCCTATGGAGATTGGAAATGTCAACGAGTCTGAGACCCTCCAAACGCTTACTAGACTTGTTTCCATTTGTAAAGGTCCAAAAAGCACCTGATCTGCATGCTATTTGAAGGATGTCTCTTCAGATGAACCCATGATACTTCTATCAAAGGTGTCAATGGAGGCAAGAGCACCCACCTGCCCCCAGTGTAAGAAGGCTAGGGAAAGGCCTAAAAAGTTCATTGCTTTTCTAAATTATACTAGGCCTCCCAAACTTTGCTCTCTGGCCACCCCAAAAATCTGGCATAAAGAAACCTGCTAAACCCTCAGATAAGCCTTCCTTAGCATGAAGGTGCACTCCTACTTTCCAAAGTGGGGCAGTGTTTGGTAATCCTTAAGGACCCCCTGGATAGTTTTCCTTTCAGATGCCTAGGAACAGAGGGTTATTTCAGGGATACAAACTGAACATTCACCTCCAGCTCGCTCTTTGACTCCTCAGCTTCAGCCCATCTGTGTCACTGCACTTAAAAGCAGACCTACCCCTGTCCCTTTTGTTGGCACCTGGATCATGATGTCATTGTCCCCGGTCTTGTGTCACTTCATTCTCAAGAGTTGTCTTTCAATCTGTTCACTGTCCTCTCCAAGAGTAATGTCTGTCTCATGGTACTTGTAAGTCCAAAAGCTTTGCATGGTATCTATAAGATCATCAGGTGGCGGTTAGGCTTGCCCGATTGTTTTCAACTGGACACGAGGGAGTAGCCCATACACCCAAGTGCGTTGCAGGTGGAGGATACCAGATGTGTGCGCTCTGATTTCCTGGTTCAGCTGCATGCTAAACAGGTTAATTTCCAGATTCAGGAATGCCTTCTTCATCGAAGTGTATAGATCAGACTCAATCTGATCTGTATGACCAAATCTAGACCTTTCCTCCTTTTATACTTTTTCTTGGTCTTCTTCGCCGACTTGAGAGGGAGGGCTTAATTGTAATCTTCCCTGCTCTGAATTGACCCAGGCAAATGTCCTTTGCGGACCTAATAAGGCTGCAGACTGTTGTGCTGTGGACTCTGACACATTGTTGAATTTGGGGAGTCAGAAGTATCTCGAAATCTGTAACTCTTTCAATGCTCAAGGATATGTAGGATATTCCAGCAAGGTTTATCTCAGGGGTGTTTTTCCCTTCTTGCAGATAGGTTCACTAGCGCTGATCGGGAGTCGGTCAGCTGCTGGTTTTCCATTATGCACAGCTTCTGTCAGACAGACTGACATACATACGGGCCGAATGTCAGACATTTTTTTCTTAACCAGAAAATGTTTTTCAACATTCCACCCATTTGTCCCCGACTTTAGAGATGGGGCTTGGTATAAATGCCTAAAGCAAAAATTGAATTTCAGGCAGGGTACACTTATTCAGTGTGCCATTCCTCCCACTTCCTTAAAGTGTAAATTCACCTTTTCTGCTTTTTTTTTGTCTTTTTTTAAAGAAAAGGTGAACTTGCACCCTCCCCAGTCCCTGCTGTAATTACCTGTAGGTGATGAGCTGTCAGTGCCTGCATAGTCCAGGAATATAAAATACCTGCTCTTTCTGCAGGGCTTCTGGGACAGCTCTGATTCCGGGAAATGAGTCTGATTGGTCAGCGCCAGCACAGAGAATCCCTCTGATCCATCCCAGAAGTCCTACAGAAAGAGAATTTCATACATCGGCTGCGTGGACACTGACAGCGGGGACTGGGAGGAGGGTGTAGGATGCTGAATAGCCTAAATCTCGTGAGAAGATGCAGCACAGTGATGGATGATCTTTGGTGAGATTTGGGCTACTTCGCATTCTATGAGCTCTCAGCAGAAGCAGGGGAAATGTCCGTATATGATCTCCCCACTATCTGCACCTAAAACCAGCGTTATAGGGTACCTTAGGTGGACTTTGCCATTGAGGATGTCCAAGAAAAGTGTACATGAGTTCTTTGGCTTAGACTTGCTGACTTCTGCATTCTAGAGTACTCTGTCCACCCGTTGTTGTTATTATTATTATTATTATTATTATTGTCTTTTTTATTTTATCTGTAATTTATGATGCTAAATATGAAGATCAATATTTTTTATTGTAAATAATAAATTCACCACTTTTCTGATATTGTGTACTGTGTTCAACTTTTGCTTGTTGCCATGAGGTAATTGTAGACACAGCACTGATACCGTGTTTATTCAAACGCCTTTTAAATATGATCAACACGTGCATTAAAGAGGAAGTAAACCCTCCTCTACAACTTGTACCTATAGGTAAGCCTATGATAAGGCTTACCTATAGGTACTGTAAATATCTCCTAAACATGTACCGTTTAGGAGATATTTACCTTACATGCAGCCAGTGACGTCACTGGCGCATGCGCTCTGAAGGAACGCCCGCTCGTGCCGTTCCTTCAGAGTCCCGTGCCGTGACTGTCGGCTCTCGCGCGCGTGCGCGGGAGTGACGTCACCGCAGGTCCGGCCAATCAGATGGCCGGATGCCGCGATCCCGGAAGACGGGCGACTGGACATGTCGCCCGTCATAGAGGTGAGTGAGCGGCACGGCGGGGGCTCGTTCGAAGGTAATTACTGCATAATGAGCTAGTATGCGATGCATACTAGCTCATTATGTCTTTCTCGTGCAGGTCGAAAAAAAAAAATGCGAGTTTACTACCTCTTTAATGCTCCGTTCACACACTTGTGCAACTCCGAATGCAACTTTGAAGCATGACTTTAATGCAACCTTGATAAACCTTTTACACTCTGGCACTCAAGTTGCATCAAAGTATTGCAGGAACCTTTTCAAAGTCACTGCGACTTTAGGTTGCGTAGATTTGACCGGTTCCATTGAATCCAATAGAACTTGTCATGCGACTTTGTCCAATGTCGAATGACTAGTCGCTCAAGTGTGAATGGAGCCTAAGAGACGTGCTTGCATTTGTGATAGAAAAGCATTTTGTACATACAGCCTGCATTTTGTGCCACAGTTCTCTTTGGCAGTAGGCAGAATTAATTGCCCAGTTGTGCACATGGGATACTTCAGTTACCACCTTATAGTTTGGGAAGCAACTTGATTGTTGTATAGAAATGTCAGAAATGTAGAGTTGGGCTATAAAGGGTCAATTCATCCTGTCTAGGGAAGTGATCTGAGCCATTGGAATAGGGTCTTACTATCCCTGTTGGAGAATACAAAAGATGGGGAAATAACACTGCAAGATGAGAACACAGTTGGGAACTATGACAGAGAGATCTTGACTTATAACTGAAATGCAACGTTGGGGTGGATTGACCCTTTAAAACTGTGACTTGTGTTCTGGAAAAGCCATTAATTCCTAATTTTCTTCCTTCCATCGTTAGATCCTTTCTGCTTGGCCCATTACCCATCTGCCTTCCACAGTGTCATGTTTAACCCTGTAGAGCCCAGGCTGTTGGCCACGGCCAATTCTAAAGAGGGAGTTGGACTCTGGGACATCAGGAAGCCACACAGGTAAGATACTGGTTTACATTCAAAGTGATTAGTCACAAATGTTTCATATACCTATATTTGCCAACAGCACTTTAAAATGCAACTCCCATGTAGTATTGCAGGTAGGTTGTAGATTTACTGCAAAGAGAAGTGTTCATGTGACACATTAGGCTTTCCAAGTAAAAGGAACTGTTTAGTCTCCAAAATTGTCAGTAGTGCTTTTAGTAATCATCATGCATCCTCCTCTATACAGCGGCTGTGATCCTTTTAAATGATGTGTATGAAGAGCACACGTTAGTGCGAACTTCGCCAACCTCTTATACTTACTTTCCTTTAACTTCCCTGCCATTTGTTTTAGCAATTATATTACCTCGTTTTTTTTTGCTTGATTACAAATATAATAAGTGATTACCACTTTTTGCCGATACCGGTATCTAGCTTTCTTGTATCCCTTACAAAAAGATTACTAAATAATAAGAGCAGTGTTAAATAAATATGGTTCTAATTTATTCAAATCAGGAATTGTTTGCTATTAATCAAATAAAACAAAATATAAAGGAGCTGGTATAACTTTAAAAGCAGCGATGTTGCACATAAAATACAAAATGTTGCCAATGGACTTTAGAGACAATTGAAGAAAAGTAATAATGGAGTTACGTTACACAGACATCATTACGTCCCATTGTGCGGCCAGAGAGAGAGAGACCGAGTTCTGATATTATATACGCTTGTAAAGTGCCCACACCTACTTCCACCCTTGCAGGTAGACACACCCTTCTAAATATTTTAGTAATCTTAGGATTTTGCCATTTCCATTCAACGGGTGGTGCTGCTGGACTGTGACAAAATCTCAAGACACTGGTCAAGCTGTAGGTCACCAGCTGGTATTTTTGACAATCAAGTCCAGCTGAATCTACATTCTTTTAATTCAGTTCCCGCAAGAAGATCTTTTATAATACTTCCTTGGAGGTGTTGGAAATGACAATAAGTCCATGGCTTACTACTTCTACATACTGTAACTCAGGTGTTCTGACTAACATAAACTCTTCAGAAACCCTTCCAGTGGTGTTTCATAGTGACAAAACAAATGGTCAATTGCCTATTCAAAGAACTCGAGTTAATGTCTAACTCGAGTTAATGTCTAACGCCACGTCACATTGGCGACTAGAATTAGCGATGTGGCGCTTGGGCTGCCCTGAAAGAGGTGTCTTGCCCCCACCCCGGGGTGCGTGGACTAAGATGCTGCGGTGGCCGGTAATTGAGGACGCAGCTTTGCGGCCTTCTTGAGTGAGATGCTTCTATCTGGGAACTGGTGCCCTCTTGTGGTGGCCAGGCGTGTGACAAGCAGTCACTAACAGCCCTGAGTGTTTCCTCTGCCTGTTCTCACTGCTTCATCTGGCACCCTTTGCTTAATGGTAAGTGGACAGGGAGTTTGGGTGGTTGGTTGGAACAGCCTTAGTTCTAATCACAAAAGATGGAAAACAGTTTATACATTTTTTTTTCATTAAAATTAATTTTTTATTTTTCATCATCTCCCTGCCATGCCACAGCCGAAGGCCCCTTTCAAACGGGCTGTCTGATCAGGTCCCGGACCTGATTAAACCCTTCAGTCTCCTCTATGGAGTGGCGGATGTCCGCTGACAAAAACAGACGGATGGTGGACCTATTTTCCATATCTCATCACACATCTCCATCACACACTCCTTTAGGGTGGAGCGAAAGTTCTGGGTAAACTCCAAGTTTCAGGAGTGTAAGACAGGGCTATGGACTTCTTGTGTTACGGCTCTGATTGGCCCAGCACTATTACATGCAATGAGTCCCTTGTTCCTCCCTCCCCAGAAGTGACACATATTTTCTTGCGGTACTTGCACCAAGTGGCAGGGGAGTAAAAGCAAGGTAAGCATGTTCTACTGGGGGGGGGGGGGGTTAAGAAACTTGGCACAGGCTTGTTCGAAGATGCCATTTATGGAAGATGACCGTTGTACAATGTAAAGTATGTAATGATCTTATGTTTGTAGGTGCATGCTTGCAGACATTGATAGTGGACAGTTGTCAAACCAAAAACTGATAATCAGTGCTTTTAACTCCTTTTGATGTCTATTATCAGCTTTACTGATAAGTTAAGTAATGAGAATATGGAACACCTAGCACAGTGAAGTGAGAAAATCACATCAGGCAGCACAAGTTAAGGTTACTGTAATAATACACATTGAGGTCTTTTTTTTTAAGGAATAGAGGCATTTTACTTGCCAGAGGGAGTCTTCACTTTCATGGTTATACAGCGTGGATGGACGATTCACCCACTGTGTTTATTGTACAAATACCCTTATTGGATGCAGACACTCCTCAACCGACAGTTTTCCTGTGAAACTTGGTTCCTAAAATTTGCACAGTATACATTTGTGCAATTTATGGCCAGCCTGGATCAACTCCAGTGAACACCCGCTCAAAACTTACAATAGGTTTCCTTGAAAGGTATTCAGTAGGGATGCACCGAAATGAAAATTTTGGGCCGAAACCGAAACCGAAAATGCAGGATGCCATTGGCCGAAAACCGAAACCGAAAATGACTTTCCCCAAAAAAAAATTAAAATAGATAGAAGAGGGGCATACACCAAAAAACAGGCAGCAATGTACACCTGTCGCTGCCACCCTGTCACAGTATATGTACTGTGACGGGTTGGCAAGAGGTTAATTTAATTACCAATGGTATTTGTATTATGCAGCATGAGGGGGTTAATGTATTGTCACTGATGCATTAGTGACCGACCAGTGGCAGGTAATTAACCCTTTTGTGCTGCATTAGTGCAACCAGTATCAGTGTTAATTAACACTGGTTGCACTGATACTGGTTGCACTAATGCAGCACAAAGGGGTTAATTACCTGCCACTGGTCGGTCACTAATGCATCAGTGACAATACATTAACCCCCTCATGCTGCATAATTAATACAAATACCAATGGTAAGCTGCCTCAGCTATCACCCCCCCCCCCCCTCCCTCCTCTCTCAGCCTCAGCGTCCCTCTCCAACTCACTCAGCTCCTCCGGTCACTGTGTCCATTATTCAAATGTCCCGCCTCTGGCCGGCCGCCCGCCTCCCGGTGATGTCACTACTACGATCTGTCCATGAATGAAGTGACACACCGGGCGGGCGAGCGGCATCTAATAGCTGTCACTATGAGCCGTTCACTTCTCTTCAATTCCCTGACAGTCCGAACGGCCGCTAATACATAGTACTATGTGATTCTTCCTGTCAGCTCAGCGGGACTATGACTATGTGTGAATGAGATCTGATCTGACCTGACACCGGGCGGGGGGGCGGGTTGGAGCGGCCGCTATTAGCTGTAACTATGCAAGCGCTTCACTTCCTTGTCAGGCATGTATCTCCGCTGACAAGGAAGTGAAAGGCTCACATAGTTACAGCTAATAGCGGCCGCTCCAACCTGCCCCCCCGCCCGGTGTCAGGTCAGATCAGATCTCATTCACACATAGTCATAGTCCCGCTGAGCTGAAAGGAAGAATCACATAGTACTATGTATTAGCGGCCGCTCGCCCCGCCCTCCTGCCTGGTATGTCCATTCACTAATGCAGAGATCCTAGTAACGGGGACGTCATTGAGAGGCGGGCGGCCGGCCAGAGGCGGGACTTTTAAAACCTGCCCTGCGCTGCGCTGCGCCCTCCTCCTTCCTCACGGCGGCCATATTAATTTCGGCACCGTTAACCCATTATCGGCCGAAATGAGAGAGGCTCATTTTCGGCCGATAATTTCGGTGGCCGAAATTTCGGTGCATCCCTAGTATTCAGATATACTGTACATCAGAGTTTTGTGACCTTTACAAATGTGTAAAGCTGTGTATGGCAAGCTAAGTTTTTCATTTAAAAAAAAACGTTTGCCCTCCCTTCCCTGAAAGGAAGTATATACTGAAAAAATTGCTATCATACCTGATACTCAGTTAGTACTTTGCAAATTATCATTCCTTCTCTGTATGCCAATTGGGTGTAACTAACAATTCTGGTTGAGATAGCCCCCTGTCCAGGCCACAATTGAAATTCAGTATGCCATCTCCTATACAAAGCATGTAACATTTTTGGGTGGAGATCACCTGTAATTAAAATAACCTGTGATGGGAAGAGTTTGAGGGCTACCAAAGACCACTTCGCCCTAAAATTGCTAATTGCCTGGCTTTCTTTTCAACTCTGGATTATGTACTTTGAATCAGTGGCCCAGAACATATATGCAAAAAAGTAAGACATCATGGCCTGTATACTTGTTCCAGGTCTGTGCCTCTAGGTATTGAAATAAGAATAGCAGCATGACTGCCAGATAAGTAGCTTTTTTTTTTTTTTTTTTTTTTAAGAGGTAGAGGTCCACAGTGATAGCCTCCATATTTCTCGAATGGTAGGTTCTCTGTAGGCCCATCAATGCCCTGTACTGAAGAAGTATGGAGGCTTCTATTGCTAACCTTCCTTTTTAAAATGGTAGCTCCTTGGTTGTCGCAGTGGTCCAGTCGCTTCAGTACTTTGAGTCTTTGACCTAGGGGCCACAGTCCGCCATGCAGCTAAAATTTTTAGGAGATCAGCAATGGAAGGCCCATACTTCTCTCAATAAAAGTGTGGAACTGTGGACTGAATTAAGTGGGATACATTTTTAAGGGGCCACATTATGTCTAGTGAGGGCTACATAAATTTTATTCTAGACTATAGTACTGCGGTACAGTTTGTTTAACTTAAAATCCTGTATGGGTTTCCCACACACCTTCCTGTCTATTATGCTTCCACCCAGACCTAGGATGTAAAGTAAATCCGTTCCTTACTGCCCTGGCCCTCCATCTTGGCATACTTTGTTTACACTGATTGTTCTGCAATACACAGGCAAAACAAATGGGTTCTGTAGTTATGAATAGGAAAGCTTTCTAATTTTTATGGCACTTGTAGTCATTCCTGTGTACTACCACACAGTCGCCTGGGCAGTAGGTCCATGCTGCATATGTGGTCTGTGTGGGGGCTTAAAGTATACGGAAACCCTAACCATAAAATTCTCTTTGGTCTGTTAAATATACACCTGAAAGCATTTTGTTATATTTAGTAAATGCAAAAATTACCTGATGATCTTATCACAGATTTAAGCCTTGTACGCACCCTAAGTTGTTTATCGTTCAACCCAGCGGGCTGAACGAAAAAAAAAAAACTGAGGCACACGGGAGAGCTCGCTGTACTAACTATGTGATGTTGGAGCCGCAATCTCCCCGCTGAGCAATTGTGTGCTAACAGGGAATGTCTCTCCGCCAGCAGCCATGGCTGATGTACAGAAGGACCGATTGTCGACCCGTATCTGTTGAACCAGCCAATTATTCTGCTTGTGTGTGCCAGGATTTAGAGCTGTCCTGTGTCATCTGCACACTTCCTGTGTTATCTCAAGGAGTCTAATTAGCCCTCTTAGTTGTTTGGAGAATGAATACTCTCTATGTTGTACAAATAAGGAGATTAGGAAGGTTTGAGTAGTTTTGCCAGACCACAGGGCATGGCTGCTACCACTATAGCCACACAAATGGTATGTATTGCAAGGTCTGAAGGGATAAATTATGGGAAATGTGCATGTATTGCAGAAATGTACTGCATATATGTATGTTTCTTTTTTCATTTTTATTTTGCCCTGACATATACAGTACTTTAATATTGGGACAGCACAGTGGCATAGTAGTTAGCAATTGCAGTTACACTACCTGCCTGAAATTTGCATGTTCTTCCTGTTCTTGCATGTGTTTCCTCCAAGAACTCTACACTCCTAGTATGTGTATTTATGAATATGAATATGAATTAGGGACCTTAGATTGTAAGCTCCTTGTGGACAAGGACTGGTGTGAATGTACAATATACTGTACACAGTATATATACGTCCTTGCCTAAACTGTCGGCACTATATAAATACCTATAAATTTATAATAGGAGGTCGGGCGAAGACCTGTACAAAGTTTTTAGGTACGTGGATTAAAAGATATAAAGATTTTAATAACTAAACTACAGTTGGAACCTTATTGTATTTAAATTCTTAAAGTGGAATTCCACCCATTTTTGTGTTTATTAGAAGTCAGCAGCTACAGAAAGTGTAGCTTCTGACTTTTAATAAACACACACTCCCCTGTCCCACGGTCTAGCGATGCGGCCGGCGGGAGCCTCTGCTCTCGCCCTCTTCTCCCCACAGCGCTGACATCTCTAGTGTTGGCACCCGGCTGTGACAGCTTGCAGCTTCACAGCCCGGTGCGCACTGCGCATGTGCGAGTCACTCTGCACGTTCTGAGTGGACAGGCAATCTTCTGGGACCTGTGACGTGTCCCAGAGGATTGCAGGGAGAGAGGGGGAGAGGAGAACTTCCGCTCAAGCCACCTAGGCGGCCCGAGCTGAAGTGGGAGCGGGTACTTGTCAAATCTATATACCCCCCCAAAAAAACGACATACAAAATGTTGCATTTTAGGGGGTCTGGAGGCCTTAAAGTGGAAGTTCCGTTTTTGGGTGGAACTCCGCTTTAAAGCAGACCTCGAAACATTTTACTACAGGGTCCACTTTAAACTACTGAGGGCCACAAAGGAGCAAGAGGGCCACACTTGGTCCAAATAGCACTAATCTGACATGCCAGCTTTAAAGGCACTAATTTGTATACCAATATTGAGAACAGTTTGTAACTTTTGATTGCCTTAATATCCATCCCTTTTCAATGTTTTACTCCTACACATGTGACTGCAGTAAAATGTATGGGTTGCTCAAGGCTCAATCCTGTAAGGCTGCTTTGAATTACAGGGTTTGTTAATTGTATATTCTGAAGCAAAGTGTTTCAGCTTTTAGAGAGAAGAATGGATGTTTTATAAAGCCAAAAGTTCAAGTTTTACCTAAGTGAAATCGGCATTTACTTCCATGTAACAAAGCTTCAAGTATATTTTTACATCTCTAAATATTAAAGGCTAATTCTTCCTTTTGTAGAAAAATAATAAATGCAGCCATATTGATAAAAAAAGAAAAGTGAATTTATTTATTTGCAGTAGAGTCAGCAAAGGAGGCTGGAGACTGACCATGGTTCATGGTACACTCAAAATACACTGCTCAAAAAAAATTAAAGGAACTCTTTGATAACACACTTTGATAATCCGATCGCAACGGGGAAAAGTATCATGCTGGATATCTATACTGATATGGACTGGGTAATGTGTTAGGAATGAAAGGATGCTGCATCTTTTGATGGGAATGAAAATGATCAACCTACAGAGGGCTGAATTCATAGAAACCCCGAAAATCAAAGTGAAAAAATTATGCAGCAGGCTAGTCCATTTTGCTGAAATTTCATTGCAGCAACTCAGAATGGTACTTGGTAGTTTGTATGGCCCCAATGTGCTTGTATGCAAGCCTGACAATATCAGGGCATGTGCTCCCAATAAGACGACGAATAGAGTCCTGTGTTATTTCCTCCCAGATCTGGACCAGGGCATCACTGAGCTCCTGAAAAGACTGAGGCGCAACCTGGCGGCGTCAGATGAACGGAAACATAATGTCCCAGAGGTGTTTTATTGGATTTAGGTCAGGCAAGCTTGAGGGCCATTCAATGGTATCATTTCCTTCCCTCCCTACATGAGGCTGGACATTGTTATGCACCAGGAGGAACCCAGGACCCACTGCACCAGCATAGGGTCTGACGATAGGTCCAAGGATTTCATCCCGATACCTAATGGGAGTCTGGGTGCCATTGTCTAGCCTGTAGAGGTATGTGCATCCCACCGTGGATATATCTCTCCAGATCATCACTGACCCACTGCCAAACCAGTCATGCTGAAGGATGTTACAGGCAGCATATTGTTCTCCATGGCTTCTCCAGGCCCTTTTCCGTTTGTTCCATGTGCCTGTGAAAAGCACAGGGCACCAATGGCGGACCTGCCAATTCTGGTGTTCAGTGGCAAATGCCAATAGAGCTCCACGGTGCCGGGCAGTGAGCACAGGGCCCACTAGAGGACGTCAGCTCTCAGGCCACCCTCATGAAGTCTGTTTCTGATTGTTTGGTCAGAGACATTCACATCAGTGGCCTGCTGGAGGTCATTTTGTAGGGCTCTGGCAGTGCTCATCCTGTTCCTCCTTGCAGAGAGGAGCAGATACCGGTCCTGCTGATGGGTTAAGGACCTTCTACGACTCTATCCAGCTCTTCTACAGTAACTGCCTGTCTTCTGGAACCTTCATGCTTTTGAGACTGTGCTGGAAGACGGAGCAAAACTTCTGCCAATGGCACGTATTGATGTGCCATCCTGGAGAGGTTGCACTGCCTGTGCAACCTCTATAGGGTCCAGGTATTGCCTCACGCTACTAGTAGTAACAGTATCGTCTGATTTACGCCTTTACTCCAATACAACTTCTGTTGAGACTGCTACGCAGAATAGAGGTAGAAGGGATTTCAGTTGTTCTGTTGGCACCAGACTGGCCTCGTCGGTCTTGTTACGCAGGCCTGGTAATGTAGGTAGCAGATGTCCCTGGGAAACTTCCTCTCAGGGAAGATCTTCTGTCTCAGGGACCAATCTTCTATCCTGCTTTACAGTCGCTGGCTTTAATGGCCTGGCTATTGAAAGCCAGGTGCTAAAGCACAGAGGGCTGTCGGAGTTGGTGATTCCTACGCTGTTAAAATCTAGGAAATCTACTTCCAGGAAGCTGCTTATTATCGAGCTTGGAAGGCATACATTACTTGGTGTGAATCTCGGGGGGGTTTCAACCCGTTGCTTTTCTGTGTCTCGCCTGTTGGAGTTTCTGTAACTAGGTGTAGATCAACGTTTGGCTCTGGGCACCATCAAGGGCCAGATTTCCGCTTTAGCTATATTTTTCCAAAGGCCGATGGCGGAGAAGTCCTTGCTTCACACTTTTGTGCAGGGAGTTTGCCATCTGGCTCCGCTGCTAAGATCCCTAGTGCCTCCGTGGGACCTCAGTTTGGTACTGTCGTTGCTTCAAAAGCCTCCCTTTGAAAAAACTTGAGAACTTCTGCTCACTGTCGTAGAAGGTGGCTTTATTAGCCGCTATTAGTTCCACACGTAGGGTGTCGGAGTTGGCTGTGTTGTCCTGTCAGTCACCTTACCTGGTGATTCATAGGGACAAAGTGGTGTTGCGACCCTGTCAGGGGTTCCTTCCTAAGATTTTCTCTGGGTTTCATTTGAATAAAGATATTGTGTTACCGTCCTTATGTCCTATGCTGAAACTTCCTAAGGAAATTGCTTTACATTCCTTGGATGTGGTCAGGGCAATTCGGGTGTACCTGGCGGTCACTGAACCGATTCGAAAATCTGATTCTTTGTTTGTGCTTACGGATAACCTCGTAAGGGGCAGGCCGCATCTGCTGCGACCATTTCAGGCAGATGGGTGGTGCAGGCCTATTTCATTAAGGGTCAGGTTTCTCTTTTCCCTGTTAAAGCTTATTCTACGAGGGCGCTTAGTGCCTCCTGGGCCTTCCGTCATCAGGCGTCGGTGGTTCAGGTGTGTAAGGCGGCTACTTGGTCATCTGTACACACATTCACAGTTTTAGAAGATTGACGTACTTGCATATTCGGATGCGACGTTTGGCCGCAAAGTTTTGCAGGATGCGGTTGCAGAGGCTTCTGCTTCTTGTAATTTTTTTTTTCCCTGGTGATGAGCTCCAGTTGTTAATAGTTGAGCTCCTGTTTTTACCTGGTTGGCTATGTTTAGCCTTGTTGGGAATTCTACGTATTGCTGTGTTTTTCCCACCCCTCATATTGATACTGCTTTGGGACATCCCAAGGGTCTAGAAGACCTGGAGCTGTGTCTGTCAGTGAACGAAAGAGAAAACTGGATTTTTGTGTTGCCATAAAATCCTTTTCTCTGAGGTTCGCTGACAGATACAGCACCCGCCCCTCTGTTGGGTTAAGTAATATGTTCTTCTGACACTGCTTGTTACAAACTGAAGTTGCATAGCAGGAAGTGATGGTATACCGTCTGGGACTGCCTCAGGGGTGTTCCCAAAAAGGTTTCCGCCTAGTCCTACTCCTAGAGAGAGCAGCATTAAGCCCAATGGTCTAGAAGATGTGGAGCTGTGCCCATCAGTGAACATCACATAAAAGGATTTTACAGTAAGACAGAAATCCAGTTTTCACCTTTTAACCACTTTTGAACCGGAAGATTTTCCCCCTAATGACTTGGCCATTTTTTGCGATTCGGCACTGCTTTACTTTAACTGACAATTGCGTGGTCGTGCTATGCTGTACCCAAATAAAATTGATGCTCTTTTTTTCTCACAAATAGAGCTTTCTTTTGGTGGTATTTGATCACCTCTGCAGTTTTGTTTTGTTTTTTTTTTTATGTTTCCATCAAAATAGTTTATTAGGGCTCTTTCACACGGGCGTTCATTTTTTTTTTGCCCGATCAGGTCCTTTTTTCTTTTTTGAAACGGACACGGATGACACTTGTGTCATCTGGTCCGTCTGTCCGTTTTTCATCCCATCCGTTTGCGAATGAAAAACGGACATAATGTATCTCTATGTAAATACGGATGTCAGCGGATTACACCACTGACATCCGTTTTTGCGTCCGTTCCGTTTTTAGAACGGAAGAAAAAATAGGTTTCTCTTCCGTTCCAAAAAACTGAACTGAACGGAAAGGACGAAAAACGGATGTCAGCAGATGATCATCCGCTGACATCCGTATTTACATAGAGATACATTATGTCCGTTTTTCATCCGCAAATGGATGGGATGAAAAACGGACATACGGATTGCCCGTGTGAAAGAGTGTTTACAAACATTTGCTCTAATGAGCGCATGAAAATATAACACACAGGTTGTTTTTTTTTTTTGGCCGCCTCACAGGTCGCCGCAGGTCGCCTTCCATAGGGAAGCTGCGGACCCGTTCTAATAGGAGCGACACAAGTCGCTCCGACTTAGAAAAAGGGTCTGGAGCTTCTTTGGGGCGACCAGGAGGCGACCGCCATAGACTTCAATGTTATGAAGTCCGTGGCGGCCGCTCGGAGGTCGCCACCCGAAGTCGGATCGCCCCTATGTGAACGGGGGCGAAAAGTCAAGTAAAAGTGTCCTGAGCATGGGACACAAATAGTGTCTGTATGAGCAACAATCAGAGTACCTCATCTCCTGCAGTTTTTATATTTTGCGCTATAAACAAAAAAATGTGAAAATTCTAAAAAAAGAAAAAACAATATTTTTTCACTTTCTGCTATATAACATTCCCAAAAAAAAAATAATAAAATCAAAATTTTTCATCATTTTAGGCCAATTTGTATTCTGCTACATATTTTTGGTAAAAAAAAAATCCCAATAAGCGTATTTTGATTGGTTTGCGCAAAAGTTCTCATCTACAAACTAGGGGAAAGATTTGTCATTTTTATTTATTTTTTTTTTACTAGTAATGGCGGCGATCTGCGATTTTTAGCGGGATTTCGGCGGACAGATCGGACACCTAACTGACACTTTTGGTGGGACCAGTGACATTACTACAGTATACAGTGCTAAAAATATGCATGGTTACAGTACTAATGACACTGGCAGGGAAGGGGTTAACCCAGGGACGATCAAAGGCTTAAATGTGAGCCTAGGGTTTTCTAACTGTATGGGGGATGGGATTGTAGAATCTACACAAACCTGTGTTCCTAAATAGGAGGAACACAGGAGCTCCGTGTTGATTGCTGAGAGAACAACCGTCTGCTGTGTTTACAACAGCTGATTGCCGTTCTCTCTCCATGGGGGGCAATCGGGGCCACTGGCCCCGCAGATCAGCTTCCCCACTGACGAATGGGCAGGTATGGCGATTCACAGGAACCTGCCGACCTGCTGCCGTATATCTGCAGTGGCTGGTCAGCAAGTGGTTAAAGTGATTGTAAAGTCTTGTTGTTTTTTTTTTTTTTTACCTATAAACATAACAAACATGTTACATTTACCTCCTCTATGCAGTTGGTTTTGCACAGAGCAGCCTGGATCTCCTTCTCTCAGGTCCCTCTCCAGTGCCCCTGGCCCCTCCCTTGTTTTTGGTGCCTCCGCAGCAAGCAGCTTGCTATGGAGGCACCCAAGTGGAGTCATGGCTCCCTGTGACCATTCAGACACAGAGCCCTGACCAGGCTCGGCCCCCCTCGCTCCCCTGATTGGCTAGCTGACTTTGACAGCAGTGGCAGCCAATGGCACCTCTGCTGTGTGTCAGCCAATCAAGAGGGAGAATTTCGGACAACTCCTTTTTAATACCCTTTTTTAAGAAAAAAAAGTCAAAATATCTACATTTAAATACAGGGTCTTTACAAAGACAGTCATGTTTATTATTGGGTTAACAAAATACGATTCTCTATTCTGATTATTCATTCAATGGCAAAGATAGTAAAAGCAAAGACATGCTGAATGCAATGCCATATTGTAACCTGTAGAGGGCGATAAGTGTCTGTTCTGTGAGCTGGTTTGTCTCATGTCTACAGTCCTGTACAAAGCCAAAGTACATCCCTGGCAGGTCCTAACAAGAACACTTCCAGACTTCACAGGGAGTCACATTCTTCAGATTTCTAGCCTTGATTGGAAAGCAGGGCTCTTCAAACATGACACACTATTTACACTGAGCCTCAGGCTGGGAATACAGCTGTAGCAGTTTTGAGAGTCAGGCATTTAGTTAGGAGAAAGGCATCTTCAAAACAGTTGATCTTATAAGGAAGAGTAACCTGTGAAATATACTAAGTATGTCAGTGTTTTCACACTTTGGTGGGACATACAATAAATTGAAGCATGCTCCAATGTAAGCTGTACCGACTGTCTACAATCGCAGGATCAGAAAGATGCTTCAGTTATTTGTGTCCTACTGCTAATTATAATTGTTTCTATATTATAGAAAAAGAGAGCCAAAAACCTTCTTTTTGTTCTGTGCAGGACAATCTGGACAGGCTCCCTTCTTCCATAGAAAGCATTTTAGTGTCAGCATTATATAGCTAGGGTTGACCATACACATAAAAGGGTAGTCAGACATGCAGACATAACCCAACCACTCTATGGCCCCACATCCAAGAGTTTCTAATAAAAGGGAGAGGAGGAATGAGAGAGGTTGCAACTGGATGATACTGTGGCCCCCCCTTATCCTAGGGGACAATAGTGATCAGGCAGGGGGTTGTCTGTCACCCCTGCTCCTCATTATCCATACTCCTTGACAGCAGTCAGGCAGTTTTCTATCTTGCTACATTGGCATTTGATGTTTGGCTGATCTGCCATGTTATGTCCATGGAGAGCTTTAAGCGGAATTGAACCTAAAAGCAAACATTTATTATTTTGCAGCTTACCGATTCTTAGGCGTGATGGCTGCATTCATTTTCTCTAAGGCTTTCTTTCCTTTATTTTTCACCTGATGATCTGGCCAGTAAGTCAATTTTTTAACAGCAAAAAGCTGTGCGTCAAGTGTAGCAGATATAAAGGGTTAAGACAAATCATTTACCGCTGGATGCTTACAATGGTCCACTTTTATTTATGTAAAACCATCATCCAAAAAGATAAAGATATTAAGATGCTAGAACTGCCTAAAAAGTGTGAGCTAGAGTTTGGCTTTAGATTGTAAGTGTATCTAAATCTGCAAGTACATGTAACCCTTCCCTCCCCTCAACAGACTGACAATGTTGCTATCCAAAGGTGTTTCTGTTGCTCCTTCATCCAGAGTGGAGGCACCCTAATACAGGAGGTGTGTTACTTGCCAGATCACCAGGTGAAAACAGAGAAAAGCCTGAAAGAGAAAACGAATGCAGCCACCACATTTGAGTGGTCAATACCACTTTAAAGCTACACTCAAGGCAGAAATTATGTTTGAATTGAGCTTTGTATTCATATAAAATAATTAAAATTTTAAAAAAAACTATTTATATTGCTAGCTGTTTCTGAACGTAATGCTGCAGCGACTACTGAGGCTGCTCCTATGAAGCCTTGATTAACCTCCTATATAGGAAGGGACCATTGCTAACAACTGACTTTTGTAATCTGAAGCAGTGGTGTATTTAGGTTTTGTGCTGCCCTAGGCCTGACTAAACTTGTGCACCCCCTAATTTAAATAACATACTGGCAGGTAGCAGTGTGACCACTTTATGGGGGTGCCGGACTGATTTGCCTCCTGGACCCTGCCCTCCGGCCCAATTCGCCCTATAAGACTGGCACTATACTAAAAGTGTAGCGCAAGCCGGCGGGGACCCTTTTTCCTGTGGGAGCCGGGAGGAGGCTGTTTTTTTTTTTTTTTTTTTTTTTTTCAGTGCGGGTAGCAACTTTTTTGCTGCCCCCCCTGCAAAGTGCCGCCCTAGGCCTGGGCCTTGTCGGCCTAAGCCAAGATACAGCACTGATCTGAAGCTATCAAAAAAAGTAATGTGCCGGAATAGAATCACTGGCTCACAAATGGTCATCTCCAACAATCCTTCATAGAACGATCCCTGTCTCCCAGAATTTTATACTATTTCTTCATTGTTAAAAACACTCACCAACTTTTTAGCAAGGGTCAGTTTAATACTTTTCAGCAACTAAATACTGAATTTTCCTTTGCCTCTCATTTCTTTGTATACCTGCACTTCAGACATGCCACTGCAGCACAATTTAGTCTTGCAGACCTGTCAAAGGAACATCATTAGCCAGAAATGATCATGTTAAATCGATAACCCATTACTACTTTTTTTTTTTTTGTTTTTTTTTTTTTTGTTTTTTTATTCTGCCTTGTCCAGAAAAAGGAAAAATAGAGAAAAATGGCAAAGGATATTCTGTCCATAGATGGACAGGATTGGGATGATAGTCTAATTTTGGCCAAAGATGATTTGATCCAGCTAAAGTATCTGCACTATACCCCATACAGGTTACTAGATGTAATATTGAGACAGGAGAACACTTTCATATGATCTTGTAGTTTCCACATAATAGATACGTTTGGTCTTAGGTCATTCAATTAAACTCTGGAAAAACTATCTTTCTCAGATTTTTGTACCCCCTGAGAAATATTTTTTGGGCAATTGCTGTGGGAAAGAAATAAATGTAGCACCAAAAACACTTCTCCATCTCCTTTTATTTATTATTATTATTATACAGGATTTATATAGCGCCAACAGTTTGCGCAGCACTTTACAATGTGAGGGAAGACAATACAGTTACAATACAATTCAAAACAGGAGGAACTAGATTTATGTCAGAAAGTCACTGGTATTACACTGGGAGAATCCAAAACTTGTTTTAGATCTAATTCAGGGGTGTTAAACTCCATTTCATCGTGGGCCACATCAGTATTATAGTTGCCCTCAAATGGCCGGATGTATCTGTAAGAGTATATATGTACTGTATCTACTTTTTATCATATTAAATGATTGCCTCTGCATTGGATTATTACAGGTTTTAGTAATAACCTAAAAGAGAAGCGTGGGCTTTAAAACACACACATACTAACCCAGGTGGATGCAGCATCGGCTCGGAATCTGGGTGGGTTCCTACATTAAATTTGAGAGCTCTAGAGAGCCTGGACCGGCTAAGTGACGTCAGCCGACAGCAGACTTTTTGCCTGCTGTTGGCTGAATACGGGTCCAGGAAGTGCAGAACTAAGTGCACACCTATGACCCTCAGGAGAAGTAGGTCCAAAAGAGCTTTGGCCCTACTTCTTCTTCTTTAAGTAATGACTAGCTCTGAAATTGGAAGTCTAGGAAAAATATTGGCAAGCAGATACAGGTGTACAACTATTGTTCAATTTATTGAAAAATGAGTTTTGGTAACAGAAATTTATTTTTTTATTTATCTGACAAATATTACTGTTTATTACATTAACTTTAACACTTGGTCCCAGTCGGCAATGGCAAACTAAATAGAAGAGTGCTCTGATCTAATGTAATAGCTGCAGAAAGGTCTGGAGAAGGACCCGGGGAATGCTGGAGTCTGCTGAATGCTGAGACCTGGGAAGGTGGTGACAAAGGGTGCTGTGGTTGCACAGAGAGGTGCAGGATCTGTAAGAGGAGTTCTGTCCTCCTCTCTGCTGCTGACTGCAGAGATCAGATGGGGGCGGAGATGAGGCGGGTGCTGCAGGAGAGGTGCAAGGGTCACATGAAATGGCCTAGCCAGCCAGATTCGGCCTGTGGGCCCTGTGTTTGACACATGATCTAATTGATCAGTCTCTCCATTGACATGGGCCATGGCCAGGGGTTGCCCAAAAAAATTTGAGAAAATACAGTTAGGTTGATTGAAATTACCTTCCACATCTATATAGGCTCTTGCATTTATCCACATCCTATTGGGTGCAGGCTTGTGTGTTTATCGTATAGTTTTGATGACTTTAGTTTGTGGATACCAAGCGAGGCCACATTACTAAGAGTACCAATAGACAATGGCTTTATTGTAACATTTCAACCTTGACGGGATGTTTGTAAATGTCTGCCTAAATTATGATGTTCTTGGTCAAATTTTAGGCCAGTTGCCCACCCTTCTCGTGTTTTAAACATGTTCTTGTAAGGCCCCGTTCACACTGGGGCGACGCTACTTTGCCGGACGACCTCATAGATCTTGGCGCGCTGCTCGCCCCGCGACCTCGGATCGGCCGGCACGGACTTCATAACATTGAAGTCTATGCAGGTCACTCCGGGTCGCCCCAAAGAAGCTCCGGGCCCTTTTTCTAAGTCGGAGCGACTTGTGTCGCTCCTATTAGAACGGGTCCGCAGCTTCTCTATGGAAGGTGACCTACGGCGACCTGTCAGGCGACCAGGTCGCCTGACAGGTCGCCCCAGTGTGAACAGGGGCTAAGGGTCTTGTTGCCTTGTTGGTAAATATCCTCAAGGCTACGGTTTAGGGAACACATCAAAGCAGAGTTAGGTATTTATGTTCTAAATGTAAAAACACATTTAGGGACCTATTTATAAAGCAGTAGCTTAATGTTGCCTCAACCTTACCGCTAATACAGAGGCACATTTTAAAAAGCACAGTTGTCTACAAATGTTCCATCAGCTGCTATGGAATAAACACTATTGTTTCCTATGATTAGCCCTGTCTGACTTCCATCTTTTCTTTTTTTTTTTTTTTTTTTAATGGCCCCCATTGTTTTTGTTTATTAAATAATAACTAGATGAATTAGCGTGATTTTTTTTTTTTTTTATATATTTCCATGGAGTTTATAGGATGGAAAAAGACTTGGGGGTACTGGTAGACAACAGGCTTGGCAGTGGCATGCAATGCCAAGTCGCTGCAAGTAAAGCCAACAGAATACTGGGATGTATAAAAAAGGGGATTCACTCCAGAAATAAAGAGATTATTCTCCCGCTCTACAAGACTCTGGTCCGGCCACATCTGGAGTATGCTGTCCAGTTCTGGGCACCGGTCCTCAGGAAGGATGTGCTGGAACTGGAGAGAGTCCAGAGAAGGGCAACAAAAATAATTAGGGGAATGGAGGACATCAGCTATGAGGAACGACTACAAGCACTGAACCTATTCTCTCTGGAGAAGAGACGACTGAGGGGGGATATGATATCAATGTACAAATACTGTACTGGCGACCCTAGCATAAGGAACAAACTATTCAGAGAAAGGAAATACAATAAGACACGTGGCCACTCACTAAAACTAGAGGAAAGGCGGTTTAACCTTAAAGTGCGTAAGGGGTTCTTCACTGTAAGAGCAGTAAGGATGTGGAATTCTCTTCCACAAGCAGTCGTATCAGCAGGAAGCATTGATAGTTTCAAAAAACTGTTAGATGGGCACCTTAGAGACCACAACATACAGGGGTATACAATGTACGGTTAAAAGCAAACACACACACACATCATAGGTTGAACTGGATGGACTGGTGTCTTTTTTCAACCTCACTAACTATGTAACTATGTTGATAAGTTACCAACATAGTTAGTAACAATAAAAATTATTGGAAAAATAAAAATGGCCTGGGCATGTCACTGCTGAAATGTCACCCCAAACATATGCTCACAGCCTACACATATAGAGTCTTGCAGAAAAGAAAATATCTGCAATAAGATTCCCTGCCCACAAAAAGTGATCCAATTCAGTGTATATTTATGGCTGCAAAACAAACAGGCCATGGAAGTCCCCACATTGCAGACTAGTGATATCAAAACTTACCAGGCTTAGATGTTCATAAGAAAAAGGCTTCCATTGATACTCATGCACACGTGAAATTCCAGAAAGTTTAGTCACGCTGGATGAACTGCCGTTTACAGTGATAACTGTCAGTTTTTTAAATTACAAAATACTTATTAACTTTCTGTCTCCCTCGGTGCTCTTAAAATAGTTTGCATTTTACCTTCTCTGGGGCATATTGTAATGTAAATATAATTTTTCATATATAATAAACATTGCCCAGTAGTTTCCCCATAAATTTAAAAATCAGCATGTGCCCAAAGCTATTTTGTATGCTAATTATCAAAGGGATTTGTTCTGTGTTACTGTGAAAAATGTCCCTGATTTCGTAGTGGCTACAGATTTCCAAATGTAATACACAGGAGGCTGACTTTTTAAATCATTTTGGATTAGTGTGTAGTAATTACGATCACGATACTGACAAGCGTGAGCTATAAACACAGGTTATTATTTTTTTTACATTCCTTCCTTAGGACACAATAAATGTAACCACTCTTTAATTGTTTCTCCAATCTGAAGATTAGTGTATGAGATGCGGCTTGTGCTGACTTGTCTACCAGTGCCAGCATCCTGTTTAATTACTTAGATGTTGGTGGAGTATCGTGGTCTGTATAATGTCCTTACTTTCCATTCTTTGCTCAGAAAACCTGCATAAAGGTACCAGTCACATGAGATGGTGTGCAGCATGTATATCCCTTGACCAGACACTTCTGGAAGCTGGCCTTAATCCAGGTGATAGTAGCGATTGGCCAAAAACACCATCCCAGATTATCAATTCTTCTGTCACAGGGTGTGGGCACAAAACACACAGCGTTTCCTCTCATGCCTGTGGGCACTATTAAAGCAGTTTCAGTTGTTATCAATTTTTTTTCCAGCTCGACAGCCAGTGAGATGCTACTGTGTTGTGTGTTCAAGAGGTTGGGAAATGGTAGTCCTGTTGACTGATTGCAGTGTAGTGCTGTGCCCTTCATTATTTTTTTTTATTTTTTTTGTTTAAACCTTATCCCTATGCAGAGAGTACCGGAAGAAATGCTGATCTCGCTGCCTGGCATTTGCTGAAAAAAAGGTGGCCTTCATTGGTGCAGGAAGTGACCTCACAAGTCACGTCAAACCTAAAGAGCTTGTTGAGACTGCATTCGATTTTTTTTTATTGTATTTAACAATAAGTACAAAACTATAGTTACAGACTGAATAGCAGGCCACACAAACCAAACTTCGAAGCATCATCACTAAGTAGCCAGTATAGCTTCATGACATATAAGGTACTTTTCAGACATAAGAGAAGAGTACATAATATTAAGAGCATGAAATATATAAGGGCCACAATTACCAGCCCCTGTATAGGGGAAAATACATGCAAAACTACCATCTCCTCCAAAACAAACAACTCAATAACAGCCCAATCGAGAAAATCTCCATGAATTTTCAAGGATCACATGTCTTTACACCGCAATTATAAGTACACTTCAGACCAGAAAAGAATCGGAACAAATTACTCTCAATCAGATACCATAGGCATATTATTTACCCACCCCACACCTTATCAAATTTAGTTGGCACTCCTTTGCTTGTGTATGTGGCCTTCTAAAATGGTAAAGCTTTATTTATTAGTGCTTTGTAGGCTTGAATGGAAGGGGCTGTAGGCTTTTCCACAAAATAATACGTTTTGTAGCGTAGTAAAACAATAATGTGAGTAGGGTACTGATTACCCTCATGGGAGCTAAGGAATCCACTAGACCCAAGAGACATACTTCTTTAAAGGGGCAGACAAATATCTTTGCGACTGATTGGATACATTGCACTACCTTCGACCAACACTGCTAGATAGCTGTACGTTCCCAAAATATGTGTATAAAATCAGCCTGGGAGGAGGTACATCGCCAACAGCTGGATGAATGAGTGGGGAACATCTTCACTAAACTGGCTGAAGTGAGATCTATTCTATGTAGGAACCTTTATTGGAAAAGTTTGTCCTGGGCCAACACCAGTCTAGCGAAGGGAACCTCCCAGAGATCGCCCCAGTCATTACCATCCAAGACTGCATTCATTTTAGTAGATATTCTGCCTGGTGGTGAAATTTATTAACACGGGTAAGGGGGACAATGTGCCACCAATGATTTGATAGGTCATTGTCTCCCAAAGGGCAGGTATTATGAACATACTAGTGATTTTCCTATAGATCAGCATTTGCTAATCTAATTGTGGGTTTCTCCTAGGCCAGTTTCAGAAACAATAAGGCCACATTCATACTATCTGCATACAATTTTACACGCATTAACTTGCATTGCGTTGGCTCATTAATTTCCTATCGGTCAGCAGAAAACATACCTGCAGTGCATGTGTATTCACATCTGTGTTGTGGTATACAGTATGCGCAGTGCATGTTAGCATGCGCAGATAGGTGTGAAGCCCTCTACATTTCTTTAAATTGGTCACACATATTACAATCCATAAATCACCAACCATGCATAACAATCTACTTTTAAATGGGTTTCTTCTTTTTGGATTGAGTAAGGGAGGGTTAGGTTTCTTTCTTTGCCATCAGCGTCCTATTGCCGAGATTTCCTGTAATTTCCTGTCCTGTAGCCAAAACAGGAAGTTGGAGGAAATCCCTCCCAAAGTGAAGAGATCCCAGGGTGTCTCCAGAACTAGTGTCCCTATTGGAAGATTGATTTTCCTTCTATTCCTAGGTCAACCCAAAATATAGGATTTTCTCTTACTTTCACGTTGACTTTTGATTACAATGTAAATCGGACAAATAGAGAGGGTGGATCTCCCTAACTGGGTCACAGATGGCAAAAAAAACTGAGAGGTGTTTTAATCCCTCTCTGCTCTATCCAAAACAAAACCAAATAAAAATTTTCCTTTAGTGATACTTTAACCACCTCCCGCCAGCCGTATAGTAAAATGACAGCAGGCGGGATCTCTCGTTCTGGGAGGATGTCCTATGACTTCGCCCCAGTGTCAGTGCTCTAGTGCGCCCTGGTGGCTGTAGGTGCCTGTTCTGCTGGGTGGTGAGTCTGCTGGGGTTCTCTCCCTCTCTGCTGAGGATCGCTTGGTGCTTTGGGCCTGGCGACCGGGTGTGCTGTCAGCGCAGTGGGGGTTGTCCCTTAGTGTTTTAAACCTTTTTTTGTGGCGTCCCCCTGGTGACTCTTGGAGTCTTTGGAGCATATCTCCCCACCTGATCCCCTCTCTGAGGCTGCGGGGCCCTCTGGGTCTCAACCATCCATTGATGCACTGACGGTCCTGGAGTCCTTTGTGTCCCGGGTGGAGGTGGCTTTCAACCGACAGGCTAGGGAAAAGCGCCCCCGCCTTCCTCATCTGTCTTATCAGATCTTGAATCAGATTCAGCAACCGTGGACGTGGGTCACCCTGCTGGGTCTGCAACCATGTGCCTGGAATCATCTGATGGTGAGGATAATTCTTCCACATCGGCAACCGCCCACCAAAAGGCGCTGGTGGACGTACTGATTATATCTGTGCGTTAGACCCTGAAGATGGAGGACGCAGCTGCAACGGAGGCGCAGGTTCCCTTTGGCACTCACAAGCCATCCAGAGTAGCAAAGGTGTTTCCTTTCCCGGCCTATTTTGACAAAATTGTCGCTAAAAAGTGGGGAGGACCAAAGCGTCTCCTTGGAGTCCCTAAGCGATTTTCTAGGCATTACCCATATGAGAAGTCCCTTATTAAGAAGTGGACTGTTCCACCGGTGGTGGACCCTCCCATTTCCAGATTGAACAATTCAAGCATGATTCCAGTTGAAGAGTCCCCGACCTTTAAAGATCTGGCTGACAGGAAAGTGGAGGCTGTGACCCGCAATATGTACGCTCTGGCTGGTTCGGCACTGAGGCTGGTATTCACTATTGCCCCGGTGTCGCAAACTCTGACCTAGTAGGCTAAGCTTTTATGCCGGGTCCTGGGGGGGAGAACAGCTCCCCCCTGCCTTTGCTAATCTGGGGGGACCTGCTGGTCCAGGGGCTGCACTTTATCTGTAATGCCTCTTTGGATGCGGCTCTGCTAGCGGCTCGGCCCGCTGTTTCGGCAGTGGTCCTTCGGCATGTCTTTTGGCGCAAATGCTGGTCTGCGGACCAGACTTCTATAAAGGCAATGACTTATCTACCTTTTCAAGGAGATTGCCTGTTTGGAGCTACCCTGGATGACATCATTAAGGGTTTCACAGGGGGAAGAGTACTTTTCTTCCACAGGCTACTAAGAGCAAGGAACCTCGTCGTAGGCCCTCTTTCTCGGCTCTTAGGAAATTTTTTCGTCCCTCAGGGTTGACTGACAAGGGCTTGAAGCCTTTTAGGGCCACTTCTGGAGGATCCAAACAAATCTGGTCTGGCAAGCCGAGAGCGGCTGCTCCAGACCAGTGGACAAAGCTCCTTCAGCATGAAGGTGCGCCCTATCCCGTATCGGGGGTGGGGAGGACGTGTTTGCTAGTTTCCAGACCCGTGGCCTTCCCTGGTACAAGACAAGTGGGTCCACAAAGTAATTCGATCCAGCTACAAGGTCGAGTTTCGCTCCTGTCCCCCAGCAAGGTTCTTTCTTTCCAACTTGCGCCTGTCCCCAGACAGGGTCTGTTTTGGACCTGTTACTTCAAGAAGTGATTGTCCCGGTTCTGACTTTGGAACATTTTAGGGTTTTTACTCAAACCTGTTAAAGTTCCCCGGAAGAAAGGCAAGGTGCTTCCAATCCTAGACCTCAAGACGCTGAACTGCTTTGTGCGGGTGCAGAAGTTCAGAATAGAGTCTGTTCGCACGGTGGTGGCATCCCTGCGTCAGGGTGATTTTCTTGCCTCTATCGACATTAAGGATGCTTACCTTCACATTCCGATATGTGCCGGCCACCAGAGCTTCCTACGTTTTGCCGTGGGAGAAGAGCATTATCAGTTTGTGGTGTTGCCCTTTGGTCTCGCCTCTGCTCTTCGGGTCTTTACAAAAGTGTTAGCGGTACTGAACTTCTTGAACAACCTCCTTTTGCAAGCGGAGTCTCCTTCTGCTCTGGTGGAAAACCTGGAGATCACCGTACAAACTCCTGCCTGAGTTCGGCTGGATTCTGAATTTTCAGAAGTGTACTCTGGTTCTGTCTTCAAAGCTAGACTACATGGGTCTGACTCTGGATGTAGCCTTAGCCTGAGTGCTTCTTCCTCTGGACAAATTCCAGAAATTGCAGGCTGTCCAGCAGATGGTCTTGCATGCAGGTGTTGGGCCTGATGGTGTCTACCTTTTTTGAGGCGCTTCAGTTTGCACAGTTTTATATACAAGGTCCCTGCAAAGTGACATTCTGGCCAATTGGGACAAGACTCCGCAGTCTCAGGACAATCAGATCAGTCTTGGAACGAACGAGTCCCTGATATATGGTGGCTTTTTTCTCCGGCACTTCATCTGGGCAAATCCTTCCTCCCCTTGTATTGGACAGTGGTCACCACGGATGCCAGCCTGTGCAGCTGGGTCGGCATCCTCAGCAAACATTCTGCTCAGGGTATTGGGACACTGGAAGAGTCCAGACTACCATTCAATATCTTGGAACACCGAGCGATCAGACTGTGTCTGGACCATTGGACAGATCGTCTTCAGGGATGCCCAGTGCACATTCAATCGGACAATGCCACGAACTTGGCTTATGTCAATCTCCAGGGGGGCACAAGAAGTGTCCTGGCGGCTCTGGAGGTAGCCGGTATCTGAAGATGGGCAGAACGGTTCATTCCAGCCCTCTCCTCCGTACACATTCCCGGGGTGGAAAACTGGCAGGTGGATTACCTCAGTCGGCAAGCATTGGACCAAGGGTCTCCAGTGTGGAACTGTTGGCGTCTCGGCTCAACAGAAAGGTGCAAAGGTTTGTGGCTCAGTCATGGGATCCTCTGGTGGACGCCACAGATGCGCTAGTGGGGTCAGGACCGTCTGATTTACACCTTCCCTCCTCTCAAGCTTCAGCCAAGACTTCTACGCAGGATTGAGGCAGAAGGGATTCCAGTCATCTTAGTGGCTCCGGACTGGCCTTGCCAGGCTTTGTACGCTGATCTGGTGTGGCTGGTCCCCAACGTTCCTTGGAAGCGTCCTCTCAGGGAGGATCTGCTGTCCCAAGGACCAATCTTCCATCCTGCTTTACAGTCGCTGGTTTTGATGGCTTGGTTGTTGAAGGATAGAGGTTTATCTGAGTCGGGGATTAGTACGCTGTTAAAAGCTAGGAAATCTACTTCTAGGAACATGTACATTGCGTGGTCTCTTGAGGTTCATCCTCGCTCCTCGGTGGCTCAGATCTTGACCTTCCTTCAACGAGGGGTTGAACAGAAATTGGCCTTGAGTACCATCAAGGGCCAGGTGTCGACTTTGGCGGTCTTCTTCCAACGGCCATTGGCCAAACACTCCCTGGTGCGTACCTTTCTTCATGGTGTCTGACGATTAGTTCCTCCAGTGTGGTCTCCAATGCCGCCTTGGGACCTCAATTTGGTGCTTTCAGTCCTCCAGAAGCCTCCCTTTGACAATCTTCGGGAGATTCCCCTGCCCACATTGTCTCAGACGGTGGCCTTTTTAGTGGCTATCACTTCTTCACGCAGGGTGTCAAACTGGCAGCGTTATTCTGTCGTTCACCTTACCTGGTGATTCTCAGGGATAAGGTGGTTCTTCGCCCCTGTCTGTCGTTCCTTCCAAGGGTTGTCTCTGACTTTCATTTGAATGAAGACATTGTGTTGCCTTCCCTGTGTCCCAGGCCTAAACATCCAAAAGAAATTGCCTTGCATGCCCTGGATGTGGTCTGGGCAATTAGGTTGTACCTGGCAGCTACGGAGTCTTTTAGGAAATCCGACTCACTATTTGTGTGAACAGATGGGTCTCGTAAAGGTTGTGACAATTTCCAGATGGATCAGACAGACGGTGGTTCAGGCCTGTTTCATCAGGGGTCAAGTTCCTCCTTTCGCTGTCAAGGCGCACTCTACAAGGGTGTTTATTGCCTCCTGGGCCTTACGTCATCAGGCGTCAGTGACGCAGGTTTGCAAGGCGGCCTGTTTTTCCCTATTATAATCTATATAATGTATACTGTACAATCCGCTTCAAATTTACCAATAACTGTATTGTTTAAGAGAATACTTGATGGAATATAAAATAAAGTAGATATTACAATTTTACTAACTCGGCAGGCTACAGCTTTGTGAGTAGAGGAATAAGGGCTCCTTTCCACTTTTACATTTCTATTGCAGTGCATTACTGCAAGCTTGTCAATGTGCCATATTTCATGAATTGCCCTAAGGCAGCCCTTTTATTTGGAATGAGCAGCTTATGTCTGTCAACAGAAGATAAAATGTCTCTGCAAAACGCAATGCACCACATTGCATAGGAGCCTTGCTGCCTGCTGTAATAATGTGTTCAACCTATTTTAAATACAGGGAACTGCAATGCACCACCTAAGTGCACATGAAGGTGGCCTAAATGTGGCCAAACGCTAATAGATTTTTGAACAAACATTCATACAAAAATTCTCATCAGTACATTTTAACTTTGATGTGTCATTTAAAAGCTGTTCAAAATTATGTTTGCTTTAACATTCGATTTTGAAAAGAATGTAATTTTGGGAACCAAAACCCCCACTCACTGTTAGAAATGTATTCAAGGAAAATTTTCCGTACTTCACCTGCTGTCGAAAACAAACGATTTAACCGGACTAACAATTTGAAAATCAAACTCTTCCCTAAAAGTTTTAAACCAAAATTCTTCTATTGTATGGCCAACTATAGAGAAGTGAGATGTTCAACTTTTGCTTATTTAACCTAGCTAGAGGCTCTTTGCAGGTTGCAACCAATTTTCCAGACTGCAGCTAGAGCTGGTAGCTGATCTGCAAGTCACTTCTTGTTTTAAATACATTCACGGGTGAAGATGTAAAATAGCATTGAGTCAAGATTTTGTGAGCCTATGAGGCAGGGTGCTGACTAGTTTCTGATGAGAGTTTAGTATCCTTTAGGCAGAGGTGGAACAGTACAAGTTGGGACATCCAATAATAGAGGATGACAGAGAGACAGTGTTGATGAAGTAGGACAACTAGTCCTAAAGATGCAGGATGATTTAGCTGATGAATGTCCTAATAAGACATCATTCTTAGCACATTCATACCACTATCATCATCCTTTATATCGACATTGGGTAACCTAAGGCTCTGCAGCTGCTGTGTTACTACAATATATGGGTGTGCCCAGAGATCTGTTAAGTGGCAAAGTAGCAGATTTTAAATGTATGGGTTACTTGGGAATTTGCAAACCTTTTCTGATTTAGTGTTTATGATGTAGATTAAATACTCCATTTACCTCTGAACTGATATAGGCCATTCACACACAAACTGGTGCATGGTAGTATTTTCAAAATCCTTTTTTTTTTTCCCCTTCATTTACAAAAAAAAAACAGCCACAGACATTGATTGATCTCAATTGTGCGCTGGGACTGTGTGGGCATAGTAATAATAAAACCATGGGGTCTGCTAATTCTAGGGATTTGGTTATGAAAACTATATTTATGAATACAAATGATTTAATGTCTACATAATATTCTCTATTTCAGCTCCCTGCTACGCTATGGTGGAAATCTCTCCTTACAGAGTGCAATGAGCGTGAGATTCAACAGCAACGGCACGCAATTGCTCGCCCTGCGCCGCAGATTGCCTCCTGTCTTGTATGACATTCACTCACGACTGCCCGTATTCCAGTTTGACAACCAGGGTTACTTCAACTCTTGTACTATGAAAAGCTGCTGCTTTGCTGGTGACAGAGATCAGGTGAGGAATAGTAGTGCTGAATGATACAATATTAGGCAGCATTAAGCAAGACCGAAAGAAATACTTTTAGTTTACCTAGTTAAGTATTAGAAACAATCTAAACTGCATTTTTTTTTTTATTCTCATTAAGCCTTTAGTGTATGGGACAGCATTAAAATCCAATCAATCTGTTCCATATTGATAATTATAGAGCAGACTGATAGGAGTGTAGCGCAGATAATTGACTGTATAGTAAAACCTTGGATTGTGAGCATAATTTGTTCCAGAAACATGGTTGTAATCCAAAGCACTTGTATATCGAAGCGAAATTCCCCATAAAAAAAATAATGGAAACTCAGATGATTCATTTCATAACCATTTATTCATAAGTCCTTCAGTCTATAGTCCATTTAAAAATATTATAGCAATCTGACTTCAAGGCAACTTCAGGGAATGCCTGGGTAATCTTCCTGTAATGTTGGATCCAAATCACCTCAAGTTGAGATGAGAATCCGACTTAGGGTTCATGCACACTACAGCTCAAAAAAAGCTGCTTTTACAAGCATTTGAGCTTTTATTTCAGTTTGAAGAAGCTTGTGCTTTTTTGTGCTCTTGTGCACCCTTTTTGAGCTTCTTTAAGCTCTTTGGATCTTCTATAAGCATAAGTGTTTTTTTTTTTTTTTTTTCCCCCACAAACCCTCCTTAAAGTCTACGGGAACAAGTCGGATAGAAGTCGCCTTGAAGTAGTACAGAAAACTTTTCTACAGTTGGGAACGACTTCAGTAGTGCTAATTAAGACTGCTCTCATCGACTAAAATTCAATTTCTCTTCTCTTCTCTTTTATACTCAATTGTGACATGCCACTACTCGTATTGCACGATCTAGCTCATTTATCAAGTTAAAATTTATTTAAAAAATGTGCTCGTTTTGTAAACCAATTTACTCGCAATCAAAGGTTTTACTGTATAGGTGTGTTTGTCCTTCTTCCCTATCTAATCTCAGGGTGGGGTGGTCTTTGACTAATGTCTCATTTACACTGGCACTGCCAAATCTGCAATAAGAGAACATTTCTAATCACATATAAATTCATAGAAAGTTGCAAAGGCTTGGCCTTGGGACTTTAAATGAGGTGTGACACGCCCAATGATGAGATATAAAAATGCAAGTTTATTGGTACATACAATGTTGGCAAGTAAACACAGACAGCTGCCGTATTGTCAAACAGATTTGTGATGGTATACATAGTATAATATATATTCATAGTCAAGTTTAGTATTCCATAGAACAATCCATATTGGGTATGAAAATGCATCAGGTAATGATTTTTCAATGGTACCATTTACACTGAGGGACCTTCAGCCGATTGACAGCCTCAGCCCTGTTCCTGTGTGCTGTGTATGTATGCTTTAAACTTCAGCAATTTGAACGGATGTAAAGAAGAAATTGCTACAGGTAAACAGGTACAACTTATGTAAGAGGATTTGTTTCATCCTTGTGTATCACCTGAGGCCAGTCACTTCACTGGGTTTATGTAAGGGTTTACAGACACTTTAAGGTACAGTCTGTTTAGCTTTGTTAAGAGAAAATATAATTCTGTACGTTCAGGATCTGATTAGAAACCGCTAGAAGCAGAAACGCCGAAATCATGGATGCTCAACTTGTGGCCCTCCAGCTGTTGCGGAACTACAAGTCTCATGCCTCTGCTTTTAGGACTCCTGCTTGTAACTTGTCAATGGCTTGCAATGCTTAATGGAACTTGTAGTAAAGCAACGGCTGGGGGGCCAGAAGTCGAGCACCCATAACCTAAATGCGAAAAAGTGGTGATCTGGGAGGCATATACAGGTGCATCTCATAAAATTAGAATATTATCAAAAAGTTAATTTATTTTAGTAATTCAATTTAAAAGGTAAAACTTTTTCCCACACTGCCAAAAGTACCAATACCTGGTTTAATGATCATGGTATCACTGTGCTTGATTGGCCAGCAAACTTGCCTGACCTAAACCGCATAGAGAATATGTGGGGTATTGTCAAGAGGAAGATGAGACACCAGACCCAACAATGCAAATGAGCTGGAAGCCACTATCAAAGCAACCTGGGCTTCCATAACACCTTAGCAGTGTAGCAGTGCCACAGGCTGATCGCCTCCATGCTACGCCGCATAAATGCAGTAATTCATGCTGAAGGAGCCCCAACCAAATATGAGTGCATACTATACTGTACATGGACATACTTTTCAGTAAGCCAGCAATTCTGTATTAAATTTTTTTTTTTTTTATTGGTCTTATGTCCTATTCTAATTTTCTGAGATACATAATTTTGGGTTTTCACTAGCTGTAAGCCATAATCCTCAAAATTTGAAGAAGGAAATGCTTGAAATGTATCACTCTGTGTGTAAAGCATCTATATAAAATGAGTTTCACTTTTTTATTTGAATTAATGAAATAAATTACGGTAACCTTTTGTTAATATAATTTTTATGAGATTCACCTGTAAGTTGTTTATGCTTCTCGGATAACTTCTACTGCATTTAGAAAAGCTAAATACAGGCGTGCCAGCGTGAATCAGGCCTAAAACCAAACTCCAGACAGATATGCATCCAACACCACTTGCCTGCTGAAGGGGCCCTGAGTGGCTCCAAAACGTTGCTACATATCTACAGTGACCACGGAATAAAGCTTCGGACCCTTTCGAGGAATCCTTGATGTGCTGATGACATTTCTTCCCTTTTTAGGAGTCTCTCCCCAAGAAATGGACTGTTTCACCAGAGGTTGAACCCCCCCCCCCCCCCCATCTCCAGGTCGAACAAGGCAACCATGATTCTGGTAGAGTAATCTCTGGCTTTTAAAGGTCCAGCTGACAGGAAGGCAGAATCTGTGGCCCGGTGGCCCGCAATGCGTTCATATTGCTGGGTTGGCACTAAGGCCAGCCCTGGCCATTGCCCTGGTGTCGGAAACACTGAGTGGGCTACACTTTTGCGTCGTGACCTAGAGGGCTCTCTTTGGGGGCGGTGCAAGACCTGCTGCTTCAGGGTGTACCGGAACGGTTTCAAGTTTTTTATTCAAATCTGTTCATGGTCCCAAAGAAGGAGGGTAAGGTACGTCTGATTTTTTTTTTTTTTTTTTTTTTTTTACCTTAAGGTCCTGAACTGCTTGTGCAGGGACAGAAGTTCAGAATGGAGTCCGTTCGCATGCTGATGGCATCCCTACATCAGAGGGATTTTCTTGCCCATCGACATCAAGAATGTTTACCTGCACATTCCAATATGTGCACGACACCAGCGCTTTTCTTCTTTTTGCTGTAGGAGAAGAACGTTATCAGGTCGTGGCGTTACCCTTTGGTCTCGCCTCTGCTCCTCGGCTCTTCACAAAGTGTTGGCCACACTTCTGGTGTTGCTACGTCAGCGGGGGATTGCAGTTCTGGGCTATCTGGACAACCTCCTCTTGCGAGCGGAGTCCTCTACTGCCTTGATGGACGACCTGGAGATCACTATACAGACCCTGAAGGAGTTTGGTCTGGTAAATTACCAGAAGTCTGCTCTGATTCCATCAAGGAAATTGGATTATCTTGGTCTGACTCTGGTTTCATCTCTAGCCAGAGTGGACAAACTCCAGAAGTTGCATGCTGCTATTCATCTCCTATTGTCCAGCAGATCCTCCTTTCAGACTTGCTTGCGGTTGCTGGGCCTGATGGTATCTACCTTTTTTGAGGCAGCCCCATTTGCACAGTTCCATACAAGGTCCCTTCAAAAGGAGATCCTGGTAAAAAGGGACAAGTGTCCAAAGTCTCTGGACAATCGGATCCGGCTGAGCCAGGATACCAGGGGGTCTCTGGTCTTGTGGCTTCGCTTTCCGGCTCTTCCACAGGGCAAATCCTTTCTCCCCTTGAATTGGACAGTGGTTACCACAGATGCCAGTCTGGGTGGGGAGATTTCCTGGGACTGAGCTCCTCTCAGGGTTGTTGGACACTGGAGGAGTCCAGACTGCCGATCAATCTCTTGGAACTTTGGGCAATCCGTCTGTGCTTGTATCACTGGACTGATCGCCTCCCGGTGCGGAATCAGTTGGACAATGCCACGGCGGTGGCTTATGTCAATTACCAGGGCGGAACAAAGAGTGTGTTGGCAGCCCTGGAAGTAGCCGGCATTCTCCGTTGGGCAGAACCCTTAGATTAGCCCTCTCCACAGTACACATTCTGGGAGTGGAGAACTGTCAGGCAGACTATCTCAGTTGGCAGATGTTGGATCAGGGGTCCCTTCATCCGGACGTGTTTCATCAGATATGTCTCCAGTGGGACACCCCCAAGGGGGATCTGTTGGTGTCCTGACTCAACAGAAAGGTGCCGAGGCTTTTGGCAAGGTCCTGGGATCCTCTGCCTCAGACGCTTTGGCAGCCCTGTGGGGCCAGTATCGTCTGGTCTTTTCCTTTCTTCCTCTCAAGCTTCTGCTGTGGCTTTTGCACAGAATTGAGGCTGAGGGGATTCTGCTCATTCTAGTGGCCCTGGACTGGCCTTGTCAGTCTTGCTACGCCGACCTGATGACCGATTTCCCTTTGAGACTGTCTCTCAGGAAGGATTTCTTGTCGCAAGGGCCAATCTTCAATCCTGCTTTAAAGTAGCTGGCTTGACAGCCTGGCCGTTGACAGCCAGGTGCTGAGGGATAGAGGTTTGCTTGGGTCGGTGATTCCGACGCTGCTGAAGGTTAGGAAGTCTACCTCTGGGAAGATCTACCATCGTACATGGAAATTGTACATTTTGTGGTGAGAGTCGCTTGGTTTTCACCCTCGTTCTTTTTCGGTGGCTCCGTTTTGACTTTCTTCAAAGAGGTGTTGAGCAAAAATTAGCCCTAAGTACCATCACGGCCTTGACACTCTTCTTTCAGTGACCCCTAGCCACGCACTCCCTGGTGTGTACCTTTTTTATTAAAGGGGTTCAACATCTGACTCCACCAGTGCGGTTTTCTCTACCACCTTGGGATCTGAACTTGGTGCTTTCAGTTCTCTAGAAGCTTATTTGGGAGATTCCCCTGCTTACACTGTCCGAGAAGGTGGCCTTTTTAGTGGCTATCACTTTTGCTCGCAGGGTATCATAGCTGGCGGTGTTATCTTGTCGTACCCCCTATTGTGGTCCACAAAGATAAGGTGGTTCTTTACCCATGTCCATCATTCCTTCCTAAGGTAGTCTCTGATTTTCATTTGAATAAAGACATTGTGTTGCCTTCCATGTGTCCCAGGCCTAATCATCCTAAGGAATTTGCCTTGCATGCTTTGGATGTGGTTCGGGCGATTTGGGTGTATTTTTCAGCCCGTTTTCCAAGGACCAAATCCACCTTGGACACCAAAAGGACAGTCTTTTCAGAGGTCAGATTTGCTAATTGTGATCAAGATAAGGGCTGTCTGCTTCTTCTGTGAACATTTCCTGATGGATCAGTCAGACAGTGACTCAGGCCTATTCTATCAGGGGTCAGGTTCCTCCTTTCCCTGTAATGGCACACTCTACTCTTATTGCTTCTTGAGTCTTCCGTCATTAAGCATCAGTGGCGCAGGTTTGCACTTGGTTATCGGTGCACACTCAATAATCTACAAGGTGGATGTGTTGAAATCTGCAGATGCTTCCTTTGGCTGCAAAGTTTTGCAGGCTGCGGTTTGCAGGGTCTGTTTATTGTTCAGGTTGGGCTCCAGTTTTTTTGTTGAGCTCCTGTTTACCTGGTTTGCTATTGTGTTTTAGCCTTGGGATTTTTTGTTGTCCTACCCCTCATGTTTGGCACTGCTTGGGGACGTCCCTATGGTTCTGAATAATGGAGAAGCTGTGTCAGTCAATGAACGAAAGAGAAATTGGGATTTTTGACTTACCGTAAAATCCATTTCTCTAAGTTCATTGATACACAGCACCCACCCCTCTATGGAGTTGTATGACTTATGGCACTGCTTGTTACTAAACTGAAGACCTATAGCAGACAGGGGGTGTATACCACCTGGGGCTGCCCATAGGCATAGCCAAGTCTTTTTTTCTGCCCAGTGTTCTACTCTTGTAGGGGGCGATATAACACTATGGTTCTGAATAATGGAGAAGCTGTGTCCGTCAATGAATTTAGAGAAAATGATTTTACGTTAAGTCAAAAATCCCATGTTCTTTCGTTCATTGACGGACACAGCTCTTCATCTTCTTGACTACGTGGGTTATGCTGCCCCCTACAGGAGTAGGACACTAGGCAGGAAAGAACTTGACTACGCCTATGGGGCAGTCCCAGGGGGTATACTCCCTCTCTCTGCTATAGGATGTCAGTTTTTTTCTACCTAGTCAGGAGCAAGGACCTAGTTCCTTGCTGGGATCTCTCCTATTTTAAGTGGAATTTTTTCCTCTTTTTCTTATTTTGTTCCTGTGAGAATCTACAATCAACTGGCAGCGAGCGCACGCAGACCTCAGCTCCGTGCTAGGTTGGCCGCGATATAGCCCCACTGGATGGGGGCTGGCCTGCGATTTAAACGTCAAGGGCGTATACGACCTGGCTTTGGCCTGAGTTACAACGTTCCTCCTGGCCGACAGCACCCATGTTCTGATGGAGCGGTGGTCTTTCTGGAGCAGTGCCCACCCGGTTCCTGGTGTGGTAAGTAGCTGTTCCCCCACCCCTGGAGGATTTTGGGGTGGACCCCTCCTGGAGATGGTTCCTCTCCTTCACTGCAGCGCCCACCCCCCCCCTTTCTCTTGTTACCCCCCATCTGCCCTTAACTCCCCACCATGGGATGGACATACCTTTTAAGACTGGTCTGGGGTGTCGAGCTGGCAATTGGTGGGGGGAGGGGGGGAGCACGCCGCGTGGGACTGGACGATCAGTGTTTGGGAGTGGGGTTGGGCCTGGTGGGAGCGCCTGCTAGTGCCCCTCCTCCTGTTGGGATAGTTTTCGAGCTCCTGGAGTCTCCCCCCAGGAGCAGCCTGGTAGCCTTTTGCTACAGATCAGCGGCCATGATTGTGTAGCCTCGGCGGCCATTTTCCTGTGGTTTCCCAGTTAAGATAGGGGTGGCCATGTTTTTGAAGCCGGATGGGCGGTGATTTGGTGGGGGGAGCCTTTCCTCAGCTCCTAGTGCTGACTCCTGGACCTTTCCTGATCGCCACTTGGTGCTGTAAGTGGTTGATCGTTGATGGTGAGTTGTCGTTTTTTTTTTTGTTTTTGTTTTTTTTGTGGATTTTCTCTCCCTCTCTCTGCTGTAGCAATGGTTGTGCTCTGTGCTGGGCCTTGTGGTGCCACCAGAACCGTAAGTTGTCCCTTGCAGTGTTATACAGCTTTATGTGGTATCCCCTCACCACAAGTGGAGTCCCTGGAGCACCTCTCCTCACCTGATCCCCTCTCAGAGGCTGTCGGACCCTCCGGGTCCCAACAACTGACTGCACTGACAGTGATCCAGGAGTCATTGGTGTCCAAGGTGGATTTGGTCCTGGGAAAACGGGTTAGGAAAAAGCATTCCCCCTGCCTTCACCTGCTTCCTCTGTGTTATCAGATTCTGAATCTCATTCGGCTGCCGGGAAATGTAAGTTACCGTTTGGGGTCTGCATCCACGCACCCTGCATGCTCAGATCATGAGGATGATTCCCCTGCTCCTCTAGCCGAGCATGAAAAGGCGCTAGTGGATACGCTGTTTGTGTCAGTGCGGGAAACCTTTAAAGATGGAGGATGCGACTAAAGCAGCATCGGAGGCGCAGGTCACCTTTGGCACCCACAGATCCTCCAAGGCATGGAATGTGTTCCCCTTTCACGCTTTCTTTGACAATATTGTCACAAAACAGTGGGAGTGCCCAAAACGCATTTTTGCAATCCCTAAGCGTTTTGCAATGCGGTACCCTTATGAGGATTCCCTCCTTAAAAAATTGACACTTCCTCCTGTAGTGGACTCCCCGGTTTCCAGGTTGAATAAAGCCACCGTAATTCCGGTTGAAGAGTCTCTGATCTTTACAGACCGGCTGATAGGAGGTCTGAGGCCTGTACTCGCCATATGTACACTGTGGCTGGTTTGGCACTGAAGCCGGTTTTTGCTATTACCCTGGTGTCGCAAGCTATGACCGAGTGGGCAAAACTTCTACGGACCTGGAGGGGAACAGCTCCCCCTTACCTTTTGAAAGCTGGCGGATCAGTTGGTCCAGGAGCTACAGTTTGTCTGTGATGCCTCTTTGGATTCAGCTCCCTTGATATCTAGACTGTCTGTCTCAGCAGTGGTCCTGCGTCGTATTATCTGGCTGAAATGCTGGTCTGCGGAGCAGACTTCTAGGAAGGCCTTATCCGATCTTCCATTTGTGAGGGATCGCCAGTTTGGAGCTTCCTTGGATGACCTCATCAAAGGCCTCACAAGAAAGAAGAGTACTCTTCTTCCACAGGCTTCCAAGGGTAAGGAACCCCGTCGCAGACGGGGGCCTTTCTTTTCTACCCATAAGAGGCCTTTTCGTCCCTCAGGGTCTCAAAACAAGGGATCTAAGCCTTGCAGGGCCTCCACCGGTGGTTGAGGACCTGGTCTGGCAAGCCACGAGTGGGCTCTGCCAGACCTGCGGACAAGGCTTCCTCTGTATAAAGGGGCGCCCTCATCCGTGTCTGGGGTGGGGAGACGTCTTCCTGATCTGTGGACCTACCTGATACAGGACAGGTTCGTCGACAAAGTCATTCAGTCCGGCTACAAGATCGAGTTTCGATCTTATCCTCCGGAAAGATTCTTCCCTTCCAAACTGCGCTTGTCCCTGGATGGGATTGGTCAAGATTTTTACTCAAACCTGTTTACAGTTCCCAGGAAGGAAGGCAAGGTACGTCCAATTCTGGACCTCAAGGTACTAAACTGTTTTGTCCGGGTACAGAAGTTCCGAAGGAAGTCAATTCGCACGGTAGTGGCATCCCTACACCAAGGAAATTTTCTAGTTTCTATCGACATCAAGGATGCCTACCTTCATGTCCCAATATGTGCTGGTCACCAGTACTTCCTCCACTTTGCCGTGGGCAAGGACCATTATCAGTTTGCGGCGTTGCCCTTTGGTCTCGCCTCCGCTCCTCTGGTCTTAACAAAAATGTTGGCTCCGGTGCTAGCATTGTTGCGTTAGTGGGGGATCGCAGTACTGGGGTGCCTGGACGATCTGCTTTTGCGAGCAGAGTCTCCGACTGCTCTGATGGACAACCTGGTGGTTACTCTGCGAACTCTGAAGGAGTTCAGTTGGATTCTGAACCTTCAGAAGTCTTCTCTGGTTCCGTCCACAAAACTAGACTATCTGGGTCTGACTGTGGACTCTCACACAGACAAAACTGACAAAACTCCAAATTTTGCAGAAGGCAATTCAGCTTCTGCTGTCCAGCAGACGGTCATGTCTTTGGACTTGCATGCGGGTGCTGGGCCTGATGGTGTCTTCTTTCGAGGCGGTTCCGTTTGCACAGTTCCACACAAGATCTCTGCAAAAAAAAGATCCTGGTAAAATGGAACAAGACTCCTCAGTCTCTAGACAATCTGATCCTGTTGAGCCGGAGTATGAGAGTGTCCCTGATTTGGTGGCTTTTTTTTCTCCGCCACTTCATCAAGGAAAATAATTTCTTCCCCTGTACTAGAAGGTCGTCACCAAGGATGCCAGCCTGTCCGGGTGGGGTGTCCTCCTCTGCACAGATTGTGCTCAGAGGGTCTGGACTCAGGAAGACTCCAGGCTACCGATCAATGTGTTGGAACTCCGAGCGATCAGACTTTGTCTGGATCATTGGACGATTCGTCTTCAGGGGTGTCCGGTACGGTCTCAATCGGATAATGCCAGGGCCGTGGCTTATGTCAATCACCAAGGGGGCACAAGAAGTGTCCTGGTGGCTTGGGAAGTAGCTGGTATTCTAAGGTGGGCAGAAGATTTTGTTCCAGCCCTCTCCGCTGTGCACATTCCAGGGGTGGAAAATTGGCAAGCGGATTACCTCAGTCGACAGTTGGACCAGGGGTAATAGTCGCCTCATCTGGAGGGGTTTCATCAGTTGTGTCTCCAGTGGGGTACTCCCGAGGTGGATCTGTTGGCCTCTCGTCTCAACAGGGAAGTCCAGATGTTTGTGGCACGGTCTCAGGATCCTCCAGCTGACGCCACAGACGCCTTAGTCTGGAGTCAGTATCGTCTGATTTATGCCTTTCCTCCTCTCAAACTTCTGCCAAGACTCCTGCGCAGGATCGAGGCAGAGGGGTTTCTGGTCATTCTAGTGGCTTCAGACTGGCCTTGCCAGTCTTGGTATGCCGAACTGGTACGGCTGGTCGCCGATGCTCCTTGGAGACTTCTCTCAGGGAAGATCTGCTGTCCCAAGGGCCAATTTTCCATCCTGCTTTACAGATGACTTGGCTGTTGAAAGCCTGGTGCTGAAGGATAGAGGTTTAAATGATCGCACTTGGAAGACGTACATTGCGTGGTGTGAGTTTCTTAGGGTTCACCCTCACTCCGTTTCAGTGGCTCTGATCTTGACTTTCCTCCAACGGAGGGTTGAGCAGCGCCTGACCTTGAGTACCATCAAGGGCCAGGTTCCAGCCTTGGCGGTTTTCTTTCAACATCCATTGGCCACACATTCCTTGGTGCGTACCTTTATCCAGAGAGTTTGACACTTGGCTCCTCCAGTACGGTCTCCATTGCCGCCGTAGGACCCCTATTTGATGTTGTCATTTCTCCAGAAGCCTCCTTTTGAAAATGCATACATATTCGCCAGCACACCAAGGATCTTGCACAGCAGTCAGAAGAAACTTTTTATTGCAAAAGGATCACATTAGGATAGGTGCAACTTTTCCGAGTCACGCAGGACCCTTTCGTCATCACATGCCCGACGAAGGGGTCCTGCGTGACTCTGAAACGTTGCACCTATCCTAATGTGAACCTTTTGCAATAAAAAGTTTCTTCGGACTGCTGTGCAAGATCCTTGGTGTGCTGGCGAATATTTTATGTATCCGTGATTGATCCAGTGTCCAGCTGGTGATCGCTGCAACACCCACAACTGATGTGCCTATATCCAGGAAGGTGTGCGATAGGAATATGAACTATTCCTTTTGAAAATATTAGTGAGGTTCCCTTGCTTACCCAGAAGGTGGCCTTTTTGTTATCTATTCTTTGTGCAGGGTGTCAGAGCTTGCAGCGCTGTCCTGTCATTCACCTTACCTGGTGATTCACAGAGATAAGGTGGTTCTTCGCCCATGTCCGTCGTTCCTTCCAAAGGTCGTCTCTGATTTCCGTTTGAATGAAGACATTGTGTTGCCTTCTCTTTGTCCCAGAACTAAAGATCCTAAGGAAATTGCCTTGCATTCCCTGGATGTGGTTCGGGCAATCAGGGTGTACCTGGCAGCTACGGAGTCTTTTAGAAAGTCAGACTCACTATTTGTTCTCATGGATGGACCTCGCAAAGGGTTGGCTGCTTCTGCTGAGACCATTTCCAGATGGATCAGACAGACAGTGATTCAGGCTTATTCAATTAAGGGTCAGGTTCCTCCTTTCACTGTTAAGGCGCACTCTGCTAGGGCGCTTAGTGCCTCCTGGGCCTTTCTTAATCAGGCGTCAGTGATGCAGGTTTTTAAGGCGGCCACCTGGTCGTCTGTGCTTACGTTCACAAAGTTTTATAAGGTGGATGTGTTGGCATCTGCAGATGCTTCTTTTGGCCACAAGGTTTTGCAAGCTGCTGTTTAGAGGACCTGATCCTCTTTGAGGGTGTGTTTTTTTTTTTTTTTTTTTTTTTTTTTTTTTTTTCAGGGGAGCTCCATTTGTTTTTTATAGTTGAGCTCCATGTTGCCTGGTTGGCTATGTTTAGCCTTGGGAAGTGTTTTGTTTTTTCTTGCGGTTCCCACCCTTCATGTTTGACACTGCTTTGGGACATCCCACGTAGTCAAGAACATGAAGAGCTGTGTCCGTCAATGAACAAAAGAGAAAATGGGATTTTTGACTTACCGTAAAATCAATTTTTCTGATAATGAACGGACACAGCATCCACCCTTCTATTGAGATGAGTTTTTTCCCTCTGACACTGCTTGTAACAAAACTGAGTGCCTATAGCAGAGAGTGGGAGTATACTGGGACTGCCCCATGAGCATAGACAAATTCTTTCCTGCCTAGTATCCTACTCCTGTAGGGGGGCAGCATAACCCATGTAGTCAAGAAGATGAAGAGCTGTGCCCGTCAATGAACATCAGAAAAATGTATTTTACGGTAAGTCAAAAATCCCATTATTTGCCCGGAGTATAACTTTAAAGCACAATAGAGAAAATTGAGGTCAGTTCAAGGCCGTTTCATCTGACGAGCGCCTGGATTAGAAAATGATCTGAATGCATTTTTGCAGCAGAGAAAAATGACGTCTTTCAGCTGGGATATGAACTGTTTGCCCTCACTGCCACTTTGATATTAATGTACGGAAGAAGTGCTATCTATATATTGTAATTGCATCCTTTCTGTTTAGTTCTAGTGTTCACTGATTCTTTGCCCCATCAATTCTTAATGGTTCCACCCCCGTCTGCAGAATTGCAGTCTTTGATAGGTGTTACTCCCTTATGTTTTTCAGCTAAATAGCATAATAGGATGCTCTTATACTAGGTGTGTTTTCTGTGCATGTACAAATATTTGGAAGAGTATAATACGAGAGTGGAGAGGGGATGATTTTATTGGGCTGACTATTAAAGTGGTGGCCCCGTACAGTGGATAAGTGGTCAGCACTTCTGCCTAGCAGCACTTGGTTCGCCAGTTCAAATCTCAACCACGACGCTACGTGCCTGGGGTATGCATGTTCTCTCTGTGTCTGAGTGGGTTTTGTCCTGGTACTCTGGTTTCCTCCCACACTCCAAAGACATGCTGGTAGGTATAAATGTGAGTTAGGGACCTTAGATTGTAAGCTCTTTGAGGGCAGGGACTGAGGAAAATGTATAATATACAGTATATGTAAAGCGCTGCGCAAATTGACAGCGCTTTACAAGTACCTGTAAGAAATTAAATAAAACACTTTTCTCCTCCTGGGCCAAAACACGTTGTGGTAAAAAAGACTTTGTAACCTATGTTTGACATGCTCCTATAAATACTTATGTCTGTTTGCTGCTGTTCAAGTGGCATACTTCAATAATTCTGGGCTCAGACTGTGTAACCACAACAGTGATCTGTGCTGTTCCTTCACTCCCGCCTCCTTCTGTTCTTGTCATATTTCTATAGGAGTGAATAAGGAATGCACCTTTTACCTTCAGGACAAATGCTGCATGCACAAAGCCAGCTTGACAGTTTTACTGTAAGCAGGCAGATGTAGAAAGATGCTTAACTCCTTGTATGAGACGAATTCCTCATCGCTGCACCTACAAAGAATATCTCCAGCAGCACAATCCCATACTTAGCATGCTTATGGATTACAGCTCATGGAACTTTGGCCTAGATATCATGCTCATTTATTATCTCTGTCAATCTAGATAGGAACGTGCAAGGCGAAGATGAGAGCAATCAGCTTGCTGATCTGTTCTCTTCCATGTCGCATTCCACGGAGAAGACCAGTATTTTTCACTGTGTCCTCTCCTAGTGGGCCCCAGTGATTTACACTATAGCGTTCACCTTCATAGCCCTAATCCATTTTGGGATTTGCTTCCATGTAAGGCAGCTTTCTGCCTACCGGTGCCTGGAGACTTCCCCACCCCTCTAATTGCTTCCAGGAAAGCAATGTGGCCCTTGTGAAATGATAGCAGGACTCTGGTTTTCATGGCTTCTGTTAACATTCCTTCCAGACATCTCCTTGTAGCAGAACATGCTCACAGTTCATATCAAACAGTCTGTCAGCACCCGCCTGCCCCTGGGGCTTGAAAGGCAGAAGGTAAAAGGATTTGTTATCCTTGGGCATCTGTACCGCCCATGGAATGTGCAGGGCTTGTGTACACAATGTGCTCAGCTGATGGCTCAATCCCTTCCTTACTGCTCACAGTTTATAATGAAATCAGCATGGCTGGGTCTACATACAAATATTTTACTCTTTAAAGCATAACATTTATTATTAGATGCAAGGTATAGATGCATCAGGCCCTTTATGGTTTTCCGTGGTCAGAATAGATATTTAATACTGCCATCCAATGTAACAGTGTTTTCAGTGTACTCTTCCACAGCCAATAGATGGGCAGATATCTTCTCAAGAGGGAAGACCAGAAGAAAATATATCTGCCTGTGCTCACATTTCCTATTCTAGTGCTGGGATCCACCACCACACATGGTTGCACTAACAGCTTATTCATAGCCTGTACTCTTCTCCATGGAAGGAAAAGATGAGGACACATCAGTTTGGAAGTTTCCCCTGTAGGTTATCAAGTGCCTCTGTCTAAAGTGGTGACTTTTAACCACCAGGCCATGGTCTCTCCCCTGGGTATTCAGCTAGTGGCAGATACCTTAACCTCTCAGTGTCTCCCAGATCCCAAAGTGCCCTCCCAACCTCCCATATTGGCCCACAGTGGCCCCAGGTTCCTGGAAGCCCTCAGCCTCCACAGTGTCATTCAACCTCCTTCGATGCTGTCCAGCCTCCCACAATTCCCCTCCAGCCCACCATAGTCCCCCAACAGTGTCCCATACAGCCCCCCCCAAACCTCACATAATGCTCCACAACCCCCTCCAGAAACCTCATCCCCTACAGGGTAACCAAGTTGGCTGCAGAGTTTCCTAAGCCCCATCTTGAGCCTTCCCACATTTCAATATATGCTTTGCATTCCCAAACTTGTTCTTTAGTGTTGGAGCATAGGAAGTTTAAAAAAGAAGTTAACCGCACCCTGGTCTCAAAAAGGTTTACAAACACTGATCTTAGCACTCATCAAGAACCACTGATCTAAATACTCGTCATCTCCCTCTTAAAAATTATACCATACTAAATAATGTATCTAGTCATTTCTGTTTACTCATGACTTTCTTATGTCTGTTTGTATGATTTATTACTAAAAATTGACAAATACCTCTGTTTAAAAAAAAAAAGAAAGAAGGGGGGGTGCTGCCACCTCCTAGAGTCAAATGTTACAAAATATAGTTTCTCAGTCTCTGGTATGCATAGCCTTAGGGTCTCTTTAGCATGAAGAGTGCTTAAACCTGTCAGACTATACAGACTACACAAATTAAATAACACTTTGTATAGAACCTAATTAATACAGCTGTTAGAGCATGTGCTCAACACCATATATTTACCTGTAGCGTGACATCGGCACCTTTCTGTTGCTTTGGGGAACATAGGTGACGGTTTAGCATAACTATGTATGTATTTTGGATAATTAAGATAAAAGGTAGACAAATTCGTGATTATTTTTAAAGGGTATTGCCTATAGTGGAAACAGCCATGATTGTGGAGCTACAAACTGGAGCCTTTCGGATAGCATATATGAGATAGGTTTGAAAATAAACCTATTGTTATTCATTACAACCAATCAGATGTTCCCTGTTTTTCTGATTCACACTGAAAAACTAAAAAAAAACTAATTGATTGCTTTGAGCATGCCTATAGGCAAATGAAGATAGAGCTGAATGTCTACCTTATCTTCTAACTAGACAAAGCTCCATGACCTAAATTGTAGCAGAAGAAATATGTTCTCTATTGCAGCCAAGCTGTTTGTTTTTTTCGTGCTTGTGTCCTAAGGTGGTGGACCTCTTCTCCCTTATGGAGAAATCACTCTCTTAGCTTTACCAATTTGTTATTTGACTTCAGAACAGCAATATAGGCAGTGCATCCTAATCTGTTACACCTAAGTAAAATCTTTGGAGCAGTACCTGGGCCCCACACTGTAGGAATGGCCTGTAAAGTTGCATTGGACACTGGATGCTGCTTGGCATTCACCTTGACACTTGATGGAATGTGTGCAATTAGCCACAGGGTGCTATACAGGTCCAGGGCTGTGGTCCATTCATATGAAATGCAGGCTCTGAAGACCCCTTTGTGTATTCACACCATAATAGGTGAAGCCTCGGCTTCCTGGTGGGAACGGGCAGGTGGGTTGGGATAAAGCATCCCAAATACACCCAAGCCCATCTCTAACAGGGACCAGTTACGTGGACAGTCACCCTGTTTGTTTGATCAAATTTGTTATCTTATTGGTTGCTTTTAGCATTGCCTTCAGCTCAAACCCACCAGTTCTTGCCAACTATACCTCAACCACAGACACAGTTGTAGCATAAAAAGTCTGCAGAGTTTTTGTGAACAGCTGCTCAGTACACCCTGCAAAGTTTGTCTGTTGGACAGGCTGCTGTACACTCTGACCGAAAGTCATCCGGTTCCTGATGAACTGGCAGATTTTCGGGCAGTGTATATCCAGCTTTACTGTGGTCGATCAAATACCCTTTAAGTGCATAGTCTTAAATTGAACTTACTTGAACCAAGAATTGTATTACTTAACAGCCAGTCCAGCCAAAACTGATGGAAGATGTTGCGGAGCAAAATAATCTACTGGCTTCTAATGTCACTCAGGATCTGAATAAGTTCCCCCTGCCATAGTTCCCAGGCATACTTCTACACCTCACTCCTGCAGCTGTAACAATCCTAATATAATAAACTTAAAGGGGGATTAAAACTCCCTTGTAATGGTCTAAACAGGCAAACATAGCCAATAACACATTGAAGAAAAACTGAGGTCGGCAGGTGACTCAACTTGATGTCATCTACTTAAAACTGAATTTTGGATGGGTCAACCCATTTAATTAATGTGTGTAATGAATTAGTTGCTACACTTCCAAAATGTGTTTGTTCATTGTGTGCCTAGACAGGTTAAATCTCCTTTATTTGCTCTAGTTCCCACTCCCTTGATTACATCTGCAGACCCCAAAACTTGGATGAAGAAGCATTAAATCCACTGGGCAATTTGGCTGATAGTCTGGATGATTTCATTGAAAATGTTATTCCTAGTTCTGCAGCTAAAGATAATTATTTTAAATGAAAAGTGAAAAGTAGCTTGTCTGTGTTATGTAAAAGAGCTGCATCTTAATATGCAAGTCAATGTAACCTCTTAATTGCCAAAGTATATCTCATTGCAGCCTCTGGGAATGATTACATTGTATTTTTACTTCACCTTCCACTGCAAAGCTACAAATCTTAGCTGTTATAGTGTTCTATCTGTTTTATGTATCTTATTCTTAATGCAATATGAGTAGGGATGTTGTAGATAAGTAGAGAAAAGTGGGAAGATTGCCCATAACGCCTAGTCAAGTTTTGGCTTTAATTTTTAAACCTTGATCGACAGATGCCATCTGATTGGCTGCTGTGGACAACATCTTCAGTTTTTTCTTTCCTCTGTCTTTCATAGATAGTTTTGTCACATATTGGTCATGTTTGGTAAGTTATTCTGAATACTTTTCCAATATACTTTTATTTCAGTACATTCTCTCTGGCTCTGATGACTTCAACCTGTACATGTGGAAAATCCCATCCAGCCCAGAAGCAGGTATGTAAATGTAATTGTGAGTCTGCAGACTGGACCTCATCTCAGACAGGAATTGCCAGCGTGTGTTTGGAGTTTATAGGCCACATTTACCTATGCTGTGTGTATTCTGTGTACTTTGAACTGTCATAGAAACCGGATTACCTCTCTTTGTATAGTGTTATTAAATTTCCATCACAGGAACTTGTAGACCTACAACCTTTGGTGCCATTTTCTTGCGCACTTAACATTATCTTGTTTTAACCTGACTTACTATATTGTGCAATTAAAGCGGAGTTCTACCCTGGGAATACTTTTTTTAATAAAAATTCCCCCGGGACAGTCAGGGCTAGTGCATTCCACAATGGCTAGCCTCTGATCTGTCCCGGGTTGCACTTACCTTTTAGGAGAAATACTTACCTTGAAAATGTATTGTCCAGCGCTGCCATTTCAGGTGTGGGCAGCTTGAAGCCAGCGCGATCCTCTTCTGTGTCCTCTTCCGTCTTCTTCGGTCCCACGATGCACTGCACCGGGCACGCTGTCACTTCCGGTGCGCGCGCGTCATCCCTCCACAGCTTCTGGGCATGCCCAGAAGCTGTTTAGAAGGGAATGACGCGCACGCACCGGAACTGACGTCGGGGCCAGTGCAGGCGCATTGATTCCTGGGAGCGATGACGTTCAGCTCCCAGGAATCATTGCAAAGCCAGGAAGTGACGAATCGCCGTGGCCGCCGAGAGGAGGAAGTAAGGTAAGTATATTTTCTTCTATACGAGGTAAGTAAAAAAAAAAAAATTGCGATTATCCATTTGTTTTTCAGGTGACCCGGAGCGAGAAGATGGAGGTAAGTATAAATTTAGGGTGGAACTCCACTTTAAGTTTATAAGAGGTAATCTGCATTACAACTGATGAACAGAAATATATTTGTTCTCAATAACTACAGACAAAAGCTGCGTCTACAGAAGCCTACCTTGTACGATGGTAGATCTGGCCCTGGGTATACATTTAATTATTAGAATTCTCAATTATTCAGTGCTTCAGGTTCCACCCCCAAATTTTCTTATCTCCCCTGCTTAAGTATAGCAGCGTGAATCAGAAACCAGCACTCTATTCATAAAGCTTAAATGTACTATAACAATTTTCTCCAATATAATATCAGATCATCTTGTAGTCCATGTAAATGTGAAAAATCAAATCTTCCCTTTGTTTCTGTGCCCCCAGTGTGAATAAACTCACCAGATATTCTGACCCTTATATACTGTGTATGGGTAAAAATCAGAGGCGTTGCAAATATCTTTGTCGCCTCCAGATGTCTCTATCCTTTTTGCCGAAACTCCCCTGATATTCCACTGTCCTTTTGGCACTCTCAGCATCTCATTCAAAAAACAAAAATACCACATCCATGGTGTAGTATAATTTATTAACCAGTGTATTTACAAAAATAATATGCTTTCAAAATAGTTCTAAGTGTGTTTATCTAATCCTAAATCTGCTGGCACCCCCTTCTTACTCCTATACTAACTAACATGTAGTAGGAAGCTGTATATACTTGCCTATACTCAGGGCACTCCGGTCTGGTCACATGATCTCCCAAGCGGCCAGCTTCAGGGGAGAGGAGAGAGCAGGTACAATGACTGCAATGCCTTAGCAGTGATGTCACCACAAGACTTACTATGGGGCATCTGTTGTCGGCTGTCCATTCTCCTCTTTGCAACTGGCACTAGGAGCAAATCATGGAATGCCCTGAGAATAGGTAGGTATACACATCTTTCATCTACAGAGTAGTTAGAATGGGGATGGGAGCAAACTGAAGATTAGATTGGTTTAGGCCACTTCCACTTTAACAGATGCATAACATCATCATCAGCAATAGTTTGTGTCCTACAAAAAGCAAGCTTAATGCCTCCTACTGTGTCCTGTGACTTTGTACAACCTTGGCAGGTTGTATCCACAAGAAGTGGAAAAGATGGGGGGGGGGGGTGCGCGAGTTACTAAAACTGGTGCACACAGAAGAATCTGCATACTGTAGTAACTAATCAGCTTCCAGGTTTTTTTGTCAAAGCTTAATTGAACAAGCGGAAGTTAGAAGCTGATTGGCTACCATGCACAGGTGTACCAGTTTTAGTAAATTCCTCCCATAGCACCCCTGCAAGCACAAATAGGCTAATTTCTTTCCAAGTTGAGTAGAATATTGCATCACTATTGAGTTATAAATTACTTGGAAGACTTGAAACTAACTTGGAGCTATCAATCACTTAGTATAGAACAGGAATTTCTCTAGCATTGTTCATGTGTCTCAGAGGTATTCAGCAGCTGGAATGGTATATACATGTTACAATTTGTTAAAGCATTACAGCATGTTATGTCTTTATTTCGTTAGTATGATGTCAAATCAGAGTTAATATCTTGTAGGTGGACCAGGCAGAGTTGTAAATGGTGCTTTTATGGTACTGAAGGGACATCGTTCGATTGTAAATCAAGTTCGATTTAACCCAGACTCCTACATGATCTGTTCTTCAGGTGTTGAAAAGATTATAAAGGTAAGATGCAAAAAAACAAAAAACTATAGATCAGTGTTTAGAACGGAGATGTTCATGCAAAAACTGTAGGTATCTCAATTCAGCCGTGCATTGTCGGGACTAATTAAAGGTGAGTTGTTTGGCTGTTGGAATTTAAGCTGGCTATTGATCCATCTGTGACCAATCCTATTCAAGAGCAGTCCATCTACTGTTCAACTGCTTATGTATGGGCTTGCTGAAAAACGTTTGTTCGATCAGTGCTGCACCCAATAGGAATACAATGAGTGGATTCTCGCAGCCACCTCAAATGTGTGGATGGGGGAATTGGTTGAGATTTTTTCATTCAATCCACTGGCTAAACGAAAACACTGAGCCTCGTATGGCCAGTTTTACTATAGTATTAAAATAATTATGGCCTACAGAGGAACGGGACATTTTAGAATATACATATAAATGACCTGTTTTATTTGAATACTATCAAATAGTATGCTTTTTATGAATATTAACACTTTCCTGACCTAAAGCTTCAACACCCATTCCAAGTTTAGCAGCACTGGTATTTGTCAGTCAGTCTGACAATGATTATGGCTAAAGCTGGCCACATCTGGCCATCACAAGGTGTCATTTCAAGGAAAAAAAGAAAAAATCATGGAGCTGGGTGCAGAAATTCTCAAATGAGATATATATACATATATACATTTTTCTTCCCCCCTGGGCTCTTCAGTGAGGTGCTTTCTTCCTCCAGCAGTGGTTATGAATACTATAGAGACTGGTGCCACATAATGAATGTAACACAACTTTCTGCAGAATTTTGATCTCAGAATGGCTAGATGACTAACCCTCCAGGGGAGCTCCCAATAAATGGGCTGAATGACCGCAGTGCTTTGGATTTTCAAGTATACTTATAAAAGAGATTGTGGAGGTAATTTTTTTTTAAATAAAACCTTGAATTGCACAGAGAGGCCCCAACTTTCCTCTTCCTGGGTCCTCTGCTGGCGCTCCTGGCTCCACCTCTCTGTCCTGTGGCCCCTTGGTAAGCCGCTTCCCATGGGGGCACTCTTGCATGCTCGCTCCCCCGAGAGCCCCGCTGCTGCATCCATTGACACAGATAGCAGAATTCAGCCCCCCCCCCTCCCCGCTCCCTCATCACTGGCTTTGATTGACAGCAGCGAGAGCCAGTGGCTCCCGGTGCCCCAGCAAAGCCAGTGAGACCCAGAGGTGAGAGGAGAAAAGAGCTGCAGACTTGCACAGCACTTGATCGAATGAGGGCTCAAGTAAGTAAAAGGTGTGAGGGGGAAACTGATGCTTAAACAAGAAATGCATTTAGGAAAAAAAAAATGTTTAGACTTTAGAACCACTTTAATCCGATGTTGGGTTTTAACTTGACTAGTAAGTCAAGCAAAAGAGTTTATTTTGTGAGGTATGTGCATCCTAGGCTATGCTAAGAGTGTATATATAGCATATTACTATACCTTGGATTAGGATTACCTGTAACAGGGTATACTTGTCTGTGGAGCACATCTGCATTGCATCTATTTTGTTTCTTGTATTTAAATCTTTTTTTTTTTTTCTTTGAGGTTTGGAGTCCTTACAAGCAACCAAACTGTACTGGGGACCTTGATGGTGAAATAGAGGATGACTCTCGTAGTCTGTACACCCATGAAGAATACATTGGACTTGTGCTCAACAGTGGAAGTGGTTTGTCACATGATTATGCTAACCAGTCTGTCCAGGAAGACCCCCGAATGATGGCCTTCTTTGACTCGCTGGTGAGGAGGGAGATCGAAGGTTGGAGCTCTGACTCTGACAGCGACAGCACAATTTTACAGCTCCATCCTGGAGTCAGTGAACGCTCTGCTTACAGTGATTCCGAGTCATCAACCTCATTACCTTCTTCTCCAGCACAAATTCCAGGGGAATCTGATGATGCTGTCCACGCAGGCGAGTCACAAAGATCATCAGAATCACCTTCAACAAGACCAGGGCTTACATCCCAAAAATTGCGATTACTGGCCTTGAGAAAGTATCAAGACAAACGACTTTCAGCCATGTCCAACAACTCTGACTCAGAGGATAATGCTTGTGAAACGGAAGCAGAGGGTGAACCTTTCCCTCGCCCTCGTTCCCCAAGTCCTGAGGAGGAAAGATCTAGCAGCAGCAGTAGTAGTAGCAGCGATGAAGAAGACAACCTTAATGAACGGAGGGCCTTAATGAGGCAAAGAAATGCATTAAGGCAGCAAAAGAAAGTAAATAAGGAGGAAAAGACTAAACCTAATGTAGAAAGTGCAGCTGCCCTAATTGGTGAGGATGTATATGATTATCCTCAAATTACAGTAGATGATGTTTCAACGTCTGCCGAATCCTCACCTGACCGAAGAGGTCCTAGGGAAGTAGACCGAAAATCTTCACTGTGTACCAGCATAGACTCTGTAGAAAGGAAAATCTACAAAGCCTACAAATGGCTTCAGTATTCTTATATATCTTATTCTAAAGGTAAAGATGGTGATACTTCAACGGGTGATGGTGACAGTGAGGATGTGAGACCAGGAACCAGTGGAAGGAGTAGTGTATTACCACCCACAAATGAAGCCGATCATATGTCAGGTCCGCTTGAATGCAAAAACCATCCCAGTGACAATGAACAGCTTATGCACAAAGACTTCTTATTAGAAAGCCTTAACCTCCGCAAGAAGTATCAAACTGAACCTCACTCCTGGTTAGAGGAACTTGAGAATTCTTCTCAAGACACAGGCTCTATAGAATGCCCATCAGAAACTAAAAAGGTAAATGGAACTGCAGTCCACACATCATGCTCAGATGATTCCTGTGATCAGCATGAGACTAGTGTGGTACAAACTGGCACAGAGACACATGAGCTCACAATAAACCAGCAATCTCCTTGTCCTGAGAATAAAAGCACAGACAATAACCTAAGAAACCAGGAGGGTGAAATGGAGGCTGAGGGGGCAGATATTCCTTGTACTAATCATCAAAGTAATGGTCATTTGCCCCCTCATTGCACAGACTGTAATAGCACTGGGCAGAGTTATGGAGAACAGTCAGGAAGGTGCTGTCATAGTTGCTCCAACATGGAGACTACCAACCCTGCTCAGACATCAGTGCACAAAGGCATGTGTTTACCTGAAGTGGGCTCTAATAGGAGTACCAAAGATAACAACATCACATGTCATACAAACTCTGGGGGTTTGCAGCAGTCTCCAAGTGGACTAAAGAGACAATGGCAGGAAGAATCTGAAAGTTCTTCTCCTGAAAAGAAAATGAAATTCTAAGTTCACCTCTCTTCATGTTATTGAAGAGACCTTAAAATGTGTGTACAATCTGGTTCTGAAATCTGGGGCTATGTGTATTTGATCGCTTAAGCCACTGTTTGGCTTTGTGGCATAGCCAACATTTAGTTTGCACTAAAGGAATCCTTGTTTTCTTTAATCCGATTTTATAATTTGGTTTCTCTCCCTATACATTTACTTGAGAGAGCTGGCTTCTGCCAGGGTGACTTACTTCTGTGGCTATAGATAAAATATTGGTGCGTATCACCACCTGTTCGTGTGGAAGAAATGCCGTGCATTGGCAAACAATCTGAAATGTAACAGTCTTTAAATATTTTTTTATTTTTTTCTGTACATTGCCAAAGCAAACACTTTATTAATTGGATATGAATATTTGTGACAATAACTTTAGGAATTACCCATCAAATTAAAGAAAACATTTTTTTCATATGTGTATTTCTTTCCAATTAATTTTGGGGGTGATTTTGGATGACAAATTATTATATTTGGGAGTTATCAAGTAATTGGTAAGCCCTGTTGTTAAGGTCATCAAAATATATTATGAATATTAAAGTGACGCATGTCATTTTCTTTCTGTCTAATAGTATCTGTGCATAGAGGCTGTTGTGAGCTTTGTTACTCCCCCGGTCTTGTCGGAGCTCTCTGACCATCCCTAGATAGCAGGCTTTTGAATTCAGACTTCTGAAGGCAAAGTTGATTTTTTACAGACTTTTCACACCTTCCTATTAGTGAGAGAGCTGCGACAGGAGAGGTTGGGCAAAAAGAACTTCTGACGGCCTCTGTGCAAGAGTGGTGGCATGGGTCACCTTTTTGGGTTTTTTTTTTTGGAGGGGGGTCTCATCCAAGACTGTCCACAGTCCTATGTACTATGCAATTCCCTTAAAATTCTTCTTCCATTTGGTGATGTCTATATGAGCCATTCTAAGGCATTGGTCCCATGGTATGTGCCAAAGAGAAAAAATATTCAGGCAGAGAAGCTTTTTGGTTGCCTCTACCTGAATGTCCTTTCCTTTTGCTGTTGAAAGGTATTCTATGCTGCAGCAAAGACACATAATAGTTCGTAAAACGCATCCTTGTCAGCTCAACTGATTTATACCTTTTTTTTCTTAAGAACCTAGACATCACTTTATTTTATTCCTGTTCACCCCCAGCATTTACTTATCCAAAACTGCTACTAGACCAATTTGACAGTTGCCCCACCACCATGGGGTTACATTGAGATTGCCTGGGCAGCTAACATTAAAACTATTGCTTAAAGGAAGAGTAAGTAAAGGACATCAGGGAATTCATCTTCAGAAGTGGATATTTGTATAACAGAGGGACTTGTGTTCCTGTTTGTGCAGTCATCTCTAGGTCTCCTAATACAGTTTATTTGCTGTAAATGGTGAACATGTACACATTATTTATGGATGCATTTGTACCAGTGACCTGATAAATGACATGGCCGAGTACCAGTAAGGCTATTCAGCGTGCCTGTGCTAATGGGTAAATGAGAGACCACACACAGGCAAGTTTAGGGTGGAGGAACGTGACTGACCTCAACCCAATAGAACACCTTTTGGGAGGAATTAGAGCGGAGACTGCGAGCCAGGCCTTCTTGTCCAACATCAGTGCCTGACCACACTAATGCACTTCTGGAGGAATGGTCAAACATTCCCATAGACACACTCCTAAACTTTTTGGACCGCCTTCCAAGAAGAGTTAAAGCGGTTATAGCTGTAAAGGGTGCGCCAACTCAATAATGAACCCTACGGACTAAGACTGGGATGCCATTAAAGTTCAAGTGTGTGTAAAGGTGGGTGTCCCAATACTTTTGGTAATATAGTGTATTAACAAAAAGTAATTATGTATTTATTTAACCACTTCTCGACTGGAAGGTTTTAACCCCTTAATGACCAGGCCATTTTTTGCGATTCAGCACTGCGTTACTTTAACGGTCATATAGAACTTTCTTTTGGTGGTATTTGATCACCTCCGCAATTTTTTTATTTTTTGCGCTATAAACCAAAAAAGAGCGACGATTCTGGGGAAAAAAAACAATATTTTTACTTTCTACTATTAAACATTCCCAATAAAAAAAAAAAAAATTAAATCGCAATTTTTTATCATTTTAGGCCAATATGTATTCTGCTACATATTGTTGATAAAAAAATCCCAATAAGTGTATATTGATTGGTATGCGCAAAAATTATTGCATCTACAAACTAGGGGAAAGATTTATGTTTTTTTTTTTTTACTAGTAATGCAGTTATTCCCCTGTTTATGAAAGCCAGAATGGAAACTTCAAGGAGGATTTCCTACAGGACCTGGAAATTTTATGTGGCCTGGTATGAGGCTAGGAAGTTTCATCCTTGTAAGTATGTTGTGGGGCATACTTTGGCTTTTTTTCCAAATGGGTTAGTATGCATCTCGCTTTAAAGCGGAGTTCCGGGCACAAAAACGATATTTTTTTTTTGTGCCCCTCCGTTAGGTAGACCTCACCTGTAAAGGAATTGGATAGTTATTTTTTTTTTTTTTGTTTACTTACCTGGTAAATGAAGATCGAAGATACTCACCTCAGAGTACTTCCTCCCTCGGAGCCGCGGCTCAGCCCGTCACTTCCTGTCTCGCTATGATTCCTGGGAGCTGAACGTCATAGCTCCCAGGAATCAATGCGACGGCACCGACCCCGCTCGTCATTTCCGGGCGACGCCGCATTCCCCTGCTAAACAGCTTCTGGGCATGCCCAAAAGCTGTGGAGGAATGCAGCGCCGCACCGGAAGTGACGAGAGGGGCCGGTGCGGCGCATTCTGGGACAAGAAGACGCGGAAGAAGACACAGAAGAGGACCGCGCCGGCTTCAGCTGCCCACAAGAGAGATGGAAACGCTGTGGAAGAAATTTTATAAGTAAGTATTTCTTCTAAAAGGTAAGTGTGAACCGGGACAGATCAGAGGCTAGCCATTGTGGAATGTGCTAGCCCTGACTGTCCCGGGGGTATGTTTAGTAAAAAATGACCTCTGTGCCCGGAACTCCGCTTTAAGTACAATCAAAGACCAGATTTCAGCTTTTGGCAGTCCTTTTTTCAGAGACTGATTGTTTTTCTTTCTTTGGTGCATGCCTATGTGCAAGTTTTGGTTCTTTCTGTTCTACAGAGGCCTCCATTTGACCCTATTCCAGACCTTCCCTGAGTTCTTTTGACACGGAAGGTGGTGTTCCTGGTTGTCATTATGTTGGCAGGAAGGGTTTTTGCAAAGAGCAATTCTGGATCCTTTACTATGACAGTGTGGTCCTTGGGCCTTTAGCCATCTTTCTTTCCTAAGGTGGTTTGGTTTTCCATTTTAACCAGGATATTGTATATTCTTCTTTTTTCCTAAGCCTCAGCTGCAGGGGACTAGGCTCTCCACACATGTAGATTTGGTTCAAGATGTCAGTATGTACCTGAATTTGACAGCCACAGTCAGGCAATCAGGCTCTCTGTTTATCTTTCCTGATGGGCAAAGAGTGGTCACGAAGCTACTAAGTCTACTAGTTCTCGCTGAATTTGGCAGCTTCTTTCTCAAGCTTATGGTGTGTAATAAAAAGGGACCTCCTTTTCTGGTGATAACTTATTCTACCAGAAGTGTATGTGCTTTCTGGGCTATCCGTCATCAATCTTCAGCGGCTCAAGTGTTCAACCTGGTCTTTAATTCACACTTTCATAAGACTTTACCAGGTAGTTTTTGACCTGCTGGAGGTTACGGTGTTCCTCCTCTCATGGGCATTGCTTTGGGGGACATCCCTGCATGTAGGGAATAATAAGGTTGCTCTGTGTCCCATGATGTACAATAAAGAAAACTAGAGAAATCTCTTCAACAGAGCCCTAGATTGCAGTAAAAAATTGATAGGGGGTTCAAAACCTTCCCCATTCCATCCAAAACTAAGAAAAAACTGTTTTAGCTAGACAGATACCTGAAAGAAAATACACTTAATGAGAGAAAAAACATTCAGTAGTGCCCCTCTTTTCTTCAACTAGAGAACGTGAAGCAGTTTTTACTAGCATCTTTGTACATTCTACACTGTTCAAATGGAGGCTATCCTTAAGATGTTTACGTAATATCAAAAAGAAAAGCATTAACTTCTTTAAAGGTTTGCAGCGCCAGGCAGTGTGACAGGCTGCCTATAGCAGAAAAAACACCTAAATAATGATATAGACATTTTACAATCTTCAGCAATATTAATCTCATATGGCAGTATTGTGACTAATGATGTAAACATTTATATGCATTAAATACAGCCAACTACAATGTTTTTTCCTGTAATGGCTAACCAGGTAATATGCAAGTCTGACAGCCCCGCCCCCCCCCCCCCAAACTAGGTTGTTGACAGCACAGTCCAGCATAGAAAGGCATGGCACAAGGCGCATATTTAGTCAACTTGAATTAACAAAAGGTTATAGATTCCTTTCCTTCATTCTGCTGGCTTAACAAAATAAATTTGACAGATTTCACTAAACCATGTGTACGAATGAATCTCTCATGCCATTTAATGTATTCTGACAGTCAGCACCCATGACAGTCAGTTATTATTCAGCCAACAATTTTCCACCTGGCTCTTTTGACCTTCAGACTGGTGGTGGTAAGACCATTCACAGATGGAATTTTGGCCGATTCAGCAGAAAAGTCCCAAGATTCCATCCATGTATGGCCTGCTTAACTCAATGAATGCAGCTGTGCACTTTGATTGGTCAAGCTCCTTACTATCCAGAGATACTGTCCTTTCAGACATTTTAACCTGGTGCAACAATTTTTCATTTGGGATGACAACTTTTCTACAGTATGCCTCTGTAAACAGCAGGGAAGGCTTGGGCAACAAGAAGGTGATGAAATACAAATAAGTGATCATGACTTAATGCATCTATAACTTACTATATACACTGATCAAAAAAATTAAAGGAACACTTTGAAAACACATCAGATCTCAATGGGGAAAAATATCATGCTGGATATCTATACTGATATGGACAGGGTAATGTATTAGAAATCAAAGGATGCCACATTGTTTGATAGAAATAAATATTATCAAACTACTACTAGGCTGAATTTAAAGACACCCTGAAAATCAAAGTGAAAAAATGATGCAGCCAGTTAGTCCATTTTGCAGAAATTTCACTGCAGCATCTCAAAATGGTACCCAGTAGTTTCTATGGCCCCCACGTGCTTGTATGCATGCCTGACAATGTTAGGGCATGCTCCTAGCGAGACAACGGGTGGTGTCCTAGGGTATTTCCTCCCAGATCCTGAACCAGGGCATCACTGAGCTCCTAAACAGACTGAGGTGCAACCTGGCAGCGTTGGATGGACCAAAACATAATGTTCCAGAGGCGTTCTATGGGATTTAGGCCAGGCAAGTGTGGGGGTCATTCAATGGTATAAATTCCTTCATCCTCCAGGAACTGGCTGCATGCTCTCGCCACATGAGGCCAGGCATTGTCGTGCACCAGGAGGAACCCAGGACCCAATGCACCATTGTAGGATCTGACAATGGATCCAAGGATTTCATCCCGATACCTAATGGCAGTCAGTGTGCCATTGTCTAGCCTGTAGAGGTCTGTGCATCCCTCCATGGATATGCCTCTCCAGACCATAACTGACCCACCACCAAACCAGTTAGGCTGAACAATGTTACAGGCAGCATATCATTCTCCACTGCTTCTCTAGACCCTTTCACGCCTCTCACATGTGCTCAGGGTGAACCTGCTCTCATCTGTGAAAATCACAGGGCGTCAGTGGGCGTCAATCACCAATTCTGGTGTTCAATGGCAAATGCTAATTGAGCTCCACAGTGCTGGGCAGTGAGCACAGGGCCCACTAAAGGATGTCAAGTCCTCAGGCCACCTTCATGAAGTCTGTTTCTGATTGTTTGGCCAGAGATATTCACACCAGTGGCCTGCTGAATGTCAATTTGTAAGGCTCTGACAGTGCTCATCCTGTTCTTCCTTGCACAAAGGAGCAGATACTGGTGCTGCTGATGGGTTAAGGACCTTCTATGGCTCTGTCCAGCTTTCCTAGAGTAACTGCCTGCCTCCTGGAATCTCCTCCATGCTCTTGAGACTGGGCTGGGAGACACAGCAAACCTTCTGGCAATGGCACATATTGATGTGCCATCCAGGAGGAATTGAACTGCCTGTTCAACCTTTATAGGGTCCAGGTATTGCCTCATGCATCCAGTAGTGACACTGACCCTAGCCAAATGCAAAACTAGTGAAAAACGGCCAGAAAAGATGTGTGGAAAAAAATGTTTGTGGCCTCTACCTGTAAAACCATTCCTGTTTTGGAGGTTCTCAATTTTGCCCATCTAGTGCACCTGTTGTTAATTTCATTAACACCAAGGTAGAGTAACAGCCCCCTCTGCTACTTAATTGACCAGATCAATATCCCAGTAGTTTAATTGATTTGATGCTATACTCTGATTAAAAAGTGTTACTGTATTTTTTAAGCAGTGTATTATGTGTCTTTGTCTGATCTGTTTTAGTGTTTTAGAAACATTTGGAAATGCGTACATAATGATTTCTGATGATCTGATGGCCAGTTATAACCTAAAATCTCCTAGGAAATGACCAGGTCTAATATGCAATGACATCTGCATCAATGCTGGCTAACAAGTATGAAGTAAAAGCTTAAAATTATTATTTTATTTGATATGATTGTAAACTTAGTCATTTGATATTAACATAATTGGGTACCACCCTCTTGCTGACTAGCCATTCTTAGGCCAACATCCTCCATTTTAAAAACAATCACCTAAGGCTAGCTAGAATTTCAGGATTATGCCATCTACTAAAATTACAGTGGGTACGAAAAGTACTATTAGTATTACTATTAGTACTATAGTATTGCAGCCATTTTCTAAAATCCTTTAAGTTCATTCTTCTTCCTCATGAATGTACACATAGCACCCCATACTGACAGAAAAGCACAGAATTGTTGACATTGTTGCAGATTTATTAAAAAAGAAAAACTGAAATATCACATGGTCCTAAGTATTCAGACCCTTTGCTCAGTATTTAGTAGAAGCCCCCTTTTGATCTAATACAGCCAGGAGTCTTTTTGGGAAAGATGCAACAAGTCTTTCACACCTGGATTTGGGGATCCTCTGCCATTCCTCCTTGCAGATCCTCTCCAGTTCTGTCAGGTTGGATGGTAAACGTTGGTGGACAGACATTTTTAGGTCTCTCCAGAGATGCTCAATTGGGTTTAAGTCAGGGCTCTGGCTGGGCCATTCAAGAACAGTCACGGAGTTGTTGTGAAGCCACTCCTTCGTTATTTTAGCTGTGTGCTTAGGGTCATTGTCTTGTTGGAAGGTAAACCTTCGGCCCAGAGCACTCTGGAGAAGGTTTTTGTCCAGGATATCCCTGTACTTGGCCGCATTCATCTTTCCCTTGATTGCAACCAGTCGTCCTGTCCCTGCAGCTGAAAAACACCCCCACAGCATGATGCTGCCACCACCATGCTTCACTGTTGGGACTGTATTGGACAGGTGATGAGCAGTGCCTGGTTTTCTCCACACATACCGCTTAGAATTAAGGCCAAAAAGTTCTATTTTGGTCTCATCAGACCAGAGAATCTTATTTCTCACCATCTTGGAGTCCTTCAGGTGTTTTTTTAGCAAACGCCATGCGGGCTTTCATGTGTCTTACACTGAGGAGAGGCTTCCGTCGGCCCACTCTGCCATAAAGCCCCGACTGGTGGAGGGCTGCAGTGATGGTTGACTTTCTACAACTTTCTCCCATCTCCTGACTGCATCTCTGGAGCTCAGCCACAGTGATCTTTGGGTTCTTCTTTACCTCTCTCACCAAGGCTCTTCTCCCCCGATAGCTCAGTTTGGCCGGACGGCCAGCTCTAGGAAGGGTTCTGGTCATCCCAAACGTCTTCCATTTGAGGATTATGGAGGCCACTGTGCTCTTAGGAACCTTAAGTGCAGCAGAAATCTTTTTGTAACCTTGGCCAGATCTGTGCCTTGCCACAATTCTGTCTCTGAGCTCTTCAGGCAGTTCCTTGACCTCATGATTCTCATTTGCTCTGACATGCATTGTGATCTGGAAGGTCTTATATAGACAGGTGTGTGGCTTTCCTAATCAAGTCCAATCAGTATAATCAAACACAGCTGGACTCAAAAGAAGGTGTAGAACCATCTCAAGGATGATCAGAAGAAATGGAAAGCACCTGAGTTAAATATGAGTGTCACAGCAAAGGGTCTGAATACTTAGGACCATGTGATATTTCAGTTTTTCTTTTTTAATAAATCTGCAACAATGTCAACAATTCTGTGTTTTTTCTGTCAGTATGGGGTGCTATGTGTACATTCATGAGGAAGAAGAATGAACTTAAATGATTTTAGCAAATGGCTGCAATATAACAAAGAGTGAAAAATTTAAGTGGGTCTGAATACTTTTCGTACCCACTGTATATTCTGTTTTACTCTTGAATATGAACACTACACAAACAGTATGTAATTTTTTGAAGACTCAAGCCATTAAATTATGTGAAGTGTGGTGGCGGTAGCTGCTGGCCAATCATTACTCTTGGAGGAGGTTTAAATGTGAGTTCTTCCTGTCACAGTTGCCAGGTGTACTGCTGCCCACCTTAGAGCCTCATTCTTTTTGTGCAGCAATTGGTGCGTTTATGGAGTTCACATTTCTCTTCTCGTTTTTACTATAAAGTTCCAGAAGGGTTACTGAGATCCCACTGTACTTTTCACAGGTGGTGAACCAAACTGGAAACTCCAATACAAAACATCATCCCAGTAGTGCCTGAGGAATATAGGAAACTGAAGTTATTTTACCTCTCCACCATCTATCATAGTTGAAGTGGCCTTCTCTTAAAATCCAAGTTTGCTTGTCTTAAAGAAATTCATCAGAACAGTTTAATGTGACAAGGCCATCTGTAAAAGAAAACTAACGTTGTCATGTAATTTCAATTAGAAGAAGCACATCTTCTGAGCATGAGAGTGATTCTGTCCTCTCAGGGGCCTTTTCAGACTTTGATGCTAACGTTGGTATGTCCCTTCCACTCCCGTATCACTGTGGAATGGATGACAAAGTGGACCTGTGCAAAAAAGTAGCTGCGGAAAGCATACCATGAATTCTGCATCATCCACAAGGGGGTCGTCTCACACTGGATGATATGTTTTCCTGAGTCAGGGGCCCCTTTAAATAGTTATTTGAGTTTAAAAAAAAGACAAAAAATCTCATTGAGATCAGTTTCTTACAAAACCCAGCAATTTTGTTCCAGAAAAAGACAACCACCAAGGAAACTACTGTCAATTTTGCCTAGCAAGTGAAAATCATTTAACCTAACCCAAAAAGGATCAATTCCCTGCATCAAAACCGTTCCATTCTTTCAGTTCTATTTAAGTTTTTACATTACATATATAAACATAAACTTCTATATACTTCTTCTATATTTTAAGTTTAACCACTTGCCGACTGCCGCACGACTATTTACGTCGGCAGTCAGCCCCTCACAGGCAGAGCGACGTAGGGCTACGTCGCTAGCCTGTAAGGGTTTTGGGAGCGAGCGCACGCCGCCGGATGCGCGCTCCCGCTCGGTCATGGACCGCCGGGCACTCGCGATCGTCCGTGACAGCGGGAGAAAGGCAGGCGGCTAATGTAAACAAAGCCACCTGTCAGTTCTCCCTGTGTATGAATGGTGATCAAACGGTTCTACTATGTAGGACCGTTGATCACTGTTCTTACACAGCAAGCCACAGCCAATCACAGTTAGAAACACGCCCCTAGGACACTCTTAACCCCTCCCTCTCCAATTCAGTTAACTCCTTCACTGCCAGTGTCATTTTTACAGTAACAGTGCATATGTATAGCACTGATTACTGTAGTAATGTCACTGGTAACCCCAAAAGTGTCAAAAATGGCAGTCAAGGGTCTGATCTGTCCGCCGCAATGTCGCTGTCCCGCAAAAAAATCGCAGATCGCCGCGATTACGCGTTAAAAAAAAAAACAACAAAAATGACAAAAATCTTTCCCTTTTGTTAGTAAACGCAATAACTTTTGCGCAAACCAATCAAAATACGCTTTTTGCAATTTTTTTTTTTTTTTACCAAACATATGGTAAAAAAAAAAAATTGGCCTACAATGTTAAAAAATTTTGATTTTTACATTTTTTTTTTGGCAATTTCATATAAAAAATGTGAAAAATATTGTTATTTTTGCAAAATTGACGCTCTTTTTTTGTTTATAGCGCATGATCAAAAAAATCGCACAGGTGATCAAATACCACCAAAAGAAAGCTCTGTTTGTGGGGAAAAAACGTCCATTTCATTTGGGTGCAGCGTCGCACGACCGCGCAATTGTCCGTTAAAGTCACGCAGTGCTGAATCGCAAAATAGGCCCTGGTCAGGAAGGGGGTAAAATCTTCCGGGGCTTAAGTGGTTAAAGTGCCATTATGTGCCAATCCCTACATAAATAAATCCATACAGTACTTAAATAATAACTGCATACTAAACAAATAATATCCTATATGATAGTTTTCACACATACAAATACACCATAATGTGAAATACTGTATACATTTGCTGTGATTAGGTAAATTCTACAGTGCAAAACATTTTCAGTAAAGTGACTTGTTTACGGTTTGGTGGATCTGAGGAGTTGCACAACACTCCACAGTACATATCCGGTGCAATAGGTATGTAACAACTGTTCTGTGTTCTTGCTTCAGCTGTGTTTTCATGTACTCCTTTTGTATCTCCATTTTGCTTTTTGATTTTCGATTTCAGATCATTCCTTCTTGTGTCATGTATTTTGTGGAGCCCCTCAGGGATGTTCCTGGAATTCCATTCTGAAAAATCTACCCGTTGCTAATACGTATTTGGCCCTGGAGGTGCATCTGAAAAACTCTTTTGTAAAGAGATGAATCTATTGGGGTAGATAGTTATAAATGTGGTTGCTCATTAATATTCATGTAGTTGTTCTATATCATCCCCCCTCTTCTTCCATAGCCAACCCTTTCCCATTGTTCAGTACATTCCATCAATTTATTTCTGGATGTTCTTGAATAGTCTCCGACTTGTCTGATTTGGGGGTGATTTTTCTTTTTGCAGGGATGGTTCCTTAGATTCTTGAAATTGATCTATACTGTTTCTTCTTGCTACTTCTAAATCTGCACATTTTTAAAATCTGTGGCAACCCTTGGATACCTTTTTAGGATTTCTTTTTAAGAAATAAAAATAGATAAAATATAAATTCCGAAGTGATTTTGGTTGTTTCCTATTTTTATTGTGTTCTTAAATGGCGTTTATTTCCAATCCTTTTGTAGTTTCTTTTTCCTGCTTTGTATTACCACTTCTAGAAGTTTGTCTGCACATTTCTTAATTCTTAATTAGAACCATTCCTTCATAAGCTGTTTGTCATTTGGGTAGAACATCCCATCTTATTCTTCCAGGTGTGATACCCAGGGCTTTTTTTTCTCAGAAAATAGGTGCAGGAACTCCCCTCCTCTGTCACCCCTTGCCTCTGCCCCTATCCACCTCTGAGCACCATTCCTTGGTTCTGCCCCCTACCCACCTCACCCAGTACCGCCCCTTTTTAGAGGATACAAAACCAAGTATCATTCTGTGGTGATACGTAATTTGTATGGAACTTATTAAAGATGGCAAGAAAAGCAGCAAAAAAGATCCCCTGCAGCCAGCAACAATAGACCCCTCGCGCAACAATGCCCCCCTGCAAAAAAAATCCAGCCCAGCACCAACAGATCCCCCAACATCAATAGGCCCCTCTCTCTCAAAAGTAGATCTCTCTCAGCAACGGACCCCCCCCAGGAATTTAAGACCCCTCTCAGCAACAATAGATCCTCCACCAGCAACAATAGACCTTCCCAGCAACAATAGACCCCCCAAGCAAAAATAGAACTCCACCAGTGACTATAGATCTACCAGCGACAATCATCAATAGACCCTCCAGCACCCCTTGCCATTACGTACATTCAGTGCTGGAGATGTCAAAACTGCGTTCCCCCCTGAAAAAAATCCCTGGTGCTACCTTCTGATAAACACTTTTCCAAGGAGGCTATGTCCCACTAAGTGTACACTGCTTTATTTGTTTAAAATTGTTGTTTAAGTCTACCCCATGATTGGTAATTTTATTATTTTATTATAGTATTAAAAATACCACCTCCTTATGAACTACCCTATTTTTAATGACTTCAAATACTTCCATGGCTGTAGATATTATCCTTGCAAGCTCCAAATTTTGCGGACATCTGTACTACCCTTCACCAATAGATTCCTGGCTGCTGTAAATAATATCCCTTGAATATCATAACTCTATCCTTCGTTAATATACAGCACTACTTTATTTAAGTTTAAAGTGTTCTAATAATGTGCACCTCAATACAACCAATCCCTACAGTACATTATAACTGCATACTAAACAAAAATCATATTGATTAGTGTTGTCACTATCCAGGAAAAGTTTTTAGGAAGAAGGTTCTGCCTAACCAGCCAATCAGTGACTGAAAACAATTCCAGTTTAGCATAATCACTCACATGACTCCCCTGCCATGGCTACAGTTGGGCTGTTTGTATTTTTTTCATAATCTCCTTTCACGACACTTGTCTGGAATTTCTTCCTGAAACCTTTTAAGTAGATTTCCCAACAGATGTGGCCTGTTGTACACAGCAGTGTGTCTGTTATCATTCACATGTACACCAGATGTTTAAGCTAGTAGGTCAAAAAGGAAGGGCAAGGTTGGTTGGGTTGTGTTCTTTTTGATGAGTTTTGCTGAATATGATTTATTTCTCTCAGTTCCTAGGTTTTAGGCCTTGATCATGCAGGGGTTAAAAAACAAGGGCATGTTTTGTGATGCCCAGCAAGTGCACCTTGGCTTCACTGGAAAAAGTGTATACTGAACCAAAGAAATCCAAGCACTGGATTAGTCTCTACTTCTCGGAGCCAGAGATGGAGTCCTAGACAAGGTAAACTGCTGTGGCCCTGTACATCCCTTCAACTGGTATTGATAAGGATTGCAATAAATACAGAGAAGCTGCCAAGTTTGCATTGTCTGAACTGGCGCATAGCCTTTCCCATCAGACACCAACTACCTACCAGTGCATATTCACTTATGAAGTGACAGGCAGGTGCATAGCTTTGACCAATTGTAATTTTCCCTGGTTTATGGTGGAAGAATGAAGGTTGTATTTGGCCCCCCTGGACATCAACCAGACCCTAAAGCTGGCACTTGATGGTTTGTTTCAATCCCAGTGGGTTAAAAAAAAAAAAAATTGGATTCTTCCATCAACACAAACAAGGTGGATGGAGGAAACACCCTTGCTGGGCCGGGACACTGTCTGACCCACCTCTGGCAGAATACATGCATCAGTGGCTGCAGATGCTGATCGAGAAAAACTTTCCAATATGTCCAATTGACAGAAGACAATCAAAAAATTAACTTCTGTTGAGCGGGGATAGCCAAACACTGATCAGAATTTGACCGCTCACTGCTTAATTTAGTTTATAATTTAGTTTGCTATTATGAACAAAGTTTTTGTTGGTTTTAATTCATTTTTTGTCACCTTTTTTATCCTCTGTTGCATCTTATTACTACTAATCTGCAGCCACTTCCTGTCTACATGACAAAACCAAAAAAATTGGTGCAAAACACCTATCTCCTGTGCTCTGAGAGGTAATCTCTAACCACATCCAGCCACACTCATGTGGCTACCGAAGACCTTCTACTTGGCTTTAATTGGATGCTTCAGTCTTGCAGCCCCTTTTCAAGACCAGGGTAGTCTGAGACCACTAAAATCAAAGAACAAACACAAGGGTGCATCGGCCTAGTGCATTATCCTCTATAAAGGTTTTTAGTGAATAAAATGTATAAAATTACTCAGAGTCTTGGTATAAGCATATCGAATGGATATAGTGCCATCCGCATCAGAACCAAAGGGTATAGCGTCCTCTGAAGCTAGGCTTACGCGTTTCGGGGCTCTGACGAAGAGGCGAAGCCTCAAAACGCGTAAGCCTAGCTTCAGAGGACGCTATACCCTTTACTTCCTGTCTACATGCATGTACAATGTAGCAATGGCTGCATGTCATTTCTCACATTAACATGACAAAGCATATCTGAGATTTTAATTTGATTGACATATACTTTAACCCTTTGACTGTCAAGTACATACTATACAGCAAAGTCCTAAATCATTGAGAGCCGGTCACACTCTCCTGTCATGTGAATCGTACGCTGGCATCCAATTTGCATAGGTGTGACGCCAGCCTAAGAGTAAAATAAAATGGGTAACGTGCATAAACAACAAATATAATGACAATTTGAAAATATTAAACAGACTATCCTTTTTTGTATCACCACAGGTATAGTGCTATCCCCTACTGTGTTCTAAACATTAATAGTACATACTTTTTCCTAATTATACCATGCGTTCCATAAAAAATCTAAATGATCAAAATAAAACTGTATTTAAACAATAAAGTCTCTCCAACTGAATTCCGTGTGATTTTATTTATTTTTTTTCTCAGTGTCCTTAATGTAATATTCTGCTGTCTTCCTGTATTAGTGCACAATCTATAATCGTGCAATAAAAATCTCCTTATCTGTGCAGCCACCACCAGATATGCCCTCACCTGGAGGATCGGACCTTACATACAGTATACATGTACGATCAAATAAGCTTGTTTTTCTCTATAGCAGTGATCCCCAAAGCCCAGGCTGCCGACCAGTACCGGTCCGCCCAAAGAACATTACATTATTACCATTTTAGAAAAAAAAAATTCAGAAAAGGGTGGACCCGGGGCGCAGAGCAGTGCGCCCTGAGCCCACCCATTTGTGTGACAATAGCGAATGAATATTCGCTATTGTCACACGGATCCTCCTCCTGGCCAATCAGGAAGCGGGTCCGAGACCCGTTTCCTGATTGGCCGAAAGGCGAACCCATGCCATTGGCCGAGGAGGGAGGACTCGAGGAGACGCGGGGAGACTGAGGAGAAGCCGCCGCTGCAAATCAGGTAAGTGCACTGGTCACTGTGCATTGATTGGGGGCACGCTGTGGCACTCTGCATTGATTGGGGGTACGCTGTGGCACATTGCATTGCTTGGGGGCACGCTGTGGCACTCTGCATTGATTGGGGGCACGCTGGTCACTCTGCATTAACGTCCCCCCCCCCCCCCCTTCAGCGGGCCATGGAAAAATTATCAAACGTTGACCGGTCCGCGGCGATAAAAAGGTTGGGGAACACTGCTCTATAGGACAGAGAGTGGACTTCCAGGTTACTTGAGTTTTAGGGACCCCCACTGTGTGGTACTTCCCCTTTAAGATACTTTGCTCTGTGATAGTTTGCTCATTCTGCATTATTGTTTGTATGGAAATGTTGCTTAAGTCACAACACACAGTAAAGCTTTGACTATGCTCTTCTACATGTTACATATCTTCCAACATCGGCTCAGCGGCTGCGCCCGCGAGCTTGTTTTTTGTTTCTTTGTTTTGATGTTTGAAAAACTCAATAAAAATTATTTGAAACTAAAAAAAAAAGAAAAAAAAAGATACTTTGCTCTGTGCTCCTCCACATGACAGTATGCAAAAAAAAAAAAAAAAACTAAAATAGTACTTTACCATATTTAAAACAAAGATTTTCCTAAGCAATTCCACATACCACTACTCAAATTTAATAAACATTTGCAGGTAATCAAAAAAAAAAGATGAACATCTATTGTGACTCCTTTCCCCCTCCCACGTTCGGGATGTGGTCTAACCTGGTTTAAATGGTGAAAACTTTATTAATGGTCACAGGGTGTATTTCTCCTTTAAATTAAACCAAGTCACTTGCTGCTTTCCAATCTCTGTTCCTCTCCCACTGAATTTATCTATGTATCTTTTGTTACATAGATGAATCCAGCGGGAGAGGATCAGAGATCACTTATATTTTTTATGGAACGTGGTATAATTATAAAAAAAAGTGTGTACTATAAAAGTTTTGAACACAGAGTAGGAGGTAGCGCCATACCCGTGGTGATATAATTGTATGATCGCACACTTATAGGAGAGTGTGGGGGAGGTACTGGCAGCTGAGGGTGTAGCACATCACAATTATTTTGTAGCAGCTCAGAAGTTTAACTAGATTATGGTATTGCTTTTCTTTTTTGTACATCATAGGACACAGAGCAGGCTCAATTTGGAACTTCACTCTCTCAATCAAGGTTGATTATTTTTAATCTTAATCCTCGTGATGCTAGCATTACTAAATAGATAGGAAAGTATATCATATTTACTTATTTTGAACTTTTTTCTTTTTTTTACATTTCTACTGTTACTTCCTGGTTTCTTGCCTAGGCAAATTATTTCATAGAATCCAGGAGTCTTCAGGAAGGGAGGAGAGGTTTACTCAGATGGCAGATGGATTTCAGGAAGTAAATGCTACATGAATCATCTACCCTTACTCTAGATGGCTGCAGCAAGAAATGCTAGGGGAGTGTTTTTTTTAAAGTGATTTCTCAGCAAAATAAAGCACAGAGACATGGATGGATGGGTGAGTTTGCTTTGATTATTACTAATGAATTAAATAGTGTTTATGGTTTGTGACTCTCAGATAAAACACATTCTCCACCCCATGAAGGGTGGCCAAAACACCCACGATCTTTCTCTTATTCTTTTTCCCAAAATCAGCCCCTTCTCATGCACCCTTTGGAATACCCGCTCTGTCTCTAGCAAGCTCTCATGTCTGTCCATTACCTTTTTATCAGTAATTCCTTTAATCTACTTGCTGTTACTTAAACCTAGCTTCATGAATTTGACTCTGCTTCTGCTTTCCTCTTCCATGGTGGCTGTCTCTGGACTCACTCTCCCAGACCCAGTGGACAGATAAAAGGTGGAGTTGGAATCCTTCTATCCCCACAAAGCAACTTTACGGTTCTTCCCTCTCCTCCCTCTTTGTCCCGCTCATCATTTAGGGCATGTTGCATTTGTCTTTTTTCTCCAGATTCTTTGAGAATTGCTGTGAACTACTGGCCTTATGAACCAGTATCAACCTTCCTTGATCAAACAACAAAAGATTCCTCTTAATCCAGCCCTGGGGGGTAATGGCTACAAACCACTTGAGGCATGCCTCAGAAAAGTCATAAAAATGCCTATGCCACAGTTTGCGATAAAAAGATTCATTGTGAAATCAAAGTCAATGGATTCCAAGAATGGAGAGGGTTAAAATATGGCTGACAGTCAATCAATGTTAAATATGATTAATTATGAACCTCAATCTCATCCAAACCTCGGCAGGCTGACTCAGGCATATTGAATCCGGTGCTGGGGGCGACCAGAAGGTGTGTAGGTGCCAGATGTCGCATGGGCATCCACCCAATTGATGGGATGACAGATCACTGGTTGAACCCGTAAGGGTCAGTGATGTGGGGAGAGGCCCCCAATGGACCGAGCAGAGGACTTCAAACTGCCGGATGGTGCAGTTGGTGTAGTCGGGCTGCCCCCTGGATGTGATATCACTAACACAGAGCGATGTCGGACCAACTCACCACGACGAGGCTTGGGATAGAACGCAGATGCAGTGGTAAACAAAAAAGAGGATAGGAAAGAAATAGGACTTTTAAGGTTGCCACCAGTAATCCCATCAGAAAACACACATACTCAACAAATAAAAAACTATATAAATTTATTATAACAACATAGTAAACGTGTTAAGTATTAAAATTGTATCATATGACAAGAGGGGATTATAGATACAAAAACAATATCTCCCAGATAAAGTAGGTATGCATAACATAGAACCTGTTACAAATCCAAACTTCTCAGACTAACCTCCTCTTTTGACCTGAAGCAATAGATACATACTCCTACTCACTCTGATGGAAATACCCTTGTACCTTGTATTCTCCTATCTATGTGCTCCGTGCAAACTCTCCAATAATTATTTTCCTCTCTCTGATTACTACCTTATTAGTTTCACTCTGTCCCTGTCTTCCACCTCCTCTCCCTCTAAACGCTTAACAGTTACCTTTAGAAACCTTTGCAACTCTTCTCTCCTCTATTCTGCTACTGACCACCTCTCTGACATATTCTCACCCCTGTTGTGCCCCAGCCTAGCCATTTCTGTTTACAACAGTTCACTGTCCTAATCCCTGGACACGCTCGCCCCCCCCCCCCCTCACTACACATTGAATCAGACCCTGACCCCTACAGCCTTGGCAAACAGACAACACCAGAAGTCTCATAAAACGTAGACGCGCTACTGAGTGTTAGTGTCATAACACTAAATTTCAGTAAGACTTAAACATAAATCTACCCTCCAAAAAAAAAAATAATAATTCCTGCCTCCACATTGCCAAACCCTATTGTTCTATTTGATCACTCTCATTAACATCCACTCATCCAGTTCCTGTCAACTCTTCTCTACCTTTAACTCTCTACTTTGTCCTCTACTCTCAAGACCCACAAACTCACTGCCCAGGAAATCGCCAGTCAGTTCAAAATTTGATTCAATTTGTGAGAAGATGTACGCTGTACAGATATCTTCCCCACTTAACACTCCATGTCCACAGGTACAGTGCATCCGGAAAGTATTCAAAGCGCTTCACTTTTTCCACATTTGTTTATGTTACAGCCTTATTCCAAAATTAATTAAATTCATTATTTTCCTCAAAATTCTACAAACAATACCCCATGATGACAATGTGAAAGAAGTTTGTTTGAAATCTTTGCAAATTTATTAAAAATAAAAATTAAAAAAATCACATGTACATAAGTATTCACAGCCTTTGCCATGACACTCAATATTGAGCTCAGGTGCATCCTGTTTCCACTGATCATCCTTGAGATGTTTCTACAACTTGATTGGAGCCCACCTGTGGTAAATTCAGTTGATTGGACATGATTTGGAAGGGTTCACACCTGTCTATACAGTATAAAGTCCCACAGTTAACAGTGCATGTCAAATCACAAACCAAGCCATGAAGTCCAAGGAATTGTCTGTAAACCCCTGAGACAAGATTGTATCGAGGCACAGATCTGGGGAAGGGTACAGAAACATTTCTGCAGCTTTAAAGGTCCCAATGAGCACAGTGGCCTTCATCATCCAAAAATGGAAGAAGTTTGAAACCGCCAGGACTCTTCCTAGAGCGGGCCGCCTGGCCAAACTGAGCGATCGGGGAAGAAGAGCCTTAGGGAGGCGACCAAGAATGCTATTGTCACTCTGACTGAGCACCAGCGTTTCTCTGTGGAGAGAGGAGAACCTTCCAGAAGAACAACTATCTCTGCAGCGCTCCACCAATCAGGCCTGTATAGTAGAGTGGCCAGACGGAAGCCACTCCTCAGTAAAAGACACATGACAGCCCACCTGGAATTTGCCAAAAGGCACCTGAAGGACTCTCAGACCATGAGAAACAAAATTTTCTGTTCTGATGAAACAAAGATTGAACTATTTTGCTTGAGTGGCAAGCGTAATGTCTGGAGGAAACCAGGCACCGCTCATGGGATGGTGTTCAGTGACAGGAACTGGGAGACCAGTCAGGATCGAGGGTCAGATAAATGCAGCAACGTACAGAGACATCCTTGATGAAAACCTGCTCAAGATCGCTCTGGACCTCAGACTGGGGGAAGGTTCATCTTCCATCAGGACAATGACTCTAAGCACACAGCCATTTTAACAAAGGAATGGCTATGGGACAACTATGTGAATGTCCTCGAGTGGCCCAACCAGAGCCCAGACTTGAACCCGATTGAATATCTCTGGAGAGTTCTGAAAATGGCTGTGCACCGACGATCCCCATTCAACCTGATGGAGCTTAAGAGGTCTTGCAAAGCAGAATAGGAGAAACAGCCTAAAAATAGGTGTGCCAAGCTTGTAGCATCATACTCAAAAATACTTAAGGCTGTAATTGGTGCTAAAGATGCTTCAACAAAGCATTGAGCAAATGTTGTGAATACTTATGTACATGTGATTTTTTGTTTTGTTTTTTTATTTTAAATACATTTGCAAAGATTTAAAACAAACTTCTTTCATGTTGTCATTATGGGGTATTGTCTGTAGAATTTTGAGGAAAATAATGAATAAATCCATTTTGGAAAAAGGCTGTAATATAACAAAATGTGGAAAAAGTAAAGTGCTGTGAATACTTTCCGGATGCACTGTACACTTTTTCAACCCTTCTACTATAGATGAGGTTGTTAAACTTTTTTCTAATGCCCTCCTAACCACCTGCCTCCTGGACCCTGTTCCCTCGCAATTTTTACAGTCACCCTCTGGCTCTTTCCTACACTCTCTCTAACCCACATCCTAAATCTCTCCTTCTCTTCTGGCATCCTCCCCTTCTCTCAAAAACATGCACTAGTCACCCCCAGACTTTAAAAAGCCCCCATAAGTCCCCACCAATCTTAACCTAAATCCCAGCTCCTTGCTCCCCTTTACCTCCAAACCCTTTGAACGCCTGGTCTACAAGCTTGAGCTACCACCTCGCAGAGAATAACCTTCTTGATCCCCTTTAGTCCGCAGAAACTGCTCTCCTCAAATAAAAACTCACGATTTACTAACAGCTAAAACCAATTGTCACTACTGCATAGTTAAACTTCTGGACCTCTCTGCTGCCTTTGATACCGTTGACCACTTTTTCTCCACTCCTTTGGTCTCTGTGACTGTACTCTTCATTGGTCCTCTTCCTACCTATACCACCGCACCTTTAGTGTCACTTGCATTTCTATCTCCTTTTCTCTTCTTCCTTTTTCCGTTGGGGTCTCCCAAGGCTCTGTTTTTGGACTTCTATTCTTGATTTACACCTCCTCCCTGGATCAACTGATAGCCTCCTATGGCTTTCAACACAATTTCTACGCTGATGACACCCAAATCTCTCTAACCCTCAGCTCATTTCATCAGTCTCCTGTCTCATCGCTAATTCACTGATATATCAGTCTTGATGTCACACCACTTTCTCAATGTATCCAAAACCGAGCTTTTAATGTTTCTCCACCACATGACCCTTACTCTGACTTTGATGGTGTAACTGTCAAAAAGTCCCCACGTGCCAGGGTGCTAGGTGTAATCCTGGACTCTGAACTTTTCTTTCGGCCGCACATCCAATCACTTTCCAAATCTTGCCATCTCATCCTCATCAACATCTCCAAAATACGCCCCTTCACCCGGGGTGTTATGATCCATTGTTGCAACGCATTACACTGTTTACCTTTTTTTTTTTCAACTTTATTAAAGTATCACAAAGATACCCTTCTTTTAACAATATGCACTGCCATGCAGACCTGATGGACTAGAAACTCAGCAAATCTTTAGTATAATATTTACTGTAACATCTAGAGCAGTGTTTTTCAACCTTTTTTGAGTCAAGGCACCCTTTAGAATTATGCAATCTTGAGGCACCCCATTCTAAAACGTAAAAAACTAAACTAATAGTTTTACAAATTGCAGCAACATTCACACGTAGGACACCCAACATTAGAGCTGATTTTTCACCACCCTTGTAAACTGGTAATATTCTAGTGTTCTCCCTCACTTTCTCTCCTTCAGTCAGTTAATGTGACTCCAGTGCTGACAGAGAGGGGAACAGGAGTGACAATGAAGGATACTGTGTAGGTGCCCGACGTCCCCCTTGCCAACTGATGATGTCATTGGTTGTTAGCGCCTGGAAGGTTGTAACGGTGCACAATGAAAACTTGTGGCTTTGCGTAACTAAAAGGCAGGCTTTATCCGCCCACTGGCTTGTATGCAATTTTTGGGTCATTTTGAAACATTTTGCCAAGGCGCCCCTGAAGAAACCTGAAGGCACCCCAAGGTGCCTGTGCACCCTGATTGAAACGGGCAGATCCAGGAAGGGGGCAATGGGGACATTGCCCCCCCCCCCCCCCCCGAAAATATTTCCAAGACTGATTCCGCACCGGGAAATCAGAGCCGCGGTCGGGACAACTCACAGCCATTACACATCGGCACTTGACTCTCCGCCCCCGTACCTTCCTCAGCAGTTTTCCAGCCTCTCTCCTGCAGGCTGCCGCTCGAGAGGGCGGGAGCCTCCTGGCATCTGCTGCTTGGGTGGTCGGGATGGGGATGTGCCTGACCCCTTAGATTGGGCTAGCCTGGAAGAGGGAGGTGTGAGCAGAGGGAGCCAAATACGATACAATTTCGATATTGACCTCACGGTACGATATCTATTGCGATATTGTGGAAAAGCTCATGGTATTGTTAAATAGCTCATGATAGTGTTTGTGATGATAATAGGGAAAAAATACCGACATTTATTCTGCTTTTGCCAGTCAACAGGCAATTTATTGTTGTATTTATGGATCCATGACAACATAAAACACTGATCACATAGTGATTTTAAAGTGCAAGTTGTAGTCAGGGACATCAGTATTCTGTATAGTAATATTTGGCTGCATAACTGATTCTTCTGTGCAATGTTCAAGTTAAGAAGCAGCTAGAACAATTGTAAACAAACAATAGGCAATTCCCTTTAAGTGCAAACAAAGATCAAGTTAAGTCAGGTTTAAATGTGCAAGGCAAATAAAGGCAGCCTTTTAAAACTGGTATTTAGGAACATAACTTAAACTTAAATAAAATAGTCAGTCAAAAAGCCTTTAAAAAAAAACACTGACCTATCATTTAGCTTATGTTCACGTTTTTCATCAGAAAGATCAAAATATCTACATTGCAAGAAAAAAAAAAAAAAAAACAGTAAAAAAAATCCTTAAACTCTGGTCTATAATATTGTAACCCAACCACGACAATATCGAGACACGACCACGACGATATTGAGACGACCACGACTATACAATATCGCGATATCTTCGATATCGTTACATCCCTAGCTAGCAGTACATCGTGGATTTGTTTACAAGCACCCCTATGCCAAGTCTGCAGCTTAGCATAGTGGTTCTGTTAGTTGACAAATGGAATTGCATCTCCTTTTCATGTAGCACAGTTAGAAATTGGGCTCATTAAAGCATCGTGACTATCCCCTGGTGTGTGCCCTCCTGACCCCCCCCCCCCCCCCAGTGTATGCCCTCCTGACTCTCTGATGTGTCCCCTCATGACCCACCCAGTGTATGCCCTCCTGACTCCCCCAAAGTGTGCCCCCCCCCCCAGTGTGTGCTGTTCTGACCACCCCTGGTGACACCTAGTCCTTTGCTCTACTGATCCCAGCACTCTGTTCTACATTCTAATGACCTCTGTACACTGCTCTTCATCCCACTGACCCCTATACATTGTCCTGTTGCCCTCAGTCCTCCACCTTACTTACCCCCTATCCTCTGTCCTGTCAGTTCCTGTCCTCTGCCCTGCTGACCCCCTGTTCTCTGCCCAACTGTTCCCTGTACACCGCCCTACATACCACTGACCTCTCTACATCAGCCTACAAACTAATGACCTCTGTACACTGCCCTACATACTACTGACCTCTCTACAGTGCCCTACATACTACTGACATCTGTACACTGCCCTACATACTACTGACCTCTGTACACTGCCCTACATACTACTGACATCTGTACACTGTCCTACATACTACTGACATCTGTACACTGTCCTACATACTACTGACCTCTGTACACTGCCCTACCTACTACTGATCACTGTACACTGCCCTACATACTACTGATCACTGTACACTGCCCTACATACTACTGATCTCTGTACACTGTCCTACATACTACTGACCTCTGTACACTGCCCTACATGCTACTGATCTCTGTACACTGCTCTACATATTACTGACCTCTGTACACTGCCCTACATCCTACTGACCTCTGTACGCTGCCCTAGATCCTACTGACCTCTGTACACTACCCTACATACTACTGACTTCTGTACACTGCTCTACATACTACTGACCTCTGTACACTGCCCTACATACTACTGATCACTGTACACTGCCCTACATACTACTGATCACTGTACACTGCCCTACATACTACTGATCTCTGTACACTGTCCTACATACTACTGACCTCTGTACACTGCCCTACATGCTACTGATCTCTGTACACTGCTCTACATATTACTGACCTCTGTACACTGCCCTACATCCTACTGACCTCTGTACGCTGCCCTAGATCCTACTGACCTCTGTACACTGCCCTACATACTACTGACCTCTCTACAGTGCCCTACATACTACTGACATCTGTACACTGCCCTACATACTACTGACCTCTGTACACTGCCCTACATACTACTGACATCTGTACACTGTCCTACATACTACTGACATCTGTACACTGTCCTACATACTACTGACCTCTGTACACTGCCCTACCTACTACTGATCACTGTACACTGCCCTACATACTACTGATCACTGTACACTGCCCTACATACTACTGATCTCTGTACACTGTCCTACATACTACTGACCTCTGTACACTGCCCTACATGCTACTGATCTCTGTACACTGCTCTACATATTACTGACCTCTGTACACTGCCCTACATCCTACTGACCTCTGTACGCTGCCCTAGATCCTACTGACCTCTGTACACTACCCTACATACTACTGACTTCTGTACACTGCTCTACATACTACTGACCTCTGTACACTGCCCTACATACTACTGATCACTGTACACTGCCCTACATACTACTGATCACTGTACACTGCCCTACATACTACTGATCTCTGTACACTGTCCTACATACTACTGACCTCTGTACACTGCCCTACATGCTACTGATCTCTGTACACTGCTCTACATATTACTGACCTCTGTACACTGCCCTACATCCTACTGACCTCTGTACGCTGCCCTAGATCCTACTGACCTCTGTACACTGCCCTACATACTACTGACCTCTGTACACTGCCCTACATACTACTGACCACTGTATGCTGCTCTACCTACTACTGACCTCTGTACATTGCCCTACATACTACTGACCTCTGTACACTGCCCTACATACTACTGACCTCTGTATGCTGCTCTACATACTACTGACCTCTGTATGCTGCTCTACCTACTACTGACCTCTGTACGCTGTGCGTTACATTAAATTCAGTTCTGTACGCAGCACCTTATTTTCTGGCAGTGCCCCTCCTTAGACTAGACTCTGGATCCGCCCCTGGGTTGAAAAAGGCTGGTCTAGAAGATTGAGTCCAGTCCAGTCTCTATCCCATCAAAATACACATACTGTAAAACTGTAAAGCCAGCCATAGATAATGTAATTTTTTTTCCTGCTGCCATGGGTTGCTGAATTGGCCCAGATTCAATCCATCTTTGGCTGGCCTAAAAATTAAAAGTCAGCAGCTACAAACACTGTAGCTGCTGACTTTTAATATATAGACACTTACCTGTCCAGGGAGTCCACAATGTTGGCACCCCGCTGATTTTCAGATCAGCTGTCAGGTGCTGCCGCCCCCATTTGTCATAAGGGAAACTGGCAATGAAGCTTTTCAGCTTCACAGCCAGTTCCCTACTGCACATGCCCGAAGCGCGCTGCGCTTTCCAATTGGCCCGGCGGTGGGGGAAGGCTGAGGGGGGCTGAACTTCCAAGGGAGGCGCCGCGGCACTGTCTCCCGCAAGTGGGGAAGGGTACCTGTCAAAAACAGGTACCCGTCCCCCCCCCTCCCCCCCCTGAAAGGTGCCAAATGTGTCACCAGAGGGGGGAGGAAACAGATCAGCTTTTGGGTGGAACTCCGCTTTACGTTGATATATGGCTCAAAAATAAAATATATTCTGTTTGTAATTTTAGCAGACCTTGCATTTACAATGATCCATGCTATGACTTTTTGTATGTACAGCTGTTTTCAGATGCACCTCCTTTTCTTTCATCCCTGTATTGAAAATTTTAACTAAACATCTCTGAACAAGCAAATAATTGTTCTCTATGTGCCTTTGCAATGAGCCTGCGTTGATCTATGCCGATCTGGGCGGCTCAATGGACATGGTGTGAATGAGCCCTACCTGTCCCCTCTGGGGATCTGTAGGATTTGTAGTTCTCCAGGCAGCGTGTACGGTTCTGCCCGTAATACTAGTAGCATTAATAAAGAATTAATCATCGTCTAGGCTTTTATCCCACTATGCCATGGCTCTAATCCCTGTATTACTAAATATTTCTCAGTGGGAGTTACAGGGATTTCATTCACAAGATTGTGTAAACTTCTTTTATCCCACTTTCCTTACTTTAGCAGGACGCGTGCAGCACGGTTGCTTTACATAATACAACATTAGGCGTCTCTCAATGGATTATTCTATTCTGTTACATTGATCCCTATCTATCAGCACAGTGCTGCTACAGTCTGCTCCTTCCTCCAGTGACATCACCGAGGCTTAGCCAATCCAATGGAGGGGAGAGAGCATGTCCATATTAGGAGAAGCTGTGCTTGGTTACATTACCTTACCTTACATGGATGGGAAGCTCCCAGCAGGCTTCTCATGCTCCTCCCTTCTGCATAGCTAGAAGAGTGATACCCCAGCTTGTAGGAACTTGGCCATCCCCGGCATCCCTTTAACTGAGGATGAACTTTGCTCCTTCCAGGCATTGTCTGGGTGCTGATGCGCAGGTGCTGATTTCTTATTCTGACGACCCGTTGATTGTTACACTGTGTTAAAGGAAACCTATTTCTTGTCGGTGAGCCACTTAGGCTGGCCATACATGTTCAATGTTCTGTTAGATTTCCCAAAAACCATATAATATAAGGTCAAAACTAAACAACACTTTCAGTTGTATTCAATTAGGCAGGCCTTTGTACTACATAGTTGAAGGTGAAATTAAAGAAAATTGTATAATGTATGGCCAGCCTAGTCTCTACTGGAAATGCATGTGACAGGGTGACAACACAGGAGAGCAATTGTCAGATTTTTGTCACATTATAACAGGATGTTCCTGAACAAGGACTATCATGGCAGGATCAACGGGTGTTTACTGAAAGCTGCAAATGTAAAAACATTATTAATGACATCAGCAAATTCTGTATAATAATAATAATCATCATGTTAAAGATTATGTAAGATTTTAGAAATGTTATACCTCTAGATAATCGAATACTCTTCAGGCGGGTGTACATTACCCAGGGTCAGCCCAGGAGTGGGAGAAGTTTGGGGATATTCTACCCCCCCCCCCTTTCCCCTTTTGTTTCCTCCATTAAAACCTCCCTAAAGCATCTACCACTTTGGGCCCATTCCCCATTCTTTCTCCCTTATTAGCTAACATTGTACCCCTATTCTGAACCATGTGAAAACGAAGGAGAAAAGAAGGAAGATGCTCTTCATAATGTAACCTATTCAATCTTCTATACTACAGACATGAATGTAAGACTTATACTGATGGAATAAGATTTTCCTAATTGGAAGTACACCTACTTTAAAGGGAACCTGTCAGAATGGCTGTCACCAAGCACAACCAAAGTATCCATACAGCACTCGAGACTCACATTGTCTGACTTTTAGGGTCCTTTCACACTGGCATTCTGCCTGATGGACTCCATTTTGCTCAGCAGGGGGGGTCGATCCACCGATCCCCCCCTGAGCAGGCGGATGACAGGTCCGTCTCCGCTCTCTGTGCTGAGACAGACCTGTCACAGACCTGCTCTCCTCTATGGGAGATCGGATGAAAACAGACCACCTGTCCTTTTTCATCCAATTCCATCTGATCCCATCTGCCAGACGGATGGAAAATAGGGTTACCATTCATCTGAATTTCATGGACAGGATCAGATTGGATCGGAAAGCAGCGGGTGTTAGTGGACATGTCTCTGCTGAGTCGCTGACATCCGCTGCTCCATAGGGCTGCATTGAGCATCCGATCAGGTCCGCCTAAAAAACCGACTGGCGAACCTGATCAGAAAGCCAGTGTGAAAGCGGCCTAAGAAGCAAAGTTAGTTTCTGAGCAAATTACACAATGGCAGCATTACATATAGTGATGTGTCTGTTCTGGAACTAGGAATCAGGCAATAGCAGCTGACAGATCCCCTATAAGAGGAATGTGGTGTTCTGTCACACAAAAAGTATTAGAATAGGCAAAAGAAGGAGTTTAAAGTGGTTGTAAAGTCAGAAGGTTTTTTTTTTTCCTTGATACATTCTATGCATTAAGATAAAAAAACCTTCTGTGTGCAGCCGCCCCCTAATACATAGCTAAGCCCCATCTCGATCCAGCGATGTTGCACGAGAGCCTCAGTTGTCCAGGGACTCTCCCTCCTCATTGGCTGAGACAGCAGCCGGCGCCATTGGCTCCCGCTGCTGTCAATCAAAGTCAATGAGCTAATGAGAGAGAGGGGGCGGGGCTGAGCCACACCTCCATGTCTAAATTGACACACAGAGCAGTGGCTAGGGGGAGCAAGCCTGCTCGGGTGCCCCCATAGCAAACTGCTTTCTGTGGGGGCACTCAGCAGGAGGAAGGGACTAGGAGTGCCAGCGAGGGACCCGGGAAGAGGAGGATCGGGGTTTTGCACAGAGCATGTAAGTATAACATGTTTTTTTTTTTTAAACAAAAAAAAAACAAAAAACAAGACCTTAATATCACTTTAATTCTGTTTCTTTATCGTTCATTAGTGGAAGGCCAGTCAAATACTAACTATACTTAAACCTCCATTCTAAGCCCTATGCTAACTACCCTACTTATCTATTATCTATTCTGAAGGTGCTCTGGTCCGGTCACATGATCAGCTTCAGTGTAGTGGAGGGACAGCTGACAACAGTGGTCCCATATCAAGCCTATGGGTGATGTCACTGCCAAGGCTCTGCAGCCATTGTCTGCGATCTCTCCTCTTCACTGATGCCTGCCGCTGGGGAGATCATGTGCCTGGGCCGGAGCACCCTCAGAATAGGTAAGTATAGACATCTTCCTTTATAGGGTAATAAGGATGAGGGTCAGAGCAGGTTTAAAGAAGTTGTAAAGGCAGAAGGTTTTATATCTCAATGCATTCTATGCATTAAGATAAAAAGCCTTCTGTGTGCAGCAGCCGTCCCAGCACCCCCTAATACTTACCTGAGCCCCATCTCTATCCAGTGATGTCCACAAGTCCGTCGGCCATCCGGGATTCTCCCTCCTGATTGGCTGAGACAAAGCGGCAGTCAGCCAATCAGGAGAGGGGGCGGGGCCAAATGGCAGCTCTGTGTCTGAATAATATAGCCATAATGTGCTAGCATCGCATACTAGCACATTATATGAAACTTACCTGAAAACAAAGCCCTAGGCCCCGTGCTGTCACTGCTGAGAGGACTTCCATGTTCATCCATTCTTCCTTCCGGTTTTGAGTGGCCAGAGCTACGATTACATCACTTACAGGTCAGGACTCTAAAGGAACGGCCCGGGTGGCTGTTCCTTCTGAGCGCATGCGCGGGTGATGTCACTGGCTGCTTGTACAGTAAATATCTCCTAAACAGTGCACGTTAAGGAAATATTTAGAGTACGTATAGGTAAACCTTACTATAGGTTTACCTATAGGTAAAAGTCAGATGGGAGTTTACTCCCACTTTAAGGGACACAAGACCAGATATAAGGCTCGGTTCACATATATGCGATGCGGGAAGGCTGCGAATTCGCAGCCTTTTCCCGCATCGCACACGCACCCCCGGCAGTTCACACTGCCATATGCGATACGCTGGGGGTGTCAATGTAATCTTAACGACACCCCCAGTTTGATCGCATATCGCAGTGCGATCGTGCATACCGCTGTGCGATCCGATCCTGATGTGGCTGCAAAAATGCCTCCTGTGCGTGTTTGCACCGGGTGCGATGCGAATTTAGCCATACAAACTGTATGGCTAAACTCGCACCGCACAGCTGATCGCATGTAATGTCGGAGCAGTGCGCTCCGACATTACATGCGAACCCGGCACTCGCAGAAGTGTGAACCGGGTCTAAGGCTCGGTTCACACTGATGCGATGCGGGAAGGCTGCGAATTCGCAGCCTGTTCCCGCATCGCACACGCACCCCCGGCAGTTCACACTGCCATATGCGATCCGCTGGGGGTGTCAATGTAATCTTAACGACACCCCCAGTTTGATCGCATATCGCAGTGCGATCGTGCAGTTCGCACAGGATCGGATCGCACAAGTGTGAACCGCTGTGCGATCCGATCCTGATGCGGCAGCAAAAATGCCTCCTGTGCGTGTTTGCTGCGGGTGCGATGCGAATTTAGCCATACAAACTGTATGGCTAAACTCGCACCGCACAGCTGATCGCATGTCATGTCGGAGCAGTGCGCTCCGACATGACATGCGAACCCCGCACACGCAGTAGTGTGAACCGGGGCTTAATCAGATAGTTGGGTTGTACTGCTGCCTATAGGAGGAAGACATCAGTATAACCCAGTTTATTTTTTTCATGTGATATCAATGAATACAATCTACAACAGTGAGCAACTGGGGAGAGGATGAGGTGTGCACATCTAAAGGGATGCAGGGGTGCCTTTGTTCACATAACATCAGGAAACTCTAATAGGCTGTCATAGGGCGGTTAATTTCTTTAGGCATTGCTTCATAGGATGTACTATATCACGTTATCCTGCCTTCTAGCATGGGAAGAGACAGTTAACAGAGATACAGTATCTGTACATGCTACATGTGCACGCCACAACTATTGCTAACAATTATGTGAACACACTGGAGGCATTGTAGAAATTGTATAGGGCATGCATAACCTTAAAAAACAGTTTATATTTAGTACTGACATTGAATTGTCTATTTTCTATTGTCAATAGAACAGTTAGGTGTAACCCACTTCAGGTCCGGAAGCTTTTACCCCCTTAATGACCAGGCCATTTTTTTGCGATTCAGCACTACGTTGCTTTAACTCACAATTGCGCGGTCTGGTGACGCCCTACCTAAATACGACTGATGTCCTTTTTTCCCCCACAAATAGAGCTTTCTTTTGGTGGTACTTAATCACCTCTGCGGTTTTTAGATTTTGCGCTATAAACAAAAAAAAGTGACAATTTTGAAAAAAACACAATATTTTTTACTTTCTGCTATAAAACATTCCTAATACAAAAATTTTTAAAATCAATTATTTTTATCATTTTAGGCCAATTTGTATCCTGCTAAATATTTTTGGTATCCCAAAAAAGCGTATATAACTACGGGATAGATTTATGGACTTTTTATTTTTTTTTTTATTAGTAATGGCGGCGATCAGCGATTTTCATCAGAGCTGCGACATTGCGGCGAACAGATCGGACACCTAACTGACATTTTTGAAATTTTTTGGGGACCAGTGACATTAATACAGTAATCAGTGCTAAATAATATGCACTGTTACTGTATAAATGACACTGGCAGGGAAGGGGTTAACACTGGGGGTGATCAAGGGGTTAAATGTGTTCCCTTTTGTGCTTACTAACTGTGTTATGGGATGGGTTGGACAGAGCCAGAGAGAGATCGGTGATTCAGCTTGGCTAAATCACACGATCTTTCTCTGCCTCTCTGATAGAAGAGCCGCCTGCTTTGTTTACATAGGCAGGCAGCTCTTCTGTCATTCTAGCTGAAGATCGCTGGAGGCCAGTAGCGATCGAGCCCGCTCCTCCCTCGGTCTGGCTTCCGCTGTGTCTAAGCACAACGGGAGCGCGGCTCCGGCGACGCGCACCACATGCATATAATCACGTAGATCTGTGTGATTATGCAAAGTCGAGCCTCCCTGCCGCAGTAAATCGGCGTGGGGCGGTCGGCAAGTGGTTAACCAAATCACTGTGCAAGAGGACGTCATACCATTAGAACCAACTTCTGTACACGATTAAGCTCAATATAAAAGCTCTTTGTTCTATTTGATGACCTCTGTACCACGCCAATTGTTAAAACGCTACTACTTTGTATAGTTTACTATGTATGTATACATTTGACTTTTGTGTATTAATGTCAGCACAATTGATTTGATGACACTTTCAATAAAACATTTGTATAACAAATATTGGACTTAGTTGATAGACAACTGCTGAAAGCTTTATTTCTCATAAATAATTTTAACATATGGAGTAATATTTTATCACCTCTTCTTTTCTCCGCTCTTCGCAATAGAAACCTCAGTGAAACCTCTCCAGTTATCACCACCCTGAAGACAACTGTATTTTAAAGGAAAATCTGACCCAGACTATGTACACTAAGCTATTTACATATTCTAAACAAACAGTAAAATATTTGAACCACTTCCCGCACTGCGACGTACGGGTACATCGTGGGACTTTCAGTGGTTACACCTGCAGGCATCATTCCAATATTGTTTTTTAGAACCAGCGGAGCACTTTTGTTGTAAACGCAATGCTAAACTCTGAATTTCTTCTACAAGGCCCCCCCTTCCTGCTGCCTTCTGACACCTTCCCGGGCTCTCTTGCAGTCGGCGGTTCTGCTGGCTGACCATAGAGCTGATCGGGGACCGAAACGGCCCCGATCATTTCTATGGTCCAAGAAGCCGGTAGCGACAAGTATTTTGTCACTTCCAGTTTCCCTGGTTGTAAACAAACCATTACTGGTTTGAAAAAAGCATTGGATCATACCATTCTTGGTATCATCCAAAGCTTTTAACCACTTTAGGACCGGAGGATTTTCCTGCTTTACATCCAGGCCACTTTTTGCGATTCGGCACTGTGTGACTTTTACTGACAATTGCGCGGTCATGCAATGCCGTACCCAAACAAAATTTACGTCCTTTTTTTCCCACAAACAGATCTTTCTTTTGGTGGTATTTGATCACCTGTGTGCATTTCATTTTTTGCGATATTAATAAAAAAAGAGCGACAATTTTGAAAAAAATAACAATATTTTTCTACTTTGACAGTTAAAAAATATCCAATATATTCAATTTTTGTCATATATTTAGGCCAAAATGTATTTAGCTACATGTCTTTGACAAAAAAATTCTCAATGAGCGTATTTTTAAACGCTTTAAGCCCCGGAAGATTTTACCCCATTCCTGACCAGGCCATATTTTGCGATTTGGCCCTGTGTTACTTTAATGGACAATTGGGCGGTTGTGCGACGATGTACCTAAATTACATTTATGTTGTTTTTTCCCACAAATAGAGCTTTCTTTTGGTGGAATTTGATCACCTGTGCGATTTTTACTTTTTGCGCTATAAACAAAAAAAGAGCGACACTTTTGAAAAAATAACAATATTTTTCACATTTTTTATATGAAATTCCGCAAAAAAAAAATGTAAAAATCAAAATTTTTTAACATTTTAGGCCAATTTGTTTTCTGCTACATATGTTTGGTAAAAAAAATCGCAATGTCATTTTTATTGTTTTTTTTTTAACTAGTAATGGTGGCGATCTGCAATTTTTTTTTTTTTGCGGGACTGCAACATTTTCGGCGGACAGATCGGACCCCTAAATGACATTTTTGACACGTTTGGGGGGACCAGTGACATTACTACAGTAATCAGTGCTATAAATATGCACTGTTACTGTAATAATGACACTGGCAGAGAAGAGGTTAACTTTATTGGTGATCAAGGGGTTAATGTATGCCTGGTGCTTACTGACGTGTGTGGGGGGAGGGGACTGTGTGACACAGGCACAGATCGCAGGTTCAGCTATGCTGAATCCTGTAATCTGTCCCTGCCTGTCGCATAGGAGATCTTCCCGCTTTGTTTACACAAGCGGGCGGATCTCCACACTCGATCCCCAATGATCGGGGAAGAGCGGTGGTGATCACCGCCTCTCCTCCCCTGGCCCGACTCCCGCTGTGTCTGAATACAGCGGGAGCGAGCCCCCGGCGGCGGCGCGCGCGCTGCCCACAAGGGGAGGAGTCCAGCGACGTAGACCTACGTCGCTGGAAAAACCATCGGTGAGAAGGTCCAGAGGTTTCAAGGGGCGGTAGGACTGTGTTTGCTTAACCCATACCATGTTTTAATCATTGGATCAAGTCTGCACTGGGGTTCATTACTTATTATATGCACATCTGAGCGCCATCTCTTATTTTCTTTTAAGTGTCTGAATAGACGACTGCAGCTTGCTTCGGGGGCCCCCATAGCAAGCTGCAGTAGGGAGGAGCTAGGAGCAGCAAAGAGGGACCTGAGAAGAGGAGGATCTGGGCTGCTCTGTGCAAAACCACTGCACAGGGGAGGTAAGTATAACATGTTTGTTATTAAAAAAAAAAAAAAAACAAGACTTTACAATTACTTTAAGGGCAGAAGAGAGATCTGGGGTCTGATAGACTCCAGATGTCTCAGCAAAAAGGACTGTCAATGCCTAGTAATATCACAAGGGATGTTTACTATATAATGCCAATTTTAAACCCCTTTTTGCGTCTTATTAGACTGCTCTTAAACAAATGGAAGCATTTTCAAATTCCATGGCTTGGCCATATAACATCGATTAAAATGACAATTTTCCCCAAGATTCTATACTATTTCTTGACTTTACCAATACCTGTTCCTCAAGCACGGCTTAAGAAACTTCAAGCAGACCTCTTAAATTTTACATGGAATCACAAACAACATAGGGTACCTCCCTCTACACTCTTTGCCTCTTAGAATGAGGGGGGCTTGGCTTTCCCCAACCTCATACATTACTATCATGCTTGCCAACTATGAGCCATTGCTTCATGGGCCACCCTCCCGGCATATAACCGCTGGACACAAATAGACAAGCTATGGCTAGCGCCATTCCACCCTAATAACCTGCTGGGAAATACTGAAGCGAACCACACCTTCTACCTCTCTCCTGCACACTATGGCCCTATTGCGCAATATCTGGCAACAGCTCACTCCCTCCAATCTGAAGCATCCTTACTGACAGCCTTTCTCTACAACCCTAAAGCCCCGTACACACGTACGGATCGTCGTCATACAAACGTTAGTCTTTTCTCCCCGGGATGTCGGTGTCTGTTGAAAAGTGCAAAGACAGCACAAGGACAGCACAAGAATTTTGTCCGCAGACTTCAGCTGACTGCAGAAGTGATGTCATGTAATGGTTAACTTTCCCTGTGTTTTTTATTTTCTGAGCATGCCCAGTCTTGCAAATCTGCGGTCTGTCGGCTGATTTCTGTACTGACAGGCGAACAATCGTCCGTTCTGGTGTACGCAGACAAAAATTTTCATGTTTGCAAGAAAGACTCTTGTCCGCGGATTGTGCGCAGACAGCTGTCGGAGGCACCATACTAACACGCGTACAATCGGCAGATCTTTCGTCCGCCGACGTTTGTATGACGACGATCCGTACGTGTGTACGGGGCTTAAGCTTCCAGATTGCTTCACTCACCACATGATCTCACCTTGGCTGGAAAGGAACCTCTTCCATTATGGCCACATAGTGAATCCTGTGACAAGGGTGCTACATTAATTTGAGGAGCTTAGGGAAAAGCATGATTTACCGCACAGTGCCTTTTTTAGTTACCTACAAATCCGACACTACGCTCTAACTTTTGCGTCCAACCTTCAGTTTTTTACATTATCTCCATTTGAACTTCACAAAAATGTTTAACCCGGATATATATAAATTACTAAACACATAAAACATAGACTCCCAAAATAAACATGCTTACATGATCAGGTGGGAGCAAGCTCTAGGAGAGGAGTTCCCCATTAATCAATAGCAAATCATATGGTCCCGAGCAGCCAAAAGTTTAATTTGCCCCCTTTATAAGGAAAACGCCTTCAAAATACTCTTTTGTTGGTACATGACTCCCACTCGTTTACATGCCATATATCCATCGACTTCGAACCGCTGCTGGAGGTGCCGTAAAGATCGAGGTATCTTACTCCACATTTTTTTTGGCAATGCCCATCTGTGCAGTCATATTGGTGCTCAGTCTAGGACCTCTTGCACCGTTTAATTAAGGTTGATATTTTCTTCATTCTTAAAACTTTCCTCCTAGGGCTGCTCCCTTCTAAATGATCGGCTTTGCTAAAAGACTGGCCAGTCACATTTTAACAGCGGCTAGGTGCTTAATAGCGCTCCACTGGAAAAAGCAAACACCTCCCACTCCTATAGAGCTTTACGCTAGGATCAAGAAAGTAGAAATCATGGAATCCATGATAGCACGCCTGGCTGAAAGGATGGAGCGCCATCATGCAGTTTGGGAACCTTGGCACCTCAGGGAAGATCCCACCTGAGGTCAATGACAGGAGGAGGATGTGGTGGGTGCGGGGAGAGTAGAGGAGAACCTGTGCTCCTTTCCCTGTTTATTGACTCCCTCTAGGTCCTGGAGTGATGAGCCATATCTCTCTTTCTATTGTTCCTATTCTCTTTCCCCCTGATGTCTCCACTTCCCTTCCCCCTTTCCCCTTTATTTTTCAGAATTCAATGGATACCTGATTTACCTTTCTGTGTTTGAAGCTATTTGAACTGCTCCGGTAGGTAGTCTCTGCAATATTGTATCACTACTAGATTGTTTGTTTCTCATGCAGTATACTTACATTTACTGTTATATGAATCTTGTTCCAGTTTTATCGGCTCTACTTTACGCCCTGAAGCATATGATTAACATATAAATGACTGTTTGCTGTTGGGAGTCTTGCAAGATTTTCCTTGTATGTTATATCTTTTTGTTTATTTTCTAATCTCTTTATGTTTTTGTATGATTCAATATTAAACTTTAATAAAAATTGTCAATTCTAAAAAAAAAAAAATGAAATAAAAGTGATCAAAAAAGAAATTTAAAAATTTAAAGGTACATTGTAAAAAAAAAAAAAAATAAATAAAAATAAATAAAATTATTAAAAAGTTTAAAGCGCCCCTGTCCCCCCATGGTCACGTGCAAACGTAAACGCACGCAACAGTCCCATGTCGGTATATAAACAGTGTTCATACCACACATGTGAGGTATCACTGTGAACGTCAGATCGAGAGCAATTATTGTAGCACCAGACCTCCTGTGTAAATCTAAAGTGGTAACCTGTAATGGCTTTTAAAGCTTCGTCTATGGATAATATAATGTATGCAGTTTGTCACTGTTCCACAGGCGTGCGCAATTTTAAAGTGTGGCACGTTTGGTATCTATTTACTTGGCATTACATCATCTTTTATATTTCACCAAACAGTTGGGTATTATATTGTGGTCTTGTACATTCATTAAAGTGTATTTTTCCCCAAAAAATTGCATTTGAAAACCACTACGCAAATACTGTGTGCCATAAAAAATTGCAACATCCACTATTTTATTCTCTAGGGCCTCTGCTTTAAGAAAAAAATGATAACATAAAAAAAGAAAGAAATATATATATATATATATATATATATACAGTATCTCACAAAAGTGAGTATACCCTCATATTTTTGTAAATATTTTATTATATTTTTTCATGTTACAACACTGAAGAGATTACACTTTGCTACAATGTAAAGTAGTGAGTGCACACCTTGTATAACAGTGTAAATTTGCTCTTCCCTCAAAATAACTCAACACGCTGGTAACAAAAGTGAGAATTTGGCCCAATTAGCCATTTTCCCTCCCCAGTGTCATGTGACTCGTTAGTATTACAAGGTCTCAGGTGTGAATGGGGAGCAGGTGTGTTAAATTTGATGTTATCGCTCTCAATCTCTCATACTGGTCACTGGAAGTTCAACATGGTACCTCATGGCAAATAACTCTCTGAGGATCTGAAAAAAAAGAATTGATGCTCTACATAAAGATGGCCTAGGCTAAAAGAAGATTGCCAAGCCCCTGAAACTGAGCTGCAGCACGGTGGCCAAGACCATACAGCGGTTTAAGAGGACAGTTTCCAATCAGAACAGGCCTTGCCATGGTCGACCAAAGAAGGTGAGTGCACATGCTCAGCATCATATCCAAAGGTTGTCTTTGGGAAATAGACGTATGAGTGCTGCCAGCATTGCTGCAGAGGTTGAAGGGGTGGGTGGTCAGCTTGTCAGTGCTCAGACCATACGCTGCACAATGCATCAGATTGGTCTGCATGGTTGTCCTCCCAGAAGTAATCCTCTTCACAAAAAAGCTCGCAAACAGTTTGCTGAAGACAAGCAGACTAAGGACATGGATTACTGAAACCATGTCCTGCGGTCTGATGAGACCAAGATAACCTTAGTTGGTTCAGATGGTGTCAGGTATGTATGGCGGCAACCAGGTGAACTCCTCACTCCAGTGCTGCCGGCACTGGGGAGCTACAGTTCATTGTGGGAATCATGAATGCCAACATGTACTGTGACATACTGAAGCATAGCATGATCCCCTCACTCCGGAGACTGGGCCACAGGGCAGTATTCCAACATGATAAGGACCCCAAACACACCTCCAAGATGACCACTGCCTTGCTAAAGAAGCTGAGGGTAAAGGTGATGGACTGCATGTCCCCAGACCTAAACCCTATTGAGTATCTGTGGGACATCCTCAAATGGAGGATGGAGGAGCGCAAGGACTCTAACAACCACCAGCTCTGTGATGTTGTCATGGAGGAGTGGAAGAGGACTCCAGTGGAACCCTGTGAAGCTCTGTTGAACTCCATGCCCAAGAGGGTTAAGGCAGTGCTGGTGGCCACAGAAAATATTGACACTTTGGGCCCAATTTGGACATTTTAACATTTATAAGCTGTACACTCACTACTTTCCATTGCAGCAAAGTGTAATTTCTTCAGTGTTATCACATGAAAAGATATAATAAAATATTTACACAAATGTGAGAGGTGTACTCACTTTTGTAAGATACTATATATGTATATACACACCTGGAAACAAAGAAGCCCTGTAGGGGAATAATGGCTAAAGCAGCAATACATAGACAGCATCAAGCTCATATATACTCACAGCAAAATGTTTAATATGGTTAAATGAACAACGCTTACTTCCTTCCAGCCTGTGAAACAGAGAGACCAAACATACTCCTCAGGAGTAGGAAAGGACCCTGACATAGAATAACTCAAATTTAGGGTCAGAAACAGCAATAGTAAACAGTTGTAACCCAAATGCAACCTAATGGCTGCAAGAGTGTCCTGCCTAGCCTTTGGCCAGTGCATTGTTAACTCAGTCCTGCTAGTGCTGAGGGCCATTCCTTTAAAGCGGAGTTCCACCCATTTTTAATAGGTTGGAATACATAGATCTATGTAATCCCCTTTAAAACGGCTTTTACCAATGGAAACTTTTTTTTTTTTGCTAGTAAATACCTTAATTTCGGCTTTATTCCTCCTCTCCTCACTTCCGGGTCCGATCGGCGATGACGTCATTCGGCGATCTGCAGTGTCTGCTGGGATGTATTCTATTCCAGAAATCTCGCATTAGCTGTATCTGTACTGAGCCGTGCCTGCCCCGCCTCCGTCCCGCCTCCTCTCATTGAGTTGCATTGTATGAATGTATTAAGGCCGTTCTCTGCCCTGCCTCCGCCCCGCCTCCTCTCATTGAGTTGTATTGCAATATTCCAGAAATCTCGCAGTAGCTGTATCTGTACTGGGCCGTGCCTGCCCCGCCTCCGCCCCGCCTCCTCTCATTGAGTTGCATTGTATGAATGTATTAAGGCCGTTCTCTGAGGAGAGGAGGAATAAAGCCGAAATTAAGGTATTTACTAGCAAAAAAAAAAAAGTTTCCATTGGTAAAAGCCATTTTAAAGGGGATTACATAGATCTAAAGTTCCAAAAATGGGTGGAACTCCACTTTAAATGGGGGTGGAGCGTTCAATTATAGGAAAATAAACTCAAGGGGCCAAGAGGCTTCTCACCACATAAGTTATCTTTGGTCTCAGTGGTTACTTGTAGGTCAGGAGGTACAGGGGGCCCCTTCTCAAGCTGGCAATAGACAAAGACTGTAGCCTCTTCCAAGTAGCTCTGGAGTCCTAATACAGCAATATCTTGGCACTGCATGGCAGGACAATGCTGGAACAGCAGGAATACTTGAACAGCCGTAACATTGGAACAATAATATCACTCACAGCAAGGCTCTCTACTATGTGGTCATAACAGCCAGCAGCTACCAGCACAAGAGAACATAGACCAGGCTCTGCAGCAGCCTGTTGCACAGAATATTTTTATTACAGTTCACGCAGCAGCAGCAGCCCAGCATCCAGTCCCCGGCAGACTCACCCGCAACAGACAGTCTCAAGCATGAGGTCTCTGCTGCAAGTGCATATGCAGCAACCATGATACCTGTCCCTGGACTTCAGCAAGTGTTCAGCTTCTCCTGTAGGCAGCTTAACTCCAGAGCCTTGTACACAGGCTCCCCATGGTCAGACACACACAGCCCATTCAGCCCCCTGGCCACATGCCAGCTCTTTGCGGATCCCAGATGAATTGTCCTCTGTTTGGCAGTGGACAGACCTAACAACCCTGCCATGCAGCTGCCAGAGGGTTCTCCTGATGCTCTGTTGCTAGGAACAGGCCCATTCCCTCAACTGCAGTGGCAGCTAACCCTGGTTCTCTTTTGAACTCTATTCTTGCTGTCCTCTGTCTCCTGGCAGATAGGGGGGGAAAAAAGTCTGAGCAGGCCAAGGAGTAACAATCTTCTTAAAGGAACTGGCAAAGCATGGACTTCCCTCTCCCCTCACAAAAACTCTTTGGTCCTCAGAGAACAAAATTTGTGAACACTGTACACACACATTTAGCTAAACATAGAACAATATAAAGACACAGATAACAGTTTCACAGTATAGTCTAACCCATTAAGTGAAATTAGATTTATTTTGTGGAGCCATATTACAGAAGATACTGGCACGGGAACTCTCCACCATTGTGTGTTAGGTAGAGGACTTCGTAAAGTGAACAGGATGCTTCTCCTAGTCCCTGAGTATACATTTCTTTCTCAGGTCTGCAGGACACCTCTTCTGGCTGCAAAACGTCCTATTTGGACCTTCTTCTGACCACAGCATGGGGTGCACAATCTATGGCGAAAAGTCGCATCTTGAGACAACAGAAGCTAGCTGTCATCTCCACAGATTCGTGTTCATCCCCATGATTAAAGAACTTCTGGTGGACCCTGGAGGCAGATAACACACAACAGCCAGTGTGTCAAATGGCCTTGGCTGTCTGACAACTAAGGGGTCAAATGACAACTTGATTTGCAGATAACCCTCCCAGAGGTACTTCTCTGCTCCGATGCTCAGGATTTCTAAGGCTGGCCATACTCGGAGCGAATATTATTCCTGCAACCGTGGGTTGCTAGAAAGAAATTTTCTTGATTCCCCCATCAACACAGACAGTGTTGATGCAGTAATCCCTCCTGCCGGGCCATTGTCTTCTCCTGGGCCAGGGGGCGGGCAGGGGAAGCTGTCTCCACCATGAGAACACCGTAAATAACATTAGCAGCTACTTATAATTTCAAGAGAATCCGCAGGCTGGTTGTACCCAAGTTGATCGGTTGATCAACTTAGTACATTCAGCCTGCCCATTAACGGTTCAAATTCTCAGCCAGTTATTGCTGAATCGGCCAAGGTTCGAACCATGTATGGCCGCCCTAAGTTTTCCAACTTTTGCAGAGACATATACTGCTTGTTTTAGAAGTCTTGAGTTAGAAAAGTCAGTTGGGCAATTGAGTTGAAAATGCTCTTGTGTAAATTCCTTCAACTTGCTTAGGTACCACAGGCAAGGGGCCTTTCGGCTTGACAGGAACTTGGTAGAAGTCTGGCTAACTGGATTTGCATCCATTTTCTTCTACAGCGTTCAAAGATGCTTCAGACAACATACCGGCAGTCGATGGACAGTTTTCTCTTGATTTGTGAGACTCGATACCAAAGGAGGCAACTTTAATTGTCTTGTAAGTGTGTCAGGTGAGTCTGTTCTTAGAATTTTAGGCCCCCTTTCTTCCCTCTTGTGTCATGTCTTGAAAGGAAGCTAGCTGAGATAACTGAGATAACCCTTTCCTACTCTATTTAAAATAAAAAAAGTTTTGACTTTAGATATACTTTAAATTGCAGTTTGCCACATTGCGTTGCACTTTTTTTTACACACACTGAAGTGTGTAATTGACTAGTCAAATTTTCTAGCAAGTTGAAAGGCACATGGCAATTAAAGTTAAACAAATATTTAAGGCCCAACTCCAAACACAGAGCCTATACTCACCAAATCCTTAGATCCTCCGAAAAACAGGCTCCCCCATATCTAACAGTGGACTGTTCCTGACGTCTTCACTTTAAGAGCCAGTCTATGGACATGATGACATTAAGAACAGTCCACCATACAATAACATGGGAGGGCAGCGGAAGTGGCCTGTCTTGCGCTGGGAGGATCAAAGGATTACCTCGGCTCTACGAATCCCTAGACAAAAGCGAGCAGGTTAACCATGCAGTGCGGGCAAAGAAAAAATTGGAAAAATACAATCAGGAAATTGGGAACCAAAAAAAAAAAAAAAATTGCCCAGAGTTCAGCTTTAAAGAAAGGAAAAAATACTGCAATATGCCTTATTTTTCTCTGCTCTTGCCTGCAATTGTTTTGAAGTCAGAGTCTCTGTAAGCGCCCCTGTAGCATAGCCACCACTATCCACCAATCAGTATTGCATTTGCCAGAAATGCTTTAAATTTTGTACAAATAGGCACCCATTAGGAATTGTTAGACAGATTGATCCACTGCACAGCAGACTAGGAGAGCAGTTGGATTCAGAATGGCTCTGGCAGAATAGGGCAGATCCACTCTGGAAGTGTTGAGCAACTCAGCCCTACTTTTTGGTAAGTACATTCCCACAGAACACCAATGATGTAGGCCAGGCCAGGAACTTTGTTTCACAAAGAGTTTATTGGGTATTAGAATGTATAATAACACAGCATATAATGATACAGAAAGGAGTGTACAACATGGTGAAACAAAAGAGAAGAGGTATGAGGAGTACTCATTGGGAGGTTATTACAGAGGCAAATTTCTTTATGCTAGCAACATACAGGAGTTCCTCAGGCAGTACAGAGAATAGGGTAATGAACATTTTGCTCCATGCCCATGGGTATGATTGCCTCCATAGAGAGGAAGAGAAGAGAGAATCTGACAATCTATAAAGGTGGGAAAGCTAAAATAGTTGAATGAAAGGAAAAAGAGGGAGAAAAAGAAATGGGGGGGGTTGAGACTTGCCTGAATCTAATCATAGCGTACACACGCGTCCAAAATCGGGTCGCTTTATGTGGAATAAAGTACCCCATTCCTACAGTCCCGGAAGCACATCGGGGACACAGTGGGTACAAACCTGGATATGCAGCAGGCCAGGATCTTTGCCACTGTCTGGGACATTATTTTCACTCAACACCAAGACTACAAGTTACGCACACAGCAACTGGGAAAACTCTGGATTTGCATCTTCTCCTCTAGTGGAGAAAAAGTTCACCAGAGAAAATAGTGACAACTAATAACAACCGATGACTCCTCTGCCTACAGCTGTAAAAAAAAAAAAAAGCGGCCAGAAATTATCAACAACATTGCTCAGCTGCTGAAAGAGACAAATAAAAAGAAACATTGAATCTCCTTATCTGTCCTTCTATTTATTCATTTACAGATCAAAGGGATTACCTTTGGTCTGCAAATTAAGTCAGTTTAAAGCAACCTTGTCAAGTAAAAAAATATATTTTTTGAGGGGTTTTTATTAAATTGTTCCTCTGTTTAACCCTTTATTAACCCCTTTTTTACTATGATCAGCCCTATTAACTCCTTGTTCTGCTTCTCCAATTAATTATTGTGTCAGAGGAGTTCCCCTGCTCACAGCTGTCAAAAAAAGCAGCCAGAAATGTTTATCAACAACATTGCTCAGCTGCTGGAAGAGACAGATAAAGAGAAATATTGAATCTTCTTATCTGTCTTTCTGTTTATTCACATTACAGATCAAAGGGATGAACTTTGGTCTACAAATGAAGTCAGTTTAAAGCAACCTTGTCAAGTAAAAAAATATATTTTTGTTTTTTTTTTTATTAAATTGTTCCTCTGTTTAACCCTTTATTAACCCCTTTTTTACTCTAATCAGCCTTATTAACTCCTTGTTCTGCATCTCCATTTAATTATTATTTTACTGCTGATTTTTTTTTATTATTTACTTCTATTTTCTAAACTTAAACACCTTGAGGAGATTCAGGTCCCTCCGGATGCCCTGCTTGTAGCAATTGATATTGAAGCTTTGTACTCCAGTATCCCGCACGACCAGGGCATCCGGATGGCCAAAGGAACAGGACTACAAAACTTGGCCTTTGATGGACTTTGTCCTCAAATTGCTTAGGTTCATCCTTACCAGGAATTACTTTACCTTCTTGGAACAAACATACTTGCAGATCCAGGGGGTGGCTATGGGCACTTGCTGCGCACCCTCTTATGCCAATTTATATCTAGGCGCCTGGGAGAGGCTGATCTTTTCGGACGAGGAAATGGAACAGTGGATGTCTCAGATCTTGATTTGGTACAGGTTCATTGATGATCTGTTGATCATATGGACAGGTACACAAAATGAACTCTCATCTTTCCTTATGGCTATTAATAACAATAATCTAAATCTTAAATTTACATATACCTTTGACAAACACTTTGTTTCATTCCTGGATCTGAATATCAGCCTCTCCCCGGATGGACACATTGACACTGATCTCTACCGCAAACCCAGTGCGGGTAACACCATACTGAGCGCAGCAAGTGCCCATCCCGCCCCCTTGATCGCCCAATATCTTAGGCTCCGCAGAAATTGCTCTGCGGAAGCCAACTTCCGGGCCCAGGCTGATCAGTTACGTGAGCGACTCCTTGCCAGAGGATATTCTAAAACTCTGCTTAGGAAAGCCTACAACAGGGCCAAAACCCACTCGAGAGCTGATTTGTTATATAAAACGACCTCTAAAAAGGACAATAAAAGTGTCAGGTTCATTACCACTTATTCTGCACATGATGAGATTCTACGGAATATCTTGAAACGTCACTGGCCCATTCTTACTCAAGACTACACCCTGAGCAAATATCTAAATGCCAGACCTAGTCTGGTATTTAGACGAGCCACTTCCCTTCGTGATTGCCTTACCAAAAGCCACTACACCAAAGAAATTACTAACAAAGGCCTTAAAAAAGGCACATACCATTGTGGGTCTTGTGATAAATGCCCTTGGGTTAGAACCGGAACAGGTATCCGCCTACCCAATGGGAAATGGTTCCATTCCAGACACCACGCCGACTGCAACACACAGGGATTGATTTATTTCATGACCTGTCGTTGCGGGGCATTTTATGTCGGCAAGACTATTAGTAAACTCAGTAAGCGTATAGGTGACCACATTTACCACTCTGAGGGGGGCACCATACAAACGAGTGTTACACGGCACATACGATTTAGTCACAAATATGACAACTCTGTGGTTTCTTTTTTCGTTTTGGAGGTTATTCCCCAGGACCCCCGCGGGGGTAACTGGGACAAACGCATTTTACAAAGGGAATCCTACTGGATTGAAGCCCTGGAGGCCACCACGCCTCCAGGGATTAATGAAGTCCTGACCTATAAACCTTTCCTAGGGTAAATTGTTTCTCTTCCCCCTTCCTTTCAAATTATTCTGTTTAACTCCATTGAGTCTGATTCAGGTGATTTGTCTGGTATTCATGTCCCCTCTGCGCACCACATCGTCCACCCCGATCATCTACACCCCGTGACACCGGAGTTCCGGCTCTGGAGATTGGTAAGTTATCAGTTATTCCAAATATTGGAAATACTGTTTTCTGCAAATTTGTTTTAAATAATTAATGCCAACTAATGTCTCTCCAAGATTTAATATTACAATTTGCTGCAGCATTTACAAACATAATATCTTTATAAATTTATTTTTCTTTTTGGTTCTCCTTTTTTGGGGGGTCTCTGTATTCCCCCGCAGGGTACCTTTATGTAGAAACAGTGAAGGACTACATGTTTCCTCCACGTTTCCATTGATATCATGGTATGCACTATAAAGTAAATAAAAAATACAATGTTAGAAGGTGTTTTTTCTATAACTAAAAATTTGTTTATGTTAATTGTTTTGTTGCAACTGTACGGCATGTCTCTGTGGACGTCCATGTAGCTCTGGCATCCGCTCGGTGTCCTCCGCTGTATTCTCCCCTCCGCCCGGATGGTGGCGTGCTCCCCATACTTCTCAGCTCTTCTTTGTGGCCCACATCTAGAACGACACTGCGCGCGCGCCCTTCTGGTGCGCGCGCAGTTGAGGACCTGACCCGCCCACGTTGCGCATAACGTCATGCGCAATCTGGCGTCGGGTTGAGGGCCATATTAGGCGGGGCTACACTCACTTCCTACTCAGGAGACGGCGTTTACCAGTATGGCGGCTTCACGTGGGTAAGAGTCTTGGATTACATCATTGAATACTATAGATGGTACTCTCGGTTAGATACCTCCAATAATCCCCATTTTCCTGGTCATACTTTATAGATGCGTGCAATAGATGGCGTTACACTTCTGCTTCATTGGCATAGCCTCAGACTCCACCATCTTGTCTGATCCTGTTTAAGTTACCATCTCTATACAGATCCTTAAAAAAGTTTTCAATGACTCGCCACTCCGCAGGTAAAGCCTTATTTCCAAACTTCCCGATTAGGGATATCTCATCTGATTTACGATTGAAAGCTTATATATTCCACCCTCATTCAATAGGATAACATCCCACGCTGAGGTTTAAATACTGCCGTACTGCAGTAGCCCTCCTGTCTTCAATCTTTTACTCTGGTTATGTGAGCGTGTCTACAAAAGACACCTAAACAAGGTATATAATCTAGCCTTTTATATACAACCCCCCTCTCCCTATGGTGTTGGTGGGTTCTCAGCTTTACATATACATCTCCTGCCTCATATGCCCCTCCACATCCGCTGGGGAGACGTTTTTGTTGGGGAGAACTCCCGTCTGTTTGGTGGTGGGTCTGTCTGCGGTGGCTGCTTCGGATCCACTTGGACGTTCCACATTTGCATGCATTCTATGTCTGTTGTTTTACATGTATGTATGTGTATCAATAATAACTTCTTGTTATTGCTGTATTGTACAGGCTAATCAAGGCATTGCATAGTCTATATGTTTCTATTCCCCTGAAGAAGCGGTGCATCCACGCGCGCGAAACATGTCGGGACTGGTTTGATGTTCTACATTGGACCGAAATATCTCTACAATTTTTTGCCTTGCGTCTTTTATGGCCTCACATATTCATTTTTGTACATGTTAGACCTATATGAATATTATTTCTTGTACTGTCTGTTTTGTTTTTAATATGCAATATTAATAAATATTTCATGTTTTTAATGACATTCTTATTCTATTGACTTACCTGGTACCCCCAAAGTCCCACTAGACCTCACAACATTTTTTCTGACCCTTGGGTCTGTCTAATCTTGGTCTGTTTGTCCCCCTTCTTTCCAGCATCTCCTCCCCCTTTCCCCCTTTTCCCTTTCCCTCTCTTCTCCCCTATTCCTCCCCCTCCCTCTCCTTCCCTCTTCCTCCCGCCTCCTTTTTCTTCTCTCCATTCTTTCCCCCTCCCCCTTTCATTATTTTTTCTCTCTACTCCTTCTTTTTGTTCTCCTTATTTCCCTCTTTCCCTCTCTCTCTCCTTTTTTCTTTACCCCAGTACTAGCCTGTGCACCTTAGGCTCCAGTTGTGGGTAGATTTCGGGATATCTTTCCCAGCATATATATTATACAGTTCAGGGATGTGGTACCTTTTGACCCACTTTTTGATACAAACACACAATTTATTTGCAAACTATAAATAATATAAACTTTCTTTTTTTGTTTGCTTTTGTATATTTACACGTTTCACATTAAAAGTGCAACATTTAAAAATAAATTATTTAATTTGTAAAATAAGTTTTCAATGCTTTGTACCATTGCTAACAGCTGAAGTTTAAACAAAAAAGTTGCGATAGGTATTGGTAATTGGTATCGGCAAATACTAAAAAAAAAAAGACCCTAATTTAACTTAAAGGTTTTTTTTTTTTTTTTTTAATTCCATAAAGTTTATTAGGTATAAAGTAGTAATACATAGGTTCCACAATAAGTACAATTACCTTACATAGAATAGAACGATACACAACAAAGTAACATAATGCGCCAACATCCTGTGAACTACAGTTAGATCCTATGAGACCTATTAAAACTTTAATAAACAGAAAATAGAAAAGAGAATGTTTTAGGACAGGTTAAATGCGAAAAACTTATCCAAAGGTATAAGGTAGTGGGTTGTAAATCTTTAAAATAAAAACGTTCTTCAGAATCATGATCTTTATTGTAAGCAAAAAAAAATTGTGATTCTCATTTTATTTAGAATCGAGCAACTCTACTTTGAATACATTTTCATTAACATTGCATATTTCCTTAATCATGTGGTCATGACTGAAGACCATGCCACAGATGTGACTCAATTTTTTTTTTGGTTTGCCTACCATTCCTACCCACTTTAACAAGAACAGACCACAGTGAGCCTCATGGGGAAATTAAAAATAAGCTGACTGCAATTTGTTTGTTAATTCCATGCATACTTATTGTCTATTTTTATTACATTTGTACATTTTATAACTATTACTTGCTTTATGCTGAGCATCTACAAATATTAAAGGCCTCGTTCACACCATGATGCAGGGACGTCAGTTTTTCTGCATGTGTTCTGCAAGGGGACAGATTTTTTTTGCGCATGAATCTGCAATGTGTATGAAGTTTTCGGCACAGGAATAAAAAAAAGGACGTGACATCAATATTGCGTGAATATAGGGCACATAACTGATGCACACTGATGTCAATGTGCATAAAAACGAATGTCAACGCGCATGAAAACTGATGTAAACCGATGTCTCTACAAGTGAAATCTTCCTCAGTTTTCATGCAGGTATGGTGTAACGAGCCCTAACATTTGAAAGGCCTCAACTCAAGGGGGCAGAATAATGATCATTCCTGGGCAAAGGTACATAAGCTGGACAAATAAAAGGATCTGGAGTCCGCTGCACTTCTTAAACCTTTTTTGAATTTTCTTTAAAATCATCACAGACAGTGTGGGGTACAGCTAAATGTTAACGCGTTTTGCGCTACAGTTAGCGCTTACTCATAACCTATACATAAGCTGGACAAGTAAATGTGTTTTCTGTACAATGTTCATGTATTTTAATGCCATCTATACAACATTGGGTGCAAAGATAACTACAAAAGACAAATAAAATATACATGGTTATATGCCGCAGTGCAATAGTGACTTCACTTTGCATCACCACTAGACAGAGGCACTACCAAAAAATGTATTTTGTTTAGTTTTCGTTTCATTCGTTTTTTATCGGATCATTCGTTATGATTGGCATTTGTTACTTCGGATCATTCCTAACTTTGAATGCATTCGTATTTGTTCCGTTCCATTCTTTTAGATGCGGCATTCGTTACTTTGGATAATTCGTAACTTCGAATGCATTCGTATTTGTTCCGTTCTATTCTTTTAGATGTGGCATTCGTTACTTTGGATAATTCGTAACTTCGAATGCATTCGTATTTGTTCCGTTCTATTCTTTTAGATGTGGCATTCATTACTTCGGATAATTTGTAACATTGGATAATTTGTAACATTGAATGCATTTGTATTCGTTCCGTTCCATTCGTTAGATATGGCATTTGTTACTTCGGATAATTTGTAACATTGGATGCATTCATATTCATTACGTTCCATTTGTTAGATATGGCATTCGTGACCTCAGGCTCGAACCCTTCGTTCATTCCAACATTGGTGGTTGTATTCATAATCTTTCGTAACCTTCCTTAGTTTGGATATTTTTTGTTTTATACGTTTATTCACAAATTCAACAAAACAGTGCCACCAGCTACCAGGCACCACACCAGTACCACACCCTGTCTGGACTCTGGATGGAATGCAGTCTGACACAGAAAAACACACAGGGGAATAAGGAACAAGCTCATTGGGCAGAGATAACACACTAACACTGCCCATCCGAAAATCAAATGAATCCGAATATATCCAAAAGAAATATGAATGCATTCATTAATTATTTCTTTATATTCAGCGATAAGAAATAGTTGGAAATAATGAAAATACAAAAAACAAAATTACCTGAATGTAATCGATTTGTTAAACTCGAAGGTTGAATTGTTTCTCGTTTTTTTGTATTTTTGTATTTTCATTCTTTCGGGTTTTCCTTCTTTTAGATTTTCTTTCTTTCTGACAATTCGTTTTCGTACACATTCGTCAAAAGAGTCTTTCGTTCATTCGGGATGCTTCCGAATGAACGAAAATGCCTGATTTTCGGCCAAAAAGAAATTAGTAAATAAACTAATTGCACGTGTCTAAACACCACTCGACTTTTCTGCTGAAAATACTTGCTTCCCATTGCTTATATATTCAGGTCTTTTGGGTTCAGCCGCACGTCTACTGGGTTTATAGAGAATACAAATCTGTTTAACATTGGCTACTTCATAATTCCCCTCACACCTCTCAAACTTTTTTCTATAACAGGGAAATGAGTGATGAGGTTGATACAAAATGTGCATGGCTGACGTGTGATCAACTGCCCCTAGTCTGTATAGTTCTTCTGTCAGTGCCACTATTATTATTATTACACTACACTTTTGATATGCTTTCAATGTCCTACTGAGCAGTAGCTTGGGGGATGTGAGGACAGGGTGACTGACATAGAATAACCAACATTCCCAGTCTATGAGCTGCACAGCGGAATTTTGAGTGGTCACTGCAGAATCCAGCTGTTCTATGTATATACAGAAGAATTAGTAAAGGACATATGTGCTTTTTGGGAAAAACAGAAATGTACTACCGGAAAAAACAGTGATTACTGTGTATGCCTGGGAAAAAAAACATATGTAGTACATCTCTGCAATACATGCACGTTCAATGATTCATCCCTTTAAAAGTGCCTCAAGTACAGAAAAATACTTGCTGATCTGCTAGAAATGTGTTTGCTCCCAACTTCCTGCTTCAGGTGACAACACAGTGCCTTTGCTACACTGAAATCAAAACCAACCTTGCCAGCCCTGCCTAATTCTTCCCTGCTGGACTACAGTATACCTCCCCTTCTCCACTTCTCCATCTCACAAAGGGGGAGGTGTTCTGTAGTCCATTAGAGGAGAACTGGACAGGGCTAATAACACTGCTAGTTATTAAAGTGCAGCACAGGCAGAGTTTTCCATCCAAGCAAGAAGTTGGTAGCACACTGGATTTCTGGCGGGATCAAGAAGGTATTTTCCTGGTATTTTGCAGTTCTCATACTGTTATTCCTTCCTGATACTTTTAAACACTCCCCAGCTGCTACACTAAATCTTCAAGTTTAACATGATTGGCTAATAAATAAATCAATGAACACTTTGTAGCGCTTCTATTCTTGCCATGTGAAATAATCCTGAATAATAATCTGCCTACAAAATACGTGGTAAAAAACAAACTAAACCTTATGATGATGAGTGCTTGTAAAGGTAGAAGATTTTTTTTTATCTTAATGCATTCTATGCATTAAGATAAAAAGCCTTCTGTGTGGAGCCCTTCTAATACTTACCTGAGGTCCCTCTAGATCAGTGATAGCGAACCTTGGCACCCCAGATGTTTTGGAACTACATTTCCCATGATGCTCAAGCACTCTGCAGTGTAGCATCATGGGAAAAGTCGTTTCAAAACATCTGGGCTGCCAAGGTTCGCAATCACTGCTCTAGATCCAGAGATGTTGTAGGAATGTCTCGGCTTCCTGGGACTCCCCTCCTCTTTGGCTCAGACAGCAGTGCAGTGCCATTGCCTCCCGTTGCTGTCAATCCAAGTCACTCAGCCAATGGGAAGAGAAAGGGGGTGGGGCGGGCCACGGCTCCGTGGCTGAATATACACTGGCAGCTGTGAACTGTGAACTGTGTTTTTTCTACTATTATGACTTGGATTAAAGTGGTTGTAAACCCTTACATATAGCCAGTGAAGTGAACAGCCTCAGATGATACACAGAGATGAAACAAATCCTCCTACGTAAATTTTACTTGTTTATCTGCAGTCTTCTCTTCCCTACACCCCTTCAAAAGAGCAGATCGTGTTAAAAAACTTTCTTCATGACTAATGGTCATTTATTCTCCTTTGCACAGTTGTAGTCTAGATATGGCATTCCCTCTAATATGTTCCTTTGTTATTTACAATTGAAAGCATACCCGTGATGTGAACTACAATAGTGGTATGCTGAATTGATTTCTGATGTGAGCTACGTGTACATTTAATGTCTGGTTGTACAAATTTGTGACATCTCAATAAACCTTTACCTGCTTTAAAATAAATAAATAAAACTTTCTTCATCTGTCAGGAGTACAGAGGAGGGGGTGGAGAGACTGCAGTTACAGTGTGTAGGAGCTGATTGGAGGAAAGGAACACACCTCCTTCACACAGCAGAAGAACTGTGTTTTGAATAGACAAGCACAGTTCTGAGCTTTCCCCCCCCGTTTTCCCAACACAGATTTATCTCTTGTGTCGGGAAAGTTTTTCAGAAGTGACTCATGCTGATAACAGAGGAACGAAGCACCAGAGAGATTCTGCAATTAGAAGTTTGGAGAGAGATAAGTAAACACTGCATATATATGTGCTTTGTTCAGATTTTATGACTGAGGTTTACAACCGCTTTAAGTAATGTACATGAACTTCTGTCAGGCCTCATTTACTTGTGACAGCAATAAAAGTGATAGAAACAATGTTTTAGGATATGACTTCATGCCTAAGGATATGTAGCACCCTCCTAGGTAGGTGCTAAAGGAGAGTATAGTTTTTGCGTCTTTCTGCTTACCAGTAAGATTGCCAGGTACATTTATAGTGCTCTCTGCCTACCAGGGAGCAGAATCTATTGATAGGGTCTGCCCATGGTGCTCAGGTGCAGCTCGGCTTGTCTGAATGTTTCACACTGGTCCAATAGGGAGGCATATTGGACAGTGGTAGGAAACCTGACAAGTGAGGCCACAGCCATTGTTACTGCCCTGGCAATTGGCAGAGTAAAGTGCCTTGTTGCATGCTTGGTGACTGTATAAATGCCAGGGACAAATGTGCTCAGGGTCTTCAGCTGGAGAGCGGTGTCAGGGAGGGAGGGGGCGGCTACTCCTCTGTACAAGCTGCCATGTGACCTGAGGATCTGAAAGTCAGAGAGAAGCTGAACCCTGATGTCCTGCAGAACTGACTAGAAGGGAGACAACAGGAAGGATCTGATTCTGCCTACTGTAAGTACAGATCTGTGTCATGGGGCCGGTCCTGTGAGGGCCATCCCTTCAATTAGAAGAGCCAGTGGATGGGTGTCAGTCAAGGGGATGCTAGAGAGTGTCCTGAAGATAAAGTAGTTACATCAAGTCTGCTGCTAGAGAGAGCAAGAAAACTTAATTATTCCATACAAGTGTGTCTGCTTCCACAAGTAATCGGGTGAGGCCAAGTGAGAGTTGTCCTTATCCACTGTGAATAATTCAGTTGGAGTATCTCATTATTCCCTTCTCCCATCCAAGTTCCACAATAAATACAAAAACCAAATACCCTGGATTTTATATTGAGTAATGAGCAATTGGGAGTAAGGAGGGATATATGAAAAACCCCCAGCAACTGTCTGCAGGTAATCAGAGGAAGGCCTAAGAAGTAAACACAGCAAGCCCTACGGGCACAGTGCTACAGATAATAAATATACATCATTTGTCTACAGATAGTAAACATACATCATTTGTTGCTGTTGCACAGGTGACAGATGTTTGGTATACTCCAAAAGCAAAGTGCAAGGTAAATCAAAAGATCAAAAAAGTATGCATATACAGTGCCTTGCGAAAGTATTCGGCCCCCTTGAACTTTGCAACCTTTTGCCACATTTCAGACTTCAAACATAAAGATATAAAACTGTCATTTTTTGAATCAACAAGTGGGACACAATCATTAAGTGGAACGAAATTTATTGGATATTTCAAACTTTGTTAACAAATAAAAAACTGAAAAATTGGGCGTGCAAAATTATTCAGCCCTTTTACTTTCAGTGCAGCAAACTCTCTCCAGAAGTTCAGTGAGGATCTCTGAATGATCCAATGTTGACCTAAATGACTAATGATGATAAATAGAATCCACCTGTGTGTAATCAAGTCTCCGTATAAATGCACCTGCACTGTGATAGTCTCAGAGGTCTGTTTAAAGCGCAGAGAGCATCATGAAGAACAAGGAACACACCAGGCAGGTCAGAGATACTGTTGTGGAGAAGTTTAAAGCCGGATTTGGATACAAAAAGATTTCCCAAGCTTTAAACATCCCAAGGAGCACTGTGCAAGCGATAATATTGAAATGGAAGGAGTATCAGACCACTGCAAATCTACGAAGACCTGGCCGTCCCTCTAAACTTTCAGCTCATACAAGGAGAAGACTGATCAGAGAAGCAGCCAAGAGGCCCATGATCACTCTGGATGAACTGCAGAGATCTACAGCTGAGGTAGGAGACTCTGTCCATAGGACAACAATCAGTCGTATACTGCACAAATCTGGCCTTTATGGAAGAGTGGCAAGAAGAAAGCCATTTCTTAAAGATATCCATAAAAAGTGTAGTTTAAAGTTTGCCACAAGCCACCTGGGAGACACACCAAACATTTGGAAGAAGGTGCTCTGGTCAGATGAAACCAAAATCAAACTTTTTGGCAACAATGCAAAACGTTATGTTTGGCGTAAAAGCAACACAGCTCATCACCCTGAACACACCATCTCCACTGTCAAACATGGTGGTGGAAGCATCATGGTTTGGGCCTCCTTTACTTCAGCAGGGACAGGGAAGATGGTTAAAATTGATGGGAAGATGGATGGAGCCAAATACAGGACCATTCTGGAAGAAAACCTGATGGAGTCTGCAAAAGACCTGAGACTGGGACAGAGATTTGTCTTCCAACAAGACAATGATCCAAAACATAAAGCAAAATCTACAATGAAAAGGTTCATAAATAAACATATCCAGGTGTTAGAATGGCCAAGTCAAAGTCCAGACCTGAATCCAATTGAGAATCTGTGGAAAGAACTGAAAACTGCTGTTCAAAAACGCTCTCCATCCAACCTCACTGAGCTCGAGCTGTTTTGCAAGGAGGAATGGGCAAAAATTTCAGTCTCTCGATGTGCAAAACTGATAGAGACATACCCCAAGCGACTTACAGCTGTAATCGCAGCAAAAGGTGGCGCTACAAAGTATTAACTTAAGCAGGCTGAATAATTTTTCAGTTTTTTATTTGTTAAAAAAGTTTGAAATATCCAATAAATTCTGTTCCACTTCATGATTGTGTCCCACTTGTTGTTGATTATTCACAAACAATTACAGTTTTATATCTTTATGTTTGAAGCCCGAAATGTGGCAAAAGATTGAAAAGTTCAAGGGGGCCGAATACTTTCGCAAGGCACTGTAGGTGATCAAATAAAGTCTGTAGAAACAACATGCACAAATGACAGTACAAAAGTGAATCTGAAAAATTTGTGAACAAAGTTCAAAAAAAACTGCAAAAAAGGAAGAAAAGAATGGTGATATTCCCAAAATGATTCCAGAAGGTACAGCAGGACATGCAGGCGAAGAAATCCCTAGATCATCCAGTGGAGATAGCAACCACGCTTAGCGCCCATCGGCCGGAGATACTGGATTGTGGAGAGTTTGAATTTGCTGTTCACTAATTCTTCGGATTCACTTTTGTACTGTCATTTGTGCATGGTGTTTCTATAGACTTTTATTTATTAGGCTGCACTTTGCTTGTGGAGTATACTGCTTTGATTAATATCTACTAACCTGTGCCAGCAGCTTTCACTGTCATACACGTTCTTTATTTTTTGTCTAGCGTGGATTTTTTTAGGTTTTATATGACAAATGTTTGGGATCTATTTACTCAGTGAAACATGATCTTTTATGTTTAACAAAAAAATTGGGTTATGTATTGTGTTTTTTTGCATTAAAATTGAAAAAGTGTATTTTTTCCCCCCAAAAAATTGCATTTGAAAAAACACTGCGCAAATAAAAAATTTCAAAACCCACCAATTTATTCTCTGGGGCCCTTTTTTTCATATATAATGTTAGGGGGTTCTAAATAATTTTCTAGCAAAAAATACTGATTGTTACATGTGAACATAAATGCCAGAAAAGGCCCGGACTGGAAGTGGTCAAAGAGTCATATTACCCAAAAGTGGAAAAAAATAGTTATATATTAAGTACAGTGAAATGATTAACCCTTTGGCATTCTATATCTCCTTCTGATTGTATTTCTACTCACATTGGAGTGCTGGCTGCTCACATCCTCCTTTGGGTGTTCTAATGTCACTTTGTATTGTCAATAACAGAAAGATAAAACAAGCAGGGGGAGTGGGAGCCATTTGTAATGCACATAGCAGGTATGTAGACCTGAGGAGAGTGGGAGACATTTGTAATGCACATAGCAGGTATGTAGATATGAGGAGAGTGGGAGCCATTTGTAATGGCCATAGCAGGTATGAAGACCTGAGGAGAGTGGGAGAAATTTTTAATGCACATAGCAGGTATGAAGACCTGAGGAGAGTAGGAGCCATTTGTAATGCACATAGCAGGCATGAAGACCTGAGGAGAGTTGGAGCCATTTGTAATGCAAATAGGAGGTATGTAGACCTGAGGAGAGTGGGAGCCATTTGTAATGCACATAGCAGGTATGTTGACCTGAGGAGAGTAGGAGCCATTTGTAATGGCCATAGCAGGTATGAAGACCTGAGGAGAGTGGGAGAAATTTGTAATGCACATAGCAGGTATGAAGACCTGAGGAGAGTGGGAGCCATTTGTAATGCACATAGCAGGTATGTAGATATGAGGAGAGTGGGAGCCATTTGTAATGGCCATAGGAGGTATGAAGACCTGGAGAGAGTGGGAGCCATTTGTAATGCACATAGCAGGTATGTAGATATGAGGAGAGTGGGAGCCATTTGTAATGGCCATAGGAGGTATGAAGACCTGGAGAGAGTGGGAGCCATTTGTAATGCACATAGCAGGTATGTAGATATGAGGAGAGTGGGAGCCATTTGTAATGGCCATAGCAGGTATGAAGACCTGAGGAGAGTGGGAGCCATTTGTAATGCACATAGCAGGTATGTAGATATGAGGAGAGTGGGAGCCATTTGTAATGCACATAGGAGGTATATAGATATGAGGAGAGTGGGAGCCATTTGTAATGCACATAGGAGGTATATAGACCTGAGGAGAGTGGGAGACATTTGTAATGCACATAGCAGGTATGTAGATATGAGGAGAGTGGGAGCCATTTGTAATGGCCATAGCAGGTATGAAGACCTGAGGAGAGTGGGAGAAATTTTTAATGCACATAGCAGGTATGAAGACCTGAGGAGAGTAGGAGCCATTTGTAATGGCCATAGCAGGTATGAAGACCTGAGGAGAGTGGGAGAAATTTGTAATGCACATAGCAGGTATGAAGACCTGAGGAGAGTGGGAGCCATTTGTAATGCACATAGCAGGTATGTAGATATGAGGAGAGTGGGAGCCATTTGTAATGGCCATAGGAGGTATGAAGACCTGGAGAGAGTGGGAGCCATTTGTAATGCACATAGCAGGTATGTAGATATGAGGAGAGTGGGAGCCATTTGTAATGGCCATAGCAGGTATGAAGACCTGAGGAGAGTGGGAGCCATTTGTAATGCACATAGCAGGTATGTAGATATGAGGAGAGTGGGAGCCATTTGTAATGCACATAGGAGGTATATAGATATGAGGAGAGTGGGAGCCATTTGTAATGCACATAGGAGGTATATAGACCTGAGGAGAGTGGGAGACATTTGTAATGCACATAGCAGGTATGTAGATATGAGGAGAGTGGGAGCCATTTGTAATGCACATAGGAGGTATATAGATATGAGGAGAGTGGGAGCCATTTGTAATGCACATAGGAGGTATATAGACCTGAGGAGAGTGGGAGACATTTGTAATGCACATAGCAGGTATGTAGATATGAGGAGAGTGGGAGCCATTTGTAATGGCCATAGCAGGTATGAAGACCTGAGGAGAGTGGGAGCCATTTGTAATGCACATAGCAGGTATGTAGATATGAGGAGAGTGGGAGCCATTTGTAATGCACATAGGAGGTATATAGACCTGAGGAGAGTGGGAGCCATTTGTAATGCACATAGCAGGTATGTAGATATGAGGAGAGTGGGAGCCATTTGTAATGGCCATAGCAGGTATGAAGACCTGAGGAGAGTGGGAGCCATTTGTAATACACATAGCAGGTATGTAGATATGAGGAGAGTGGGAGCCATTTGTAATAGCCATAGCACAACTTGTATGTCAACCTTTAATAAAAATGAAAAATCTGAGTTTTGGTACGACTGACCATTCAAAGTCCAACTCCAGTTAAAAAAAAAGAAAAATAGATAACCCTGCAGTTGTTAAAATAAAAAATGCAGGTTTGTTGCAATACTCACCTTTTTCTCCAGTGCTCCCCCCAAAAAAGACACTGCTCCATCCTGCTGTTGCCCCTTTTTAGGTTAAATGAAGACTTTATTCAACATGTTTCCTGTAATCAGAGAACTGCCTGGCCCCACAGGATAACATTCTCCTTACATAAGAGCTTCTCTGTGCAGGAGTAAGGGCAATGTCACATTACCGATATCGTCGCTGGTGGGAACTTGCCAGCAACAGAATCTCTATTCTAAGCTAAACAGGAAAGTAAAATACTCACCTTCTACCATATGTCCCTTCCTCTTTGGCTGGATTAGCAAGACGTCACTGCCTCACTGACAACTTACATATTTCAATGCTTCCATCAATTCATCCGGATGAAGAGGAAGCGACAGCATGGGAGTAGGTGAGTATTTTATCGGCAGTGATTAGTGATTATGTTGCTGGTGAGTTCTCTGATGACTCAAACATGTATTGTGAAATGTGCTAGATATTATGACCTACCAATGGCACATTTAAGAACTGGACAATTCAGCTGTTATAAGTGCGGCTAATATCTCCCTTGTCAACCATAATTGGATAAAGATGGGTTAAGCTGTGAGAAAACATCAGTATTTTCTCATGAGCACCCCATGTTGCAGTAAACTGAACACTTCAGACAGATCTCCGAATGACCACTCACACACACACACACACAGTCAGTCAGGTTGAAAAAAGACACAAGTCCATCCGGTTCAACCAAAAAAAAAAAAACAGTATTGAAAACCCAACCATACAATCCCATATACACAATCCTATACCCGCAGTTGATCCAGAGGAAGGCGAAAAAAAAAAACCCCAGCAAAGCATGATCCAATTTGCTACAGCAGGGGAAAAAAATCATCCCTGATCCTCCGAGAGGCAATCGGATATTCCCTGGATCAACTTTACCTAAAAAAAATGTTTAGTACCCATTTATATTATGTACACCTAGGAAAGAATCCAGGCCTTTTTTAAAGCAATCTAGTGAGCTAGCCAGATCCACCTCTGGAGGGAGTCTATTCCACATTTTCATAGCTCTTACGGTGAAGAAACCTTTCCATATTTGGAGACGAAATCTGTTTTCCTCTAGACGTAAAGAGTGCACTCATTAAATAGACATTCACTGCAGAGTTTTCAATAGCAGCATACAGAGCTTTTAATAGCCTTAAAGCTCAGCTTCAGAACTTTTTCTTAGAATTTATAAACACCTGCCCACACAAATGACACATTTGCTGCAATACTCCCTCCCCTCCAGAGCTGTCCCTCTCAAAGTTACCGCTCCATGGTTCAGTGCTGTTCACACTTTTGAATGAATAATGCCTACTATCATCAACCTATTTTCCAGTCCTCCAGTCCTACATGGACACCCCCCCCCCCCCCCCCAGCCCCAATCATTGGGCCAGTCATCAGGCCAGCCTGGGCCTAAAGTACATGTGTGCTGTTCTGTGCAAGGACTGCATACTGATGATGCTGGACAAGAAGAAGAAGACCTCCTGGGCTCATGTCCTCTGGCTGAAAACTGCTGAATTTAAGGCATGTATACTATAAATATAATTTATTTTTAATGGTGCATGGGTGTTTTGTGTCAAGCCTTCATGAGATCTATTATGGGTTATATCAATATTGGAAAATCACATTATTATTTTCAGTTTAAAGTATCCCTTTCCTCCCATGAATATAAAATGGTCTTTTCGAGCTCCCATCCTAGGGACTCTAGGTCACATGTTTTTGTTTACCAATGGTTACTAGAGAAAATACTTGCGCAGAGATTAGTTTTGCTGAGAGCTTGCTCCTGTAATAGTGGCCGTGAGCAGCAACATCAAGGATCATCTCAGCAACATCCTAGCAACAAGGCAGGACTGGAGGGCACCATCTCTGAGAGTTTTTTGTTCAGCCAGGATCTGGTAATTACATACACCTATAGCAGGGGCATTATTTTAGGTTAATTAATTCTGCACAGTTGGTGTTCTCTACTGGTACCCCTTATCTGAATAGGCATTGTTTAGGAAAAAGTGAACTAAACCTTTATTTCAATGGGGGTGTGGCTAGATGCGATCGCGGCAGGTCATGTGTTCCCAGAGCTCTGTACATGTACACTGTAATTATCCGTATTAAGTGCCATCTATCACCTCTATTTGATCCACCGGAACCCTGCTTAGCCTCCTGCCATCCTAGGGATGCAGTCCGCCGCCACTAATAGTAAGGTGAAGGCGTAGTTGAACCAACGGAAAACCCGCTCATCAGAGGGACCAGGCCCTGCCTCTGCCATTTTGACACCAGTGCCATCCCAGGTGCACAACAGTCAGCTCGCTGGGAGGATGAAGGGGGAAGCAGAGGTGGCGGTCCAGAGCCCAAGGACACCTCCCTCTCTAGCGCAGGAACCAGAAGCGGATCCTACCACCATAACAAAACCCATCCTGGAAGCCATTAATGAGTGCAGGGTTGCGCTAATGGTCTTGGAATGTACCCTCATCAGGCATGACCTGGACAAGATGAGGGGTCGCCTCACAACAGCAGAGGACAGGAAATTGAAATTGAAGGCAACACACATTCCCTTGGATCACAGCTCACTGAGCTCCAAGGCCTGGTAAGATCACTCCAAAACAGGGCAGATGACACAGAGGACAGACAGAGATGGAATAATGTGAGGGTGGTGGGGCTGCCAGAGGGGACTGAAGGGTCCAAGCCTCTCATTTTTACCAAGCAATTTTTTAAACAACTTCTGTGCTTGGAGGACCTTCCACCCACATACATGGTGGAGAGGGCTCATCATGTCCCCACAGGTACCAGGCCCCCTGGAGCCCCCCCCCCCCCCCAGAACTTTTCCTGGTCAGATTTGTGAACTATAGAGACAGAGACATGCTACTGTCTGAGGCAAGGAAGCATCAAGATCTCAAATTTGAAAATGCCCATATTATGTTGTTTCCAGATTTTTCAGCTGAAACGCAGAGGAAGAGGCGCACTTTCACTGATGTTCGGAGGCAATTGCGGGACAGAGAAATCAAATACAGCATGCTATATCCAAGCAGGCTTTGTGTTCATCACAAAGAATCTGTGAAATTCTTTGATACACCATTAGAGGCTTCTGAGTGGTTGGATAAAGAACCCTAACACTTCTCCAGACATGTGCTAGTTTACCGGACTGAACTCCCCCATGGTGAGCTCCTGTTATCTACTTTCTTCTCATCCTTTTGCACGGATAGACTGTGCACATTGTCCTATGTTGATGTGTTGAATCCACCGCTTACGACTTCTGAGATGCACTTTGCAATAGGGTTTCAATTCTAATCAGCAAGACAATTCCTTGCTCTATCCACCAGGTGATTTCTGAGGTAGGGGGTCAATATGTGGCTCTGGTCCTGGATTTTTTCCATCGCAAATTGCTACTGGTGAATCTATATGTTCCCCCTCCTTTCCAAGCCTCCTTTTACTGTATGACCTAATGGGTAAACTGGCTCCCTATCCTCATATACTGATGTTGCTAATGGGGGATTTTAATGCCATACTAGACCCTGTTCTGGATTCTTCCAACCCCAACAGGCCGGGCTCCACAGAGTTACTCTCTTGGGCCTCTGCTGCAGGGCTAGTGGAGTTGTGGCAATGTAAACATCCTGCTTATTCTCATCTCTCCACTACTTACCGCTCATTGACTAGAAATGATTTTGGCTTTTGGAAGTGCCTCCCTGCTACCATTGATTCAGGAGACTAATTATTTGGCTGGGGGCATCTCTGACCACAACCCTCTGTATGTCATGCTGGATTTTCCCGTTCGGAGCTCGCGGGGGGGGGGGGGTTTGGCGATTGTCTCCGGGCTGGCTCTAGCAAGTTTAAGTTTCTTCCCACCTCAGAAAGTCTTTCATATGCTATTGGTCCACTAATTTGGATTCGGCTGGGCCAGCAGTGGTGTGGGATGCTTTCAACGGGGATATTAGGGGAGAATGCATTTCAGCTCGTAAAGTTCATAACTCTGAAATTGTTGTTTTACAGAATAGGGAACGGGCGTGCGTGGAGGAACACGCTGCCTCTCCTTTGGATGTCACCTACTCCTACTTATTGGAGGCGCAGCGTCTTCTCTCCTTGCACTTCTCTGATTTAGCACATACTGTGGTGGGGTGGAGGGCAGAGTCTCTGTTTGCACAGGGTGATGAAAACTTTTGGCCATGCTGGTAGCGGACCCAGTGAGTATACCTGTTGTTAGGCAGTTAAATGACAGAATTTGTGAACTACAACTCCTCTCTGTATGCTCCTATTCCATCCTATGACATTTCGGCCCTGGGGAGTCTGCTGGGTGGTTTAACTTGAGGCTAAGATCACGCCATTAGAGGTGGAGGCGGCTATTTTCGCCTTTCCGCTGCACAAATCTTCCAGGTCCAACGGCCTCCCAGCAGATTTCTACAAGGCTGATGCTGAACAGTTGGCTCCGAGGATTAAGATATTGGTAGGGGCACTAGGCACGGGTGCCCACTGACCCCCTTCTTGTTCACTTTAATGATGGAGCCCCTAGCGATCGCACTTAGGTTATCACAGGCAGTGGGGGCTATTCAGGTGGGTTCTGTACGTGAACGCCTAGCTCTTTATTCGGATGACCTACTTCTTTTCCTAAAAGACCCTGGACCATCCCTTGAGGAAGCTCTTACTATTCTAAAGGAGTTTTCCATACTCTGGGTTTAAGATTAATGGGAAAAATCCTCCATCCTACTGTTAGACAGTAATGCAAGGAATGTGGCTGACCCTAGCCTTCCTCTATAGTGTGTCTCATCTATCACGTACCTGGGTGTTCAGGTCACAGCAGAGGTTCAGGATTATTCTAAACTGAACCTTTTCCCTTTGGTAGCCCGACTTCAACATAAACTTTTAACATGGAGAAATTTACCCTTATCTCTGATTGGTAGAATCAGTCTACATAAAATGAAGATCTTGCCGGTAATACTATATTTCTTGCGACATTCTCCAGTCCGGGTACCCACATCATTTTTCAAGAAATTCATCTGGTTTCCAGGATCCCCTCGGGTCGGGGTTAGGGTTCTTCAGGAGCCCTGGGGCCAGGGTGGGTTAGCGTTGCCGTATTGGAAAAAATACTATCTGGCGGGTCAGATTGTGTTTGCTCAGTGCTGGTTGCTAGCAGACGATGGTGATTCAGCCATAGTACTTGAAGCAGTGCACTTCAGGTCTTATGAGAGTTTGAGGTTAGCACTGTAGAGAGGACCGAGGTCCACTCTCCCCTTGACACTAACAATGAAAGCGACCATTAGAGTGTGGGAAGCTGTGTCCAAGTTAGCGTGTCCCAGTTATGTTGGGGTTTTGCCATCCACGCCTCTTTGCATGAACCCCTGTCTCTCGCACTATTATTCCTTGCTGATCCCCCTGCTCTGGGCGACTAAAAATATTAAGACACTAGGAGACATCACCAGGGAAGGAGACCTATTAACATTTAATCAATTGAAAGCCAGACATGACCTACCAAATTCACACTTTTTTAGATATCTTCAACTATTCCACACTTTCCAAAACCAATTTAGGGAGGTGCGGGTTGAGGCTCTGTCCTCGGATCTTGCAGACTTATTGTCAGCAGTCGACCTAATCAAGCCATTATCAGTGACCTATAAAGAATTTTTCAAGAAAGCTCCACTGGCTGTGATCAAGTGTAGGGAGAGGTGGGCTGAGGATGTGCCAGAGATTCAGGGAGAGGACTGGGATGATTTATGGGAAAAACCTTTCAAACACCTAGTGGTGGCCAGGGATAGGTTGATCCAGTTTAAATTTCTTCACAAAATTTACTACACACCAGCTAGACTGGCCAAAATTTATCCTTACTCCTCAGCGGAAGGCTGGCATTGTACTTTCCCCCCCCGCAGATGCTGACCACATATTTTGGAGTTGTCAGCAGATCCAGAATTTTTGGTCGGAGATAACCTCCTGTATCTCGGAGGCTCTCATGGTCCCCATTCCTATGTCAGTTAGTCTTGGATCTGGTGGAGGACGTGGTACCCTCACTTGCCCTTAGAACACTTCTAAATATACTTCTATTCTATGGCAAAAAGGTTATACTTCCTCACTGGAAAAAGCAACTTGCCCCCTCACTCTCTTATTGGAAGGGTCTGGTGAACTCCATGATGCCCTTTTATAGAGCAACATACTTATCTAGGTGATGTAGTAACAAATTTGTTATATGGCAGTCCTGGATTAACTCAACATTCACAGTAGAATGAGAGTCACACATCTCTGTAATAACCATATGGGCACATCATATGGGAACTGGGAATAGTTGTGTAAACTGGTTGACCCTGTTAAGAAGAGCATACTGCCCCACTACAGAATTGACTGGTGGTCATTTAGATTTTTTACTTTTTTCTAATGACGCATGGTGCAATTATATATCCTGAATTTCTCCTTTTCCTTTCTCCTTTTGAAGAAAAAGTTAAGCTGGCTGATGAGGAGTAGGGGATGGGGGGGGGGGGGGGATTAAGGGTGGAGAGTTTTTAGTTATGTAGAGTTGTTCTATGTCTAGGTAACTCTGTCCCAAATGACAGGGACTTGGCTATTAAGGCGGTGTTTCCTTTTTTCTTACACTGTCTGCGAGCCTTGTTATATTTTTGTATAATGTATTGTATTTTCTGTACAATTTAAAACTGCAATAAAACTAATAAAAAAACAAAACTTAAATTTAACCTCTATTTTTCAAGTGAAGGTTATATTATATCGAACTGCAAAAATTCCTTACTGCAAAAAAGCAGTAGTATTGGAAAATATATTTCCCTTTCCTAATTTTTTTCTCTGTCAGTTTTCAGCCAAATACATTCTTAACTTCCCTTTCCATGGCTGCTTGGAGAGAACTTTTACTTGCAAGCTTTATTTAGTGTGAGCTCAGACTTCCTTCCTGCTCACTCATATTCCCGATACTGCCATTGAGTAAATTCTGTCTTGCTAAAGCAACTAACTTGCTTCATGGTATGTTTTCCTCTTTCCGAAAGCATGGTCTTTTTAAGCTAATAGCTTACACATGTCCAGTTCAATATACAACTATGTCCTGAATTAAAATTACTCATAAAGTCCTACACCAAGATCAATAGATTGAACCATCATTGGAGCCTAGGCATGAAAAGCACACTAACAAGAAACTGTTTTCCTGATGCCAACATGGCAGCATACATGTGATATAGCTCCGCCCCTATATCCACCTACAGGACCTGTTTAAATCTATAAAAGGAAAGCTAGAGCAATATCCCCCATTCTCCTTTTTGTCATCAAGATCTACACCCTCAAGTCCCTACCTGCTGACTGAGTCGGAGTCCGCCTGGGTTCAGCTTCTCCCAGGTGCAGTCCCACATCTTAGGTTGCTAAATGCACCAACAAGGTAGAGAGCTCCTTCTGCTCGTCTTTTAGGGCTGAGAAGTTCTCTACCTAGAGACATCAGAACTTTAATGTGGTGCACCCGAGCTGGTGTTTTTTAGTTCCTGGAGTCCATACTACATGTGTTTCTCTGCACACCTGAGCGGGTGTTTGGTTGGTAGAGTCTGTGCTGCATGTGTTTCCCTGCTCACCCGAGCTGGTGTTTGGTTTCTGGAGTCAATGCTGCATGTGCTCCTCTGATCACCTGAACTGGTGTTTGGTTGCTGAAGTCCATGCTGTATGTGTTTCTCTACACACCTGAGCTGGTGTTTGGTTACTGGAGTCTATGCAGCATGTGTTTCTCTGCATACCTTAGCTTGTGTTTGGTTGCTGGAGTCCTTGCTGCATGCATTTCTCTGCACACCTGAGCTAGTGTTTGGTTGCTAGAGTCCATTCTGCATGCGTTTCTCTGCACACCTGAGCTAGTGTTTGGTTGCTGGAGTCCATGCTGCATGTTTCTCTGCACACCTGAGCTAAATTCCGGTGCCTTAGTTATTGCTGCCTTTATGCATCAATCATGTGGTTGAAGTCAAAACAATTTTTCATAATGGCACCATCCCTCTACAGAAGAACACAAATTTGAGCAGTGAATCTCTCTTATCCAATCCCACAAAGAAGTAGAGAGTGGGATAAGGGACTTTAAATGTGCTCTGCACCTTGGGCATTGTGAGTATCCATATGCCCTGTTGGTCCCTGACTCTTCAAACTTATGTTTGTGAAGTTACATTGTGATTCCTTCTCCCTTTGCTCTAGTGCAGTGATGGCAAACCTTGGCACCCCAGATGTTTTGAAACTACATTTCCCATGATGCTCTTGCACTCTGCAGTGTAGTTGAGAATCATGGTAAATGTGGTTCCAAAACATCTGGGGTGCCAAAGGTTCGCCATCACTGCTCTAGTGGCTGTTTATGTTACATTATCTGGTTTTGCTGTTCCATATTGCTGACACGGATTCTGACGAAGCATCAAAATCGAAACGCTTTAATCCTGCATGCTCATACTCTGTGAACAGTAGCTGATTATGTATTACATATTGCAATACTGTTTTGAACTTGTCCAGCTTTGCCACATCAGACTTTATGTCGATACTTTTAACTTTATTATTTTGTTATGTCTTAAAAATAAAGATTATACTTTTAAAAGTGTTTTTTTTTTTTTATTACGGTACATTTAAAGTCCCTTTTCTCACTCTCCACTTCATTGATAGGATAGGAGAGATTTACTGTTCAGATTAGTGCTGCCTTTAATTTCCTCCCACAGGTGTGTGCTATCCCTCTCTTTTTTCTTCCCTAGTCTCTACCAACCATTAGGCTTCGTCTTTTTTCCTTTGTGGGAGTGATCTGTTTTTTTTTTTTCCTGTAATCAGCATACACAGTCCGGTCCATGTTTTGTGGCTGTTACCGATCTCTGGGCTGGCTATGGCATCCACGCATGCACTATGCAGAGGGCCTTGTGTGGCGACCTTTGTTTGGGTTTTGCACTGGAAACATCTTCTGTTTTACTTTGCTTGTGCTGCAGGTGCATGGGGAGGGGGGGGGGGGGAAGGAAGGCGATTTTGGCGCATGTCTATGACCTGTTTGCTTTTTTCTCTGAGTCTCCTTCTTTTTTCTTTCTGCAAAGTGCTGACATACTTGCTTCAATAGCAACTTTCTGCCACATAGAAAAGGCTTTAAATGTCTCTTGGGTCCAGTCATTCATTAGGGTGGTTAAGCAGGCCCAGAATAGGATGACCCAGATTACAGCCTTTGAAGTCAGAAAATACTTCATGTTTTTAAAGTCACAGCCTTCCTTACTCTCCAATTAATGGAAAGGTGAAGAGGTTGATTCAGGAGGAGTGGTGGTAGTGATATGAAGTTTTACCTAAGTAAGCAGCAGGAGTATTATACCCTACCCCAGAGGGAAACGCTTAGTGTTGCAGACTTTATCGCACCGCACCCTACTGCAAAGGTATGGACACTACCATCATGCATTTTGTCAGGACTGTTATTCTTCCCAGGGAAGATTCCGTTTCTGTTGGCTGTATTGTATCTGTTGACTCGATCAATAAATTGATGGAGGCGGGGGGGGGGGGGGGTGTGTAAGCCAGTGGTCGCAGGACTTTGTGGCGAGTTCAATTCAATTGGGAACCAGAATCTCGAGGTCACCATCACCCATGAATTGCTAAACGAACACATTATTAGTGCTTTTGGCTAACTTACATGCTTGGAGGATTTTGTGGATGAAGTAGCATTTGTTGCTATCAATGTTCCCCTAAGGCAGTGCTGAATTTAGTGACAATGAAGAGGACTATAAAGCCCAGTCCTGGGTCAAAAAATTCGTTCTTAGACAGGGTGATCATAAGTGCCTGTATGTTGACAAGTTTTTCCTTCTGACCAGAAGTTGTGACTATTCCAAGAGACTCACGGCTGCTCGACCCTGGATGTTCTAAGTTTGCTGTACAATGGATGGTGCTCGCAGTTGGCTCTTGATTGCTTTATTACACTGTTTACATTTCATGGAGCTGCACACATCCTTAGAACGTTGAACAGTCTTTATTGGTCACGATTAAAAGTCACATGTACATCACAACGCTTAGCACTATTCCAAGAGCAATCATTGGTTTGTTTGGCCTTCCTCTGGCTCCAGTGAGTTCTCTCTGCTAGTTTGATCCACTCTACATTCCAGTAGTCAAGATTTCGCCAGAATGGAAAACTTCAAGAGCGAATGGAAGGGTGTGCAAGGGCATCTTTCTGAAGGATGCACAATCATGGTCCTTTTCAATCCCTTTATCCCCTACAGGAGTCTTATTGACAGGAGACCCCTTCCCCTTCCCTAGGCTAGAGTGGTGGAGGCCAGGGTGGCTACTTGTGTACACAGATGGTAGAGCCAATTTTTTGGGATCCATAGGTGCCCTCTACGATAAAACTCTGTTACTTATGGTGCTTCAGACATCAACCTCCAGAACATTTCTTCATTATGATGAGAATAGCCCATTCCGCTCAGGAGGTGGATGTCCTCTTTGATTACATCAGTATTATATGAGAATTATATAAGAATGATTCTAAGCCCTCCCTCAGATAGATTTACAGGCTTTTATTCTCCTCTGTATCTTGTACAAAGAAGACCATTGTTGAATTTAAAGTAACTGAGTCTCGGGGGGGGGGGGGGGGGGATGGACATTTTCAGTTTCTGTGTCTTCCTTTCTAGGCTCTCCACCTCACTGATAAACTTTATGGCGGTCCTAATCTCTGTGAGGAAACAGGGGAGCTTCAAATTCACCATTACTTGGATGGTATTCTACTGTTAGCTCAGAGTCCAGATGATCTACTAGTTCAAAAGGGCCAGCCTTCTGGCCAGCTTGAGAAATCTTGGCTGGATAGGAAGTGTCAAGAGGGTTTGAACAGACTTGCGTAGTCATTACTACAGAGGCCCAATGCTCAAGCAAGTACTTTTCTCCTCCTTCTTTGAAGGGGCCAAGCAGTTGTCAGCTTCCCAATGCAGGGGTCTCCTGGAAACGATGATGTCGCATCCCTAGGCTACCCTGGGCACACTGGATTCTCTGGACATTCCAAAGAATTTCCTTTTTGCAAAGCAGAAGGCAGCACTTGAGCAGATTCAAAGTGCTTCTTCTCAGATGCGCAGGGGCCTATGGTGATGGGTATGTCAGGGGACCCTCACTTGATCCCATCAGGTAGGTTCATTCTCGGGGATCATTGTCACCACTGATGCCACCACCTGGTTCCCAATGAATGGGTCCTTAATGAGATGATCTTGCCCATATCACTCAAGTATGGGTCCACCCTCAGCTGAGTCTGTTTGCATCACCATCCATTCACACCGTGCCTTGCTTCCTACCCTCACCCGTTGGTGGAGGATTTGGATGCTCTCAGTCACCCAAGGAATATTCACCTAGCAGATGCCTTTCCTCTACTGAAGCTGGTGATGAAGTTGCAGGGGAGACTTTTGTCTGAGGGTCTCACTGTGATAGCAAGCACCCCAATTGGTCCGCAGGCCTTGGGTTTACTCTAGTCATGGAACCTAGTCAGGACCGAACACTTCAGCTAACAGTGTTTCCACAACAACTGTCCCAGGATGGACTGGAAATTAAGAGGGAAGGATTTGAGGACTTGGGCCGACCTCTGGAAGTGGTTCAATCCTGGCAAGGTTCCAGAAAGGATGTCAACAAACGTTTTTTACTCCAATGTCCTGAACAGGTTCACAGTCTTCGCAGCTGAGCAGAATTCTGATCCTCGCAACCCGGAGGTTGCCTAGTTACTATAATTTCTTCACATGGATCTAGATTTGGGGCACAGCCTAGTTCCGTAAGGACTCAAATTTCAACCATTTCAGCTTTCACCAGGATAAATGGGCTTGTGAGCTTCCAGGGAAGTGCTTCAAGAGGTGGGTCCTGAGACTTTACCCTGAGGAGGAATAATATTCCCCAGTGGGTTTTTATTCTGGCCTTGGATTTCCTTTCCAGGACTCTGGATAATCAGAAAGCAGTCCTCTGTAGGACATCACACAAGAGGCAGCTTCCCTTGATAATGTCAGGTGATAACTTCAAGGGGCAGAGCATTGGATCTGCAAGCACTTGGGGCTACAGAGTCCTACATCTTATTCCTTCCGGACAAGTTGGGGCCTATGCCCCTCGAGCACCATTGTTCCCAAGGGGGCTTCTGTTTTCATCTTACAAATGGGCGGTTCCATCCTTTCCAGCAGAGACAGTACCTAACCTACACTGGATGTACCAAGTGTCTAAAATGCCTACCTTCATGCAGCTTCCTGATTTAAATACTTTGGAAGGCTGTTTGTGTTTCCATCAGGCAAATTTGGAGGAGGAAGCTACAGCAAACCTTGTCATCTTGGAGAGTCAAAGTCATCCAGAAAACTTAGGGCAGCCAGGCAAGAGCCTCCAGAAGTGGTAGAGACTCATTCAGCGAGGTCCATGTCTACGTCTTTAAGTTCAGGCAGCGCATGCAAAATGCTTATGGAGACATCTCCAAAGCAGCAGGCTGGTTGGTGCAGTGCACCTTCCTCAAGCGCTACAGGGAAGATCCAGGGGCTTGTACATCAATGGACTTAGATAGAATACCAGGCCAGGCTTCCATGTCCATTGTAATAAAGTTTGATAATACATTTTATCCCTTCCTGTTTAGCTCATTATTTATCACATGTATGCTGCCATGTTGGCGCAGGAAAACAGAAAATTGTATCAAATACTATATACATGTATAACACATGTATGCTTCCACGGATTGGTGTAAGGAAAGGAAAATTACGTTAAGTATTTGATACAATTTTTTTTCCATAGCAAAAGCTAGCCCAAACCCAAAATTAGCTTCCAAGGTAACTCCTAAATTGCAGGGCTGAAAGCTAAACAAAATTTCTAATTGGTTCCTGGGGCCGAATTTAAATTCAAATTCAATTACAAAAAAAAAATCTTTGCCTTGACATACCAGGTTGCAATAGCTCCTGTTTTGTGCTAAATAGTACTTAACCACTTTACCGCTGAGTACCGTAGTACTACTACGGCAAAGTGGCTCTTGTAGGTCTGACGACGTAGACCTACGTCGCCAGACTCCTCCCCTGTAGGCGGCGCTCGCGCGCCGCCGGAGGCGCGCTCCCGCTGTTTGCATTCACAGCGGGAGTCGGGGCGGGCGATCGCCGCTGCTCTGCCCTGATCATCGGGGAATCCAGTTTGGAGATCCGCCCGCCTGTGTAAACAGAGCGGGCGGATCTCCTAAGTGACAGGGAGTGACAGATCAGAGTGTTCAGCATAGCTGGACATCCGATCTGTCCCTGTCTCACACAGTCACCTCCCCCCACACACGTTAGTAAGCACCAGGCATACATTAACCCCTCCCTCTCCAATAAAATTAACCCCTTCCCTGCCAGTGTCATTTTTACAGTAACAGTGCATATTTATAGCACTGATTACTGCAGTAATGTCACTGGTACCCCCAAAAGTGTCAAAAATGTCAGTCAAGGGTCCGATCTGTCCGCCGCAATGTCGCAGTACCGCAAAAAAAATCGCAGATCGCCGCCATTACTCGTTAAAACCAATCAAAATACGCTTATTGCGATTTTTTTTTACCAAACATGGATAGCAGAAAACAAATTGGCCAACAATTTTAAAAAAAATTGGTTTTTGCATCTTTTTTGGGGGGAATTTCATATAAAAAAATGTTAAAAATATTGTTATTTTTTCAAAATAAACGCTCTTTTTTTGTTTATAGCGCAAAAAGTAAAAATTGCACAGGTGATCAAACGCCACCAAAAGAAAGCTCTGTTTGTGGGAAAAAAAGGACGTAAATTTCGTTTGGGTACGGCGTCGCAATTGTCAGTTAGTCGCACAGCGCCGAATCGCAAAAAGTGGCCCAGACGTAAGACAGCAAAATGCTCTAGTGGTAAAGTGGTTAAAGTAAACCTGTTTCCAAAAGCAACAGATCCACCTAAAGTATATTTAAATCCACAACTATTTTATTAAAATTGGATAGAGTAGGCAACGTTTAAAACACTTATGTTTTTTTTTCTTTTTTGCCACTTGTGTCCCATTGGGGGCATTTTCCTTAACTTCCTGTCTTGCAGACAAAACAGGAAGTGAGAGGAATTTCTAAGTGAGGAAAATCCTCCTTTAGACAACTGTCATAAAAAGAGGTCTTCATATGGCATTTGCCCTATATTTATGTTCTGGTGAAAGCCAGCATTTTATGATCCCTCACTTTTAGTCCCAGTGACAATGATCAACAGAACAAACAGGTAGAAAATCTCCCCAGTGGAGACATAGATAGCAAAAAGACCTGAGATAAGTTTAAACCTTTCATGCTTTATCCAAAAAGAAAGATAAAGCGTTTTGCCTGTAAATACAATTTAAATCCCCCCTCTCATCCTCTATAATATACTCGCCTTCCATTCTTTTCTTTGCCTCTCCATTCAACAACCTGTACTGTAGTGAAGAGAAATTCAGTGAGAAAGGGTGGATGAATCACCCCACTGACTGATTCCGGTGTGGTTGTCAATTTGGGATTGAGCTTTTGAGGTCTGTAAACACATTGCTTCTTTCTTCTAAACAGCCAGTTCTACAAGTTCAAGATCCCTTCCCTCCCCGTTCGCCACCCCCTCCCATAAGGCCTTTTTTTCCAGATGTTCTCAGTTTGGTCCAGTGTTGTCTGTTTGCCCTCTTCTTCTTTTGACAGCGGAAGGATCCAGGACACTGCGGCATGAGGTGCATTTAATGGACATGTCATGCTCTTTGTAGCATTCTCCAGTAAGTCCAGGGTGGGGGTGGAGCCATGACACCTTGGTCTTGTAGAAAGACACCCTAGGCATTATTTAAACTAGAAGAGAAGCAGAACTGGATCAATGGGCGAGTCTGCAGTGTACAGAACCAGACATAGAATGAGCATAGCACCTGAAGCTGTTTTTTTAATGTAATTTTTTCCTTGAGATATTAGAAAGCCTTTGTCCCCACCTTATTAGATTGTAAGCTCTTATGATCAGGGCTCTTTAAAACTCCTTGTATTGTATTGTAATTGTTCTGTCTCCCTTTATATTGTAAAGCACTGTGCAAACTGTTGGCGATATATAAATCCTATATAATAATAATAATACACGGTTTCCACAAAGTAAGGCAAGTGGTGTTACAAATAGTACCATATTTTTTTTTTTTCAGAGTTCCAGGGGGATCTTTTTATTGGCTCAAGCTGGAATAGGGTTTCAAGATATATCTAAACTCAAAAACAAAAATGTAATTTATTGCAGCCTACCAATCCTTAGATACGATGGCTTCATTAGCTTTGTACTTTTTAGTTCTTTTTCCTTTATTTTCACTTGGTGATCCTGCCTGAAGCACACATCCAGTCCCAAGGCAACAATACAGCGTGCTGTCTCTATGGAGAAGCAGCATTGTCAACTTAAGACAGAACTACAGAACTCCTCCTTCTCTCCTCATTTCCCCAATATAGGGAGAGATTTTTTATAGTCAACAGAAGCTGGGAACAATGCCAACAGATTAGGGTACAGAACAGACTGAGAGCACAGGAAGTTATCTCACCATACTTACATAGTTCGTCGGGTTGAAAAAAGACACAAGTCCATCTAGTTCAACCAAAAAAAAACAAAAAACATACAATCCTATACCCGCAGTTGATCCAGAGGAAGGCGAAAGGCAAAGAAACCCCCCAGCAAAGCATGATCCAATTTGCTACAGCAGGGGAAAAATTCCTTCCTGATCCCCCCAAGAGGCAATCGGATATTCCCTGGATCAACTTTACCTATAAACGTTAGTATCCAGTTATGTTATGTACATTTGGGAAAGAACCCAGGCCTTTTTTAAAGAAATCTTCTGAGCTGACCAGAAACACCTCTGGAGGGAGTCTATTTCACATTTTCACAGCTCTTACTGTGAAGAAACCTTTCCATATTTGGAGATGAAATCTGTTTTCCTCTAGACATAAAGAATGCCCCCTTGTCCTCTGTAATTACCTTAAAGTGAATAACTCAACACCAAGTTCACTATATGGACCCCTTATGTATTTATACATGTGTTGATCATATCCCCCCTCAATCTCCTCTTCTTAAGAGAGAATACATTCAGTTCTTCTAATCTTTCCTCATAGCGGAGCTCCTCCATGCCTCTTGTCAGTTTGTTGCCCTTCTCTGAACTTTCTCCAGTTCCCCGATATCCTTTTTGAGAACTGGTGCCCAAAGCTGAACTGCATATTCCAGATGAGGTCTTACTAATAATTTGTACAGGGGCAAAATTATATCACTCTCTCTCTCTCTGGAGTCCATGCCTCTCTTAATAGAAGAAAGGACTTTGCTTGCTTTGGAAACCACAGCTTGGCATTGCATGCTATTAAGCTTATGATCTACCAGAACACCCAGATCCTTCTCCGCTGTGAATTCCCCCAGTTGTACTCCCCCTAGTATGTATGATGCATGCTTATTCTTAGCCTCCAAGTGCATAACTTTACATTTATCAACATGAAACCTCATTTGCCACATAGTAGTCCAATTAAACAGTGCATTGATGTCAGCTTGTATGTTGGAGACATCCTATATGGACATTGTTCCACTGCAAAGCTTGGTGTCATCTGCAAACCCCCGAAATAGTACCTTTAATCCCAGACCCTATATCATTTATAAAGATAATAAAAAGTAAGGGTCCCAATACTGAACCTTGGGGTACACCACTGATAACCTTAGACCATTCAGAGTAAGAATTGCTAACCACTACTCTCTGAATTCTATCTTTTAGCCAGTTTTTTTTATCCATTTACAAACTAATCTTTCCAAGCCTGTAGACTTTATCTTATGCATTAGTCATGTGTGGGGAACTGTGTCAAACACTTTTGCAAAATCCAAGTACAGTATACTACGTCCACAGCCACCCCTCTGTCCAAGGTTTAACTTACCTCCTCATAAAAAGAAAGGTTTGTTTGACAACTTCTGTCTTTCATTAATCCATGATGTCTACTTCTGGTAGGATCAACATGTATTTTTTTTATCAAATTCATTTAATGCAAAACATTTAAGCTGGCCATGGATGGGAAAATCGGTCAATTCCCCCATCAACACAATCAGTGTTGATGGGGGAATCCCTCCTATGGAGCCACTGTATACTCCTGGAGAGGGGCCGGGGAAACCATCCCCGCTGGGAGAACATAGTGATTATTTCTAGCTGCTAGCAATAATCGCTGGTTGTACCCAAGTTGCTCCACCGATCAACTTTTCGGCCTGCCCATAGATGGTTTACATCTCAATTAGAATCGTCTATTGCTGGCTTTAACCACTTCCGCACTGCTTACTGTGGCACAGTGGCTCGTTATCATCTGGCGACGTAGGTCTCCCCCCACACACGTCAGTAAGCACCAGGCATACATTAACCCCTCCCTCTCCAATAAAAATTAACCCCTTCCCTGCCAGTGTCATTTTTACAGTAACAGTGCATATGTATAGCACTGATTACTGTAGTAATGTCACTATTACCCCCAAAAGTGTCAAAAATGTCAGTCAAGGGTCCGATCTGTCCGCCGCAATGTCGCAGTCCCGCAAAAAAAATCGCAGATCACCGCCATTGCTCGTTAAAAAAAAAAACACCAAAAAAATAAATCTTCCCCTTAGTTAGTAAACGCAATAACTTTTGCGCAAACCAATCAAAACACGCTTATTGCGATTTTTTTTACCAAAAATATGTAGCAGAAAACAAATTGGCCTAAAATGTTAAAAAATTTAGATTTTTACATTTTTTTTTGGGGGGGGGGAGGGGAATTTCTTATAAAAAAATGTGAAATATATTGTTATTTTTTCAAAATTGTCGCTCTTTTTTTGTTTATAGCGCAAAAGGTAAAAATCGCACAGGTGATCAAATACCACCAAAAGAAAGCTCTGTTTGTGGGGAAAAAAGGACGTCAATTTAATTTTGGTACAGCGTCGCACGACTGCGCAATTGTCCGTTAAATTAACGCAGTGCCGAATCGCAAAATATGGCCTGGTCAGGAATGGGGTAAAATCTTCCGGTCTTAAAGCGGTTAAAAATACGCTCATTAAAAATTCTTTTGTCAAAGACATGTAGCTAAATACATTTTGGCCTAAATATATGACAAAAATTGAATATATTGGATATTTTTTAACTGTCAAAGTAGAAAAATATTATTATTTTTTTCAAAACTGTCGCATTTTTTTATTAATATTGCAAAAAATAAAAATCGCAGAGATGATCAAATACCACCAAAAGAAAGCTCTGTTTGTGGGAAAAAAAGGACGTAAATTTTGTTTGGGTACGGCGTTGCATGACCGCGCAATTGTCAGTTAAATTCGCACAGTGCCGAATCGCAAAAAGTGGCCTGGACGTAAGACAGCAAAATCCTCCGGTGGTAAAGTGGTTAAAGTGATATATCTACCAGACTAAAGGAAGCCTTGATGTTCATTGTTGGAAATGTATGTAAATGTTGATGAGCTCTTATAAAATAACGAAATGTACTGTAGGTGTGTGTGATGGACAAATTGAAAAGAAAAAATGTTGTTCCAACCAATGACAAGCTGGCTAATGAAGAGAATACACCTTTCCTTTATAGGTAATCCTTTACTGTTTTCCATATTCCCTCATTATTGCGTGAGACAAGATATTGGTGATAAACCAGAATGCAGTCGGGTGATAATCTAGAAGTTCAGTATCGGCATATGATATGTCTATTTATCATGCAGCTTCTAAATGGAACACCATAAAGAAAGCAAAGATTGACTTGTAAACCCCCCCATATGTCCCTCAATGCTAAAGCTAATTCCGAGAATTATAGACTGTCATTTATCTTACTGTATATCTCCTCTCCATGTTTGTGGTTGTTTAGGTTAACTTTACAAGACCGCCACAGACATCAGAGGACAGCCAGATGTGCAGACACAGTTCTAATGTGTTCAAGCATTCATACCAGTGACCAAGTCCCTAAAAAGGGATAGAAAACAAGTAGAGTAGAAAAAAGGTTTGTTACATAGTTTTAGGGGGAACCCCATGTCGGTTTTTCTTTTTGGGGGGGGGGGGGATCCCTATTGACAACTATACCAGACCATTATAGATGAAGTGAATCCCCTACCCAAGCTGTCATTTGCCAGCAATGTAAACTGCATTTTCTTTGTATATGTCGGTTTTTCTGTAGTAGGTTGTATACATTGTACAGATGTCTCCCTTCACAGGAAGGTTAGGATCATCCCCCAGACATGTTGTTTAAAATAATTTTGTACTTTTAATGTTGCCCTTAAAGTGTTAATAATCACAGGACCCTGCATTTACTATATCTGGTCTCCCACAGTACACAAAACATGGAAATGCAATGCAGTGTCTGGTTAAAGCTTGTAGGAGTTTTCGTTCTCCCCTGGTTGTCCTATGGGGCTGCAGGACCCCTGACCCTCTGTCTGGACAGTGCTGATTGGCCCTGATGTGCTGATCACATGTACTCTCCCAAGAAAGAAAAAAAGTTTCTAGCGATACACACCAAACTGAGCATATGCAGAGTGCCCCCAAGCCTCTGTTCTCTAAGAAGACGGTTTGGGGACAGTGGAAGAAGGGGAGGATCAGAGAAAACAGGAACAAACAGCCTTTTTACACAATGCAGAGATTAACCCCTTAGGCTCAGCAATGAGTATAACAGGCATGCTTTACTGCATATACAGACTGATTTTACTGTTGTGAGTTTAGTAACAATTTAAAGCAGGGCTCTAAATTTCAAGTCCTGAGCTACTAGCCAGACCTTAAAAGTTACTTGCCACCAGTTGCTCCACCCAGCCCCTACCCTGCCATGCCCCTAATTCAGCCCCTAAACACGCACCTGTAAATTATCTCATGAAATTACACTGTTAAATGTTTTATGCAGAATTAAGTTACAAAAGTAAATATTAGCAACAACTTTAACAATATTAACATAAAGCATATCAGTACCCATCAATGCAGTCTCATCAGTGCCCATCAGTGTAGCCTCATCAGTGCCCAACAGTGCCGCCTTCCAGTGACCATCAGTGCCACCTATCAGTGCCCATCAGTGTAGCATCATCAGTGCCCATCAGTGCAGCCTCATCAGTGCCACCTATCAGTGCCCATCAGTGCTGCATAGCAATGCCCATCAGTTCAGCTCTCTCAGTGTCCATCAGTGCAGCATATCAGTACACATCAGTGCAGCCTCATCTGTGCTCATCAGTGCAGCTCCATCAGTGCTTATTAGTGCCCCTCAATGCAGCTTATCAGTGCCCATCAGTGTAGCCTCATCAGTGCCGCCTACCAGTGCCCATCAGTGTAGCCTCATCAGTGCCCATTAGTGCAGCATTATCAGTGCCACCTATCAGTGCCCATCAGTGCAGCCTACCAATGCCCATCAGTGCAGCTCTATCAGTATCCATCAGTGCAGCATATCAGTACACATCAGTGCAACCTCACCTGTGCCCATCAGTACAGCCTATAAGTGTCCTTCAGTGCAGCCCCATCAGTGCAGCCTCATCTGAGCCACCTATCAGTGCCCATAGGTGCAGCCTATCAATGCCCATCAGTGCAGCTCCATCAGTGAAGCATATCAGTATACATCAGTGCAGCCTCATTTGTGCCCATCAGTGCCCATCAGTACAGCCTATCAGTGCCCATCAGTGCAGCCTCATCAGTGCCCATCCGTGCAGCCTCATCAGTGCTTATCAGTGCCCCTCAATGCAGCCTATTAGTGCCTATCAGTGCAGTCTATCAGTGCCCATCAGTGCAGCCTCATCAATGCCCATCTATGCAGCCTATCACTGCCGGCCTGATGACACAGAGAGAGGATCTCCGTTGAGCTGTGACACAGCTTGGATCTGAAGCTCTGGCCGCTGTCAAACAAATTCCTGCCTCCTGGACCGGCTTCTATGATAGACAGCACACCAACCTAATTTCCAATTTGGCATTAGAACAGTGTGCTGTCTATCATAGGAGCCAGTTCATGAAGTGGGACTTTGTTTGACAGCGGCCAGCATTTCAGATCCAAGCTGCATCACAGCACAGTGGGAGATCCTGTCTCTGAGTCATCCGGCCGGATCCTCCTGACAGTTTTCTGACTGATCGCTTCTGGCAAAAGCGGTATTGCCTTTTTTATCAGGCATCAGAACGGCCTGGTGGGCAAGGAGGTAATTGCCCCCAGGGCCGCTCTGATGCCCTGTAAAAAAGGCTGCACCGCTTCTGCCAGAATCGATCAGCCAGGAAACTGTCGGCCCAGTCCGCCCCTGCTCCACACTTGCCCTTAGCTGATTTCCACTCACCGAAATGAGAGCAGGCGAGTAGAAATTTTGAAGACTGCTTTAAAGCATTAATAAAATCGCTGCTCTTTACCAAACAGAATGTTTTAAAATTATGTTTTGCTTTGGTACATGTCCCCTAGGGCAGTGCCCATCCCCCATACTATTTGTTTTACAATCCTCTTGCCTAATAGCCTAGAAAACTGCCTTTACTGTTTTCAACCTTTGACTCCCATTGACTTCAGAGGGGTTCAGATTCAGCAAATACTGTTTACCCTAATGTGGACACAGACAGCAATAAATACCTGCTTCTGACCCCCAACCACTCTAGCCAGATCTAACAAAACAGTTTTGCCTTTAGTTATGCTTTAATTTAATGTTTGGAATAGAAGGACATATAAGCTGGTATATGCAGCGAGACACTAGTATGCACTCAGTACTGGCATTTTATTTTGGTTAGACAGTTTGTATAACATGGTAGAAACAAAAATATCAACTGAGAGTACATAATAATGAAGTTTTTTATTTTTAAAGCCAATATTTTTAAAGCCAACTGTGTGTGCCAATAATTTTCTTCATATTAGATCTTTTAGCCCATGTAACCAAGGCCATGACAGTGGTATGCCATGTTGGGAAATAGAGTGACCATAGGGCCACCGATTGCTCTAATTTTGCCTCGTTCTTCAGGAACCGGCTAACATTAATTTCCCCTATGGCCAGGTTTACAGAGCATGCTCCACTTGACAGTTACATAAGATTCCTTACGCTGGTTATATGCTGGTAATATTTTGTTTGGAATTTTGTGCTTTAAGAACGTTCATTTGAATTTCTAATCATTAGTGGGGTAAAATCCATTGTTAACCTCAGTGACTGGACAAATTAAAGGAGCAGCATGGAAATGTTTTCTCGAATAAGTGAATTTCTAACAGTAAATGTGGTTTTTGTTCAGGAATTTTAAACATTTTTAGAAAATTTTTAAAGTACTTTGATATTGGTCAAGTCCTCACATACACTGAGAATTTTCTTGCTACTGTTTCATATTAACGTTCATTTGAAAATCTACTCGTGTATAGCCAGCTTTGGTCTCTTCTAATAAATAAATGAACCACTTTTCTACCAGCACAATTTAGAAATGGCAGCTGGTAGAACTGGATTTTAAACCCACTGCTGGCTGCTATAGAGAGCAGCTGGGATTGTGTTTAAATTTGTTAACAATGGGTTTTCAGGTGGAAGAGAATGTCTGTTTGCTAGCAAATCTTCCCTCTGGTGAATTAACACGAATGGGACATGTGTTACGTCACTTCTGGTGGGTTCAGCTGCCATTTTTCCCGGCTGCTGTGATCGTGGAAGCAGTAAAGAGTCAGCATACAGTTTACAATCTGACTATATAATCTTAGTACGCTCAACTTGAGAAGACTCGATTAAGAGGTGATATGATCACCATAATTAAATACCAATGGTCCATATAGTGATCCACAACAAAAATTACAAGTGCTGCTCAAGGCTCTGCCAAAATTGAAAAGCAAGAGGGATAATAGAAGGTGTGTGGGAACCAGCCGGTCCCCAGTTTGATATACTTACCCACCAGTCTGCTAATAAACCAAATATACCTGTCTAACAATTTGGGTTAAAAACAGGGGTTTTGTTAACACACATTTGCAAACGCATATATAAGCTGCAAGGCCAACAACAAGGCACCCTGTGTATCTTGCAGTCCTAACACTAACTAACACTACTCAACCTGAGTGTCTCCACCATGGAAGTACATGAATGCTACTGAACTGGGGACCGGCTGGTTCCCACACACCTTCTATTATCCCTCTTGCTTTTCAATTTTAAAGTCCCTGACTCTTTTCTGAAAATGCGCTGCTGCGCACATTTGCAAATGCGTGGGAGTGCCATTAACAAGTAAGTTTGCTAAAGTGCAGCACATTTCTCTGCATGTAGGGAAAGCACATGATTTGATCCTCGGCTTAAAGCGGACCTATATGCAAAGAAAGAAATATTGCAAACAGGCAGGCTCTTTATTGTTGCAGAGAAATTGCATGTCTCTTCTGCAATAAAATAAACTTCCCTGCCTGTCTGCAATTCAATGCAGAATGCACACTGAGCTGCACATGCGCAGTTCTGTCGACATTTCTGGATGGATGAATTTGCGCGCATGTGTTGGAATGACGTCATCCTGCACTGGCCAGTAAAGAAGGCCAAAGACCTTCACCCAAGAGAAGCCAGTGAGAAGATGCCAGTTAGAGACCTCACGGGCATTGGACCGTTGGAGCACAGGTAAGTTATTCTTGCTTTTAGTTCCACTTTAGCGTCCACATATGGAAGGACTTCTTTACAGTAAGAGCTGTAAAAATGTGGAATAAACTCAGGTCAGTAGATTGTGTTAAAAAAAAGAAAGAGTTGTATACATTCCTAAAAGCACAAAATGTGCCTTTGTTTATTCTGTATAATGTTTTATTTGCATGAAACGATAAATATATATTCAACTGTAAATATACCAAATGTAACTGGATATTAACACTTATAGATAATAAAACCAGAGAATATTGATCCAGAGAATATCTGATTGTTTTCTGTTAGGGGATCAGGAAGGATTTTTTCCCCCTCCTGGAGCAAACTGGATCATATGTTATATAGGGGTTTTGTTTGCCTCCTCTGGATCAACTGTGGGTATAGGATTGTGTATTTGGAGGTTTATATAAATGTGTATATATATATCTATATACTGTATATATAATTATTTATTTATTCAGTGGGTTGGACACTTTTGTGCTTTTTTTCAACCTGACTAACTACGTAAATGTAGACTTACCAGAAGTATGTAATATGAGCACCTACCTAATGTAACCAATACATTTCTATTTTATTTATTACAGGTACTTATATAGCACTGTCCATTTATGCAGCACTTTACATACTGTATATATTGTATATATATTCACATCAGTCCCTGCCCTCAAGGAGTTTACAATCTAAGGTCCCTAACTCAAATTCATACATACAGTACACATACTAGAGCCAATGTAAACAGGATCCAATTAACCTACTAGCATGTGTTCGGAGTGTGGGAGGAAACACACACAGGTAAAGGGAAAACAAGTAAATGCCAAGCAGGTAATGCCATGGTTGGGATTTGAACCAACAACCCTTGTGCTGCTAAGTGGAAGTTCTACCCACTTAGCTACTGTACTGCCCCTTGCACTATACAGTTTTTGTTAGTGTCACCATACACCATACACATTACAATCTATATGTACAATCTTATTTTAACCTACTGGGCACCTTCACCCCCTTCCTGCCCAGGCGAATTTTCAGCTTTCAAAGTTGTCAAACTTTGAATGACAATTGGGTGGTCATGCAACACTGTACCCATTTTTCCCACACAAATAGAGCTTTCTTTTGGTGGTATTTAGAGCCGGTTCACACTGGGGCGACTTGTCAGGCGACCTGGTCACCTGACAAGTCGCCGCGGGTCACCTGCCTTAGATTAGCACAGAACCCGTTCTAATAGGAGCGACACAAGTCGCTCCGACTTAGAAAAAGGGTCCTGAGCTACTTTGGGGCGACCTGGAGCGACCTGCATTGACTTCAATGATATGAAGTCCGTGCATGCCGCTCCGAGGTCGCGGTGCGAGCTGCGGGTCGCGCCTATGTGAACCGGCTCTAAATCACCACTTGTTTTTTTAGTTTAAGCTAAACAAACAAAAAACAACCAAAATTCTTGTAAAAATTGGGCAAAGAGGTAATTTTTCTCTTTCACTAATGTGCGCTGATGAGGCTGCACTGATGGGCACTGATGAGGAGGCACTGATGACGTGGGACTGATAGGCGGCACTAATAGGCACTGATAAGTGGCACTAATAGGCGGCACTGGTGGGCACTGATGAGGAGGCACTGATTGTTAGCCCCCAGTGAGAGCAATAAGGTAAGACAAAAGAATAGTGGAAAAAAGTAAAAAATAAGTAATGATTGAAAAAAAATGTAAAGCACCCGTCACGTCTGCACACTGCATATAAAAAGTGCAGCGCAGGGCGAGCACATGTATGGAAACATTAATGGAGTATTGTTGCAAGCAAGAGAGAAAGGCATAATTCTAGAGACTGGAAAGGCTTATATAAAGCGTTGCTAATGGAGAATTTTAGGACCAGACATAGTTGGCATCTATTTACTCAATGCAACCCAAACTTTTAGATGTTACCAAAAAAGTGGGTTTCATATTGTGTGTGTTTGCACTAAAATTAATTTTATAGATTTTTTGGCGACAATATGTGTTTGATAAATAACTGTACAAATATCATGCAGCGTAAACATTTGCAACTACTTATTCTCCAGGGTCTCTGGAAAATATAAAAAATATATACAGTTCGTTTTGGTTAGTTTATAGTAATTTCCAACAAAACAAATCTGATTTTAACGTGCAAAAAATAACTACTTAACAAGTGGTTGAATGTAATTGTATGACATAAAATACTTTATTATGGGACATATTATATAACAAGTTATTTATTTATTTTTTTTATTATTATATATCATTTAAAACTATTGTACTATTTATCATTCCTTATTATTAACCAATTCCCGACCAGGCCATAGACAGATGATGTCCTCAGTCAGATGTGGAATACCGGGGTTATGGCTGCAGAAATATACCATAACCCCGGTATTGCTTTTTTCAGCCAGCGTCTCTCTAACCAATAAAAGTGGTCTGAGCGGCGGATTCACCTCTGGATCACTGTTAGAAGCGGCGGGACGGGTCGCCCCCCCTACCACTTTCTGGTTGTCCTTGGGCTTAACTGGATCATCAGTAGCCCCGAGAACCGATCCGGCGGCTATGATGGCTGGTAATACAGATGAGCAGAAAAAGATGGCCTCCACTTCATCTCTATGGTCTAGGACAGTGATGGCGAACCTTGGCACCCCAGATGTTTTGGAACTACATTTCCCATGCTGCTCATGCACTTTGCAGTGTAGCTGAACATCATGGAAAATGTAGTTCCAAAACATCTGGAGTGCCAAGGTTCGCCATCACTGGTGTAGGAGAACCGGAACGACGTCATGACGTCACTTCCGGTTCCGGCCCAATGCAAACAGGACCATTTTTTTTAAGCATTAATCAATGTTTTTTTTTTTTTTATCTAAAGCTTTACATTGTAGAAGAGAGATGTGAGACCCCAGATCTCTCCATAAAGAGGACCGCTGCTTATTTCTATCACATGGGATGTTTGCATTCCTTGTGATAGGAAACAAAAGTGGTCAAACCTTTTTTTTTTTTTTTTAAGGGACAGTGTAAAAATAAAAAATAAATTAATAAAAAAAAATATATATACATATACAGTATCTCACAAAAGTAAGTACACCCCCACATTTTTGTAAATATTTTATTCTATCTTTTCATGTGACAACACTGAAGAAATGACACTTTGCTACAATGTAAAGTAGTGAGTGTACAGCTTGTATAACAGTGTAAATTTGCTGTCCCCTCAAAATAACTCAACGCACAGCCATTAATGTCTAAACCGCTGGCAACAAAAGTGAGTACACCCCTAAGTGAAAATGTCCAAATTGTGCCCAATTAGCCATTTTCCCTCGGCGGTGTCATGTAACTCGTTAGTGTTAAAAGGTCTGAGGTGTGAATGGGGAGCAGGTGTGTTAAATTTGGTGTTATTGCTCTCACTCTCTCATATTGGTCACTGGAAGTTTAACATGGCACCTCACAGCAAAGAATTCTTTGGAAAAAAAAATTGTTGTTATACATAAAGATGGCCTAGCATATAAGAAGATTGCCAAGAACCCTGAAACTGAGCTGCAGCACGGTGGCCAAGACCATACAGCTGTTTAACAGGACAGGTTTCACTCAGAACAGGCCTCGCCATGGTTGACCAAAGAAGTTGAGTGCACGTGCTCAGTGTCATATCCAAAGGTTGTCTTTGGGAAATAACCGTATGAATGCTGCCAGCATTGCTGCAGAGGTTGAAGGGTTGGGGGTCAGCCTGTCAGTGCTCAGACCATACGCTGCACATTGCATCAAATTGGTCTGCATGGCTGTCGTCCCAGAAGGAATCCTCTTCTAAAGATGATGCACAAGAAAGCCTGCAAACAGTTTGCTGAAGACAAGCAGACTAAGGACATGGACTGCTGGAACCATGTCCTGTGGTCTGATGAGACCAAGAAAAACTTATTTGGTTCAGATGGTGTTAAGCATGTGTGGCGACAACCAGGTGAGGAGTTCTACAGCCAAGCATTGTGGTGGGAGTGAATTGGTCTGGGGCTGCATGAGTGCTTCTGGCAATGAGGAGCTACAGTTCATTGAGGGAACCATGAATGCCAACATGTACTGTGACATACTGAAGCAGAGCATGATCCCCTCCCTTCAGAGACTGGGCCCAAGGTCAGTATTCCAACATGATAACGACCCTAAACACACCTTAAAGATTACCACTGCCTTGCTAAAGAAGCTAAAGAAGCTGAGGGTAAAGGTGATGGACTGGCCAAGCATGTCTCCAGACCTAAACCCTATTGGGCAGCTGCAAGGCACCCTCAAACAGAAGGTGGAGGAGTGCAAGGTCTCTAACATCCACCAGCTCCGTGATGTCATCATGAATGAGTGGAAGAGTGGATAATAGGACTAATAGGCTGCACTGATAGGCACTGATGAGGCAGCACTGATGGGCACTGATATGATGCACTGATAGGCTGCACTAATGAGCACTGATAGACCGTGGTTGTGGTTTACAGATGACAGGGCGGGTCATAAACAGGAAAGGGTGTGGCCTTTACAGGAAGGGGTGGGTCCTATTTAAATTAGGGGCTGCCCAAGTTTAGTCAGGCCTAGGGCAGCCCAAAACCTAAATACACCACTGTTTATAATCCATCTCCAATCACGTGTTACTCATTTTTTTGACATCTTTAAAAATCTGTGCCTCCAGGGATAAGCCGGCACCATCTTAGATATTATTTTCCGGGTCTCCATTTCAGGTTTTTTCCACCCTTTCATGTATCCCTAGCTGTAATCTCACGCATGCGCGATCATTTTTTTAGCCAAGCTATGTTCTAGTTCTGATAACATTGACTGATGCTGCGGCTGATCCCCACTATAGAATGCCATCCTCTGCCCAGGTTTACACCCCATGTAACGTCACACGGTCACTTGGGGTGTAGCAGGAACTTGTAAATGAAACAGTAGTCTCGCGGTTTTTGAGCGCAGTGCCGCAGGGAGAGTAATTAACATACATGGCATACTTGTCAATGAACTGACGGCACACAGACCGTGCCATGATTTTGGGAAAGTGGTGCATGCGCCGATGACGTCATTAGAAAGAACGGTACAGATTACAAGACAACTGAGCAAGTAAGGAGACATCTAAATGCAGCAATCATTAGTGGTATTTATGCAGATTTAAATGTGATAACGTTGTGGGGGAGAGTTTACTACCAATTCAAGGTGGCATGATTTGGACAGGGATTGGATGTGGGACTGAAAGGACAGTTCAGAGTCCAGGGTCACCCCTAGCACCCTGGCATGTGGGGACGGACTTCTAGTTATGCCATTAATCTTGACAGAGAATTCAGGGGAAGGGGCAGAGTGGGAGGAAATATTATGAGCTCAGTTTTAGACAGATTGAGTTTGAGGAATGGTGTGACATCCAGGCTATGTCTGTTAGGAAATCAGTGATGCGTGAGGAGACTGATGGCGTGAGCTGAGGGGTAGAGAGATAGATTTGGGTGTCATCAGCGTAGAAATGGTAGTGAAAGCCACGGGAGACTATTAGCTGACCAGGCACGTGCAGAGGGGGGAGCGGAGTGTGCTTGAGCACCTTCCCCTTGATGCCCAAAGTGCCCTTTTTCCAAGGCAAAATTTCTGCAGCAGCGCCCATATACAGTATGGCTGTGGGCCGACAGTGCAACTGTGCATTCGCCATTCCTGAAGCCTGCCAGGCTCGGTAAAGCTTGTACATGCTCGGCAGAGCAGGCGCATGCGCCATGACGTAATTGTGCCATTTGGCACCATTTTTGAAAGTGAGGCACTTAGTTTTGGCGCAGTGACAGCTCTTTGTTGTCATATCAGCAGGTAAGACCACACCCCGGACCACTTCACAGCCTCTGACTACCCCCTGCACCATGTCCGCAGCCTCTGACCAGACCACCACCTGCACCATGTCCACAGCCTCTTACCACCCCCTGCACCATGTCCGCAGCCTCTGACCAGACCACCACCTGCACCATGTCCACAGCCTCTTACCACCCCCTGCACCATGTCCGCAGCCTCTGACCAGACCACCACCTGCACCATGTCCACAGCCTCTTACCACCCCCTGCACCATGTCCGCAGCCTCTGATCAGACCACCACCTGCACCATGTCCACAGCCTCTTACCACCCCCTGCACCATGTCCGCAGCCTCTGACCAGACAACCACCTGCACCATGTCCGCAGCCTCTGCCCAGACCACCCCCTGCACCATGCCCGCAGCCTCTGACCACTCCCTGCACCATTTCTTCAGCCTCTGACCACCCCCTGTACCATATCTGCAGCCTCTGGCCACCCCCTGCACCTTGTCCGGGACCTCTGACCAGGCCACCACCTGCACCATGTCCGTTGCCTCTGACCACCCCCTGCACCATGTTCGCAGCCTCTGACCACCCCTGCACCATGTCCATTGCCTCTGACCACCCCCTGCACCATGTCGATTGCCTCTGACCTGACCACCACCTGCACCATGTCCACAGCCTCTTAACAGACCACCACCTGCACCATGTCCGTTGCCTCTGACCAGACCACCACTTGCACCATGTCCACAGCCGCTGACTACCGCCTGCACCATGTTGGTTGCCTCTGACCACCCTGTGAACCATGTCCGCAGCCTCTGACCACCCCGTGCACCATGGGGGACCCCAAGTATTTTTCAAGCAAAAAAAAAAAAACCACAGATTTTTACATATATATAAAGAAGTGTCAGAACTGGCCCGGTAGGCAAGTGGTATCATTTCTTATTATGCATCATTTATGATTATTACATTATGTACATATCATTTATTATTACTGCTACATTACATCGTCTTATTGTTGGAAACTTTGTGTTCTCGTAGAAAAAATAAATAAAAAACTCTCCCTGATGCATTCATTGACATTTCCAGAGGCAGATCATGCCTGAGCCTCTAGCCGTATCTCTATGACATGTTGGGACTTGTAGTTCCACAAAGGTTGGCAGCCCCCACTACAGAGGATGACAGGGACCGCAGACACAAGTATGCCAACAATGCAGACCTTCGGTTGGGGGGGCGGAGCTCTGGAGGTGATTGATGGCCGCTGTCTCCAGTAGCGGAACTCCCAGCCCCAGGCGGGGGCAGCGACCAATCGTGTAGGTGGTAGAGGTGGTGTGGGCGTGGCTGGTCTCTCCTCTCCAGGCTGAGCTGTGACTCGGTTACATTGTAGCTGTGGCTGCGGGATCGGCTGTTGGTTGTATAGGGGAGAGATCGGAGAAGTAGAACGATGGATCACTATGAGGGGCAGCACACCAATGCAGCCGGAGACTACATGCAGCCGGAGGATGACTGGGACCGGGATCTTCTCCTCGATCCAGCCTGGGAGAAGCAGCAGAGGAAGGTGAGCCTGCCGGCCGGCCGGCCCGCCCTGACACACGCCGCTCCCTCTCCCCTCATTTATATACACATCATTACTATGTCTGCCCTCTATATTACAGCACAGCTCAGGAGAAGCAGCACTAAGAGCCAATCAGATGCTGATAGGAGGAGAGAGCAGAGAGATGAGCTCATCAGTCTGCTGCTTCTCCTTTCCTGTCCAATCACATGCCTGGGGGCGGGGCTCCCTGGATGGACAGCTATTGCATTTTGACCCATGGTCGAACAGTGGCTGCATCTGATTGGATGACTCTGATGTAAGGTTACCACCTTATCCCTTTATACCAGGACACACATTTATTACATTTATTAGTGCCTTATGTGCATTATATCAGCCCTAGAACCTGTGTAACTAATAGGTGTCCTGGATTTAAGAGATGAGGTGGCAACCCTACCCTGATGGGATGTTCCAATCTGATTGGATGCCGCCACCGTTCGGCTAACAGCTTTCCGCTACACTTTTTTATAAATTAAGGGACATCAGAGCCACCCACTGAGCGAATTTCAGTCATTTCATTGGCAACCATCCAAAATCTAAACAGTGACGACCAGGTAAAAGTCACTTCCCTGCAGCAGCAAATACTCCAGTCTGCTGCCCCGCCAGACAGAGATTTGCTGTGTAAATCTCAGGACTGGATGGACAGGAATAGAGCTTCTTTGGGAGGTATAACCGCTCCCTGATGTATATTTTATCTGTTTGCATGGAGTTCAGCTTTAACTACTGTGAGTGGATGTTGGATGATCGGGTCTAACACATTGCACGTCAGCATTGCTGGGGTTAATAAATCTAGGCATGCACAGATTTAGGGGATGGATGGATGGATGGATCAGTGTGGTCCTGCTTGTATTTACCGTGAGGAATCCTGCAGAGATCAGCGATTTTCCTACTGTAGAAGTCAACGAAAGAGTTAACAAATGTTTCCATGCTGCGTGTAGAGGGCAAGGAAACTGAAACAGCAGTCCACGCCTCAGCCAGACATGAGCTGTGCAGCACAGTGCTAGAACCCAGGTAGATCCATAGATCCTCTAAATCAATGTATCCTTACAGCTAGAACCCAGGTAGACCCATAGATCCTCTAAATCAATGAATCCTCACAGCTAGACCCATAGATCCTCTAAATCAATGTATCCTCCCAGCTAGAACCCAAGTAGATCCATAGATCCTCTAAATCAATGTATTCTTACAGCTAGAACCCAGGTAGATCCATAGATCCTCTAAATCAATGTATTCTTACAGCTAGAACCCAGGTAGATCCATAGATCATCTAAATCAATGTATCCTTACAGCTAGAACCCAGGTAGATCCATAGATCCTCTAAATCAATGTATCCTTACAGCTAGAACCCAGGTAGATCCATAGATCCTCTAAATCAATGTATAATCCCAGCTAGAACCCAGGTAGATCCATAGATCCTCTAAATCAATGTATCCTTACAGCTAGAACCCAGGTAGATCCATATATCCTCTAAATCAATGTATCCTTACAGCTAGAACCCAGGTAGACCCATAGATCCTCTAAATCAATGTATCCTCACAGCTAGACCCATAGATCCTCTAAATCAATGTATCCTCCCAGCTAGAACCCAAGTAGATCCATAGATCCTCTAAATCAATGTATTCTTACAGCTAGAACCCAGGTAGATCCATAGATCCTCTAAATCAATGTATTCTTACAGCTAGAACCCAGGTAGATCCATAGATCATCTAAATCAATGTATCCTTACAGCTAGAACCCAGGTAGATCCATAGATCCTCTAAATCAATGTATCCTTACAGCTAGAACCCAGGTAGATCCATAGATCCTCTAAATCAATGTATAATCCCAGCTAGAACCCAGGTAGATCCATAGATCCTCTAAATCAATGTATCCTTACAGCTAGAACCCAGGTAGATCCATAGATTTTCTAAATCAATGTCTCCTTACAGCTAGAACCCAGGTAGATTCTCTAAATCAATGTATACTCCCAGCTAGAATCCAGGTAGATCCATAGATTCTCTAAATCAATGTATCCTTACAGCTAGAACCCAGGTAGATCCATAGATCCTCTAAATCAATGTATAATCCCAGGTAGATCCATAGATCCTCTAAATCAATGTATCCTTACAGCTAGAACCCAGGTAGATCCATAGATTCTCTAAATCAATGTATAATCCCAGCTAGAACCCAGGCAGACCCATAGATCCTCTAAATCAATGTATCCTTACAGCTAGAACCCAGGCAGATCCATAGATCCTGTAAACCAATGAATCCTTCTAGCAGGAACGCAGGTAGATCTGTAGATCCTGTAAATCATTGTATCCACCCAGGTAGATCCATAGATCCTGTAAATCATTGTATCCTCCTAGCTAGAACCCAGGTAGATCCTGTAAATCTATGCATGCTCTCAGCTGGAAGTCAGGTAGCTCCATAGATCTTGTAAATCCTCTCAGCTGGAAGTTAGGTACATCCATGGATCCTGTAAATCAATGTATCTTCCCAGCTGGAACTCTGGTAGATCCATAGATCCTATAAATCATTGTATCCTCCCAGGTGGAACTCTGGTAGATCCATAGATCCTGTAAATGAGTGTATCCTCCCTAGTTGGAACACACCCCAGTTCTAGACTTTAGTGTGGCCCAGAGTTCCCTGGAGCAGTAACGCTAACCAGACTGAGTTTAGGTCACATCTAATCATTAGGGCTGATTTCAGAGACCTGGCCAACTGTCATAGTTGCTCTTTAATGAGCTGTTAGTGATTGCAGCAGTCTGGAGTGATTTTGGAAAATGAGGAAAATTGTTGTCCCCGGGGCCGGCTCTTAGAAGGCGAAGAATGATTGCAATTACTTCTCCCCACTACAGACTGCCTATAGAATACCGCAGCCCCACCGTAGCAGGATCACCTATAGAATTGCAGATATCCAGCAGGCCTGTTCTACACAGCAGCTGGTCTGCGGGTTGCCTGCCACTGATATCATTGACTTGATCCATTATTAAATAGTTGTGATGCTGAAGGATGTGTTCATGTGAGGCTTCCTGGTTATTGATAATGTCATATATTGTCAGATGTGGATGGCTGCAATGACGATGGACCATGCAGTGGTTCTCCTGGACTTTGTAGCACTGATTAGGGACTGCATTTTATTGGCATGAGATGGCTTTTCCAATCATTTGGGAGCAGTTGGATGAATAGTACTTGGGTGGACATGCATGGATCAGTCATAACTGATCACTGACAGGTTAAGGAGGAACTCCAGTCATTTGTTGGAGAAAAATCAAGTCAGCAGCTAAGAATACTGCAGCTGATGACATTTGATTAACATGTAGTGGGTGGTCATAAAGTTATGGCTGATCAGTGTAGGTCTTCTTCTTCCCCTTTTTTTTCATATATGTATATGAAGAAAACTACTGAGAGGGTGGCATTGCTAACCTCCTGCTGAAAATGCTAGTTGATGGGCTTCTGTACTTCCGAGATACTGTCCTGGAACAAGCATTCTGATAAAGTCATGATGAAGTCACAACTCCTGGTCTGTCTAAGGCCCCTTTCACACGGGGCCGACTCCGTTTAGATCAGCAGGTGATCTTTCCGTTGATCCCCTGCTGATCAGAACAGGGCAGGGGGGGGGGGGGATGGGGGTGGTGACAGGTCCATGTCCACTCAGTTTTTGCAGAGCAGACATGGACACAGCCCGCTCTGCTCTAAGGGCAGCCTGACTACCTACCAATCCACATAGATGGAGCTAGACAGATCCCATTCCAATTTTTCTAGCAGACGGGATTGGATTGGAGATAGGCGGAACACAAGTCAGTTTACACCTACCTGTTCATAGAGGTAAATGGAGAGTCCAAACATGGCCGCCTGAAAAACTGACAGGTGGACCTGATCGGGGCCTTAGTATTCCAAGTCAGACTTAGAAATGACTGAAGCGATTGGATCAGCGTTAGGCATCCTTGACCCCAGCAGCACAGGGAAGGTGGTACTTGACCTTGTTTTGCACACTGGTGTGCAGTCATGTTGGACTAGGAAGGGGTCATCCCCAAATTGTTCCCACAAAGTTGAGAGAATGAAATTGTCCAAAATGTTTTGGTTTGCTGAAGCCTTAAGAGTTCCTTTCACTGGAAATAAGGGGCCAAGCCCAACCCCTGAAAAACAACCAAAATGTTTTGGACCACAAATCAAGGTCAATAAAGACTTAGAGGAACTTGACTGACCTGCACAGAGTCCTGACCTCAACCCAATAGAACACCTTTGGAATGAATTAGAGCGGAGACTGTGAGGCCTTCTCGTCCTCATCAGTGCCTGACCTCACAAATGCATTTTTGGAAGAATGGTCAAACATTCCCATAGACACACTCCTAAACCTTGTCGACAACCTTCCTAGAGGAGTTGAAGCTGTTACAACTGCAAAGAGTGGGCCAACTCAATATTGAACCCTACGGACAAATCACTGCTAACTCCTCGGATTTTGGTTCATGTTTCTCATACTACAAGAGCTACATATCCGAATCCATGTACAGGAAGAAGCCATAGTAGTAGAGCATGCAGTAATATAAGGGTGTAGGTCTCCAGCAGAGATAACACAACTATTTATTGGCTATATATAGATAGTAGGATAGGCAGCAATCATTTTCATCTAATGTTAGAAATGTGAATATAACGTCCCAATCCCAGATATGCAGCAGGAAAATCAGAGGCTTGCTGTTATTTCTATAGTACAACAATAAAAGAGGTGTGGTATGTGACTTGTTGGCAGTGTCAGTATCTACAGCTATATAAAATCTATCCGTCATTGCTGTGTATGGACATTGCATCATACAACCTTTATCTCACAAGCATTTACATATCTTACTTTGAATTGGAAGACCATTCTTAAAGCTGAGCTTTACTCTCTCAATCAGTATTGGCTATTTTTAATCCTTATGCTGCTAGCATTAGTAAATGGATAAGAAGGTATATTTACTTGGTATAAACTTTTCTTTCTCTACATTTCTTCAGTTACGTCCTGGTTTCTGGCCTATGCAAATTATGTCATACATGTTCGGGAGAGGAGGAGGGGTTTTATCTAGGCATACACTCCTATCTGCATGCCTAAGCTAAGGGTAGGTGGAATATCAGGAAGTAAATGCTACTTGAATCACCTTCCCTTACTCAAAATGGCCACGTCCAGAAATGCTAGAGGGCGTTTTTTAACCACTTCTGGACCGGAAGGTTTTCCCCCTTTATGACCAGGCCATTTTTTGCAATTCAGCATTGCGTTACTCTAACTGACAATTTCGCGGACGTGCGACGCTGTACCCATATAAAATTGATGTCCTTTTTTTCCCACAAATACAGCTTTCTTTTGGTGGTATTTGATCATCTCTGCAAATTTTTATTTTTTGCGCTATAAACAAAAAAATGGCGACAATTCTGGCAAAAAAAACAATATTTTTCACTTTCTACTTTATAACATTCCCAATAAAAAAATATTAAATGTTTTCAACCTTTTAGGCCAATATGTATTCTGCTACATATTTTTGGTAAAAAAAATCCCAATAAGCGTATATTGATTGGTTTGTGCAAAAGTTATTGTGTCTACAAACTAGGGGAAATATTTGTCATTTTTATTTTTTGTTTTACTAGTAATGGCGGCGATCAGCGATTGATTTTTTTTTTTTTGCAAGACTGCGACATTGCAGTGGACAGATCGGACCCCTAACTGACATTTTCGACACTTTTGGGGGGACCAGTGACATTATTACAGTGCTAAAAATATGCACTGTTACTGTACTAATGACACTGGCAGGGAAGGGGTTAACACCAGGGGCGATCTAAGGGTTAAATGTGTCCCTAGGGGATGCTTTCTAACTGTGTGGGGGAGGGGCTTATGGAATGCATGGACCTGTGTTCCTTAATAGGAGGAACACAGGATCCCTGTGTTCATTGTCTGCCATGTTTACAGTGGCAGACCGTCATTCTGTCTCCACGGGGAGCGATTGTGGGTGCCCGGCGGCAATCGTGTCCGCCGGCCCCACAGATCAGCTTCCCCTGTGGCGAATGGGTGTGTGCGTGCACCCCAACTCGCAGTCCCACAAAGTGACGTACAGGTACGCCATTTCACGGGACAGAGCCGACCTGCCGCAGTATATGTACTGCTGGCGGTCGACAAGTGGGTAAAGTGATTTCACAACAAAATAAAGCAAGACATGGATGGATGGGAGAGTTTTTTCTTTTAATGTTAAAATCGAATGAAATGGCATTTTTGGTTTGTGGTGCTCAGATGCAGTGTAGTTCTGCTTTAAGGGCTCATTCAGATGGACAATCTGGGGTGGATAGACTGCGGTACTCAGAGGTTGCTAAACTCCACCGCTGCACACAGCAGCACCCATTCTTATGGGGGGCATACAAACTGGCCTATTAGCTGCGGCCAGAAACACCATCCCTTGATGCATACTGACTACCCTTGGGGATGCTTAGGCCTCGTTCACACGGCGTATGAATCTGTGGTCTATATGACAGCCATGGATGCACAGGTGTTTGCGCATCCCCGTGTAGGCAGTCCCATTGCTGTCAGTTGGGATGCAGGGACTGCACGGACAATGTGCAATCAGGGCTGTGCACAAATGTCACATTGGCAGCGGCTGTGTGGGTGCAGTGCCTGCGCCCCAATTTACAGCAGTGTTTCTGCCTGCGGGGGAAAACCTGTGTATCCCTGTGCGGGTAAACATGGCCGTCCCACAAGGCACAGATTCATATGCCCTGTGCAAACGAGGCCTTAGAATCCCTACTCTGGAAATTTCAGCCATGCCTGCCATCCATTTGTACAGGTGGCCTTGTTGTTTCTGCTTGCACACAATGTGGAAGGGGATATTTCTCTAATGGCAGGCATTTGAGTCTTCGCCTTTGGCCATCCATGTGAATGCAGCCTGATAGAAGCCTATAGTGAAGAAGACGACTGCCATTATGGATCTTTCCTGCAATGCTAATTGCCTGGCTTTCATACTGAATCTGGAATCACAGTACTTTATCAGTTACTGGCCCAGAAAAAGTTTTTAGAATTGTTTTATGAGACTGGGCAGTATATTGCATATGATTTTATTATAGACGCTTTGGCTTGTTCCTTTATGGCCCCATGTACCCTGGCTGGGCATTTAAGTACAAGTGGAGGGCACAGGCGCACCATCCAGTCCCACTGCCAGCAGCCTGTCAAACCCTGGGAAGCTGAAAGCTGCTGCACCTGGACTGTGCACCTAGCGGAACTACTCGTCACTGTGCATAGTAACGAATCAGCTTCTAGGTTTTATTGTCAAAGCTTAACCACTTCCCGCCTGCTGTATAGTAAAAGGATGACAGCGGGGTGGCATTCTCGTTCTAGGACAATGTCCTATGACGGCGCCCCAGACCCCGATCTCGGTAAAGAGCCAATGACACGGCTCTTTAATCATGAAATCAGCTGTGTTCATTCACAGCCAATCACATGTAAATGCGGAAGTGCCATTTATCGGCTCTCCTCGGCTCACCCTGACAGAGGGTGTGGCGAGGAGAGGCGATCAGTGACATCTCCTCGCAAGGGTGACCTGTACAGGTAATCAGGGCACTGATTATAGTACAACCCTAGCAGTGCCCATCATCTACACCAATCAGTGGCCGTCAGTGCTGCCAGTGAGTGCTGCCCATCAGTGCCACCTATCACAGCTTGTCAGTGGCGCCTACCAGTGCAGGGTATTGGTGCCTCCTGAAAAGGTGCTCAAAAGTGCCACATCATCAGTGCAGCCTATCAGTGCCGCTGTTCTGTCGAAAGCTCCAGCCTACTGGGAACTCCAACTACGTCGCTTCAGGTGACTCTATTTGGAGATTTCGAAAACTTGCTGTTTTCACATAACAGGCGGCAGCGTATAAACTCCGGTACACACTATGAGTGAACATTTTTAGTCCGCCCACTAGTAACCAACAACATGCCATTGCCTGCCTCTAAGACGGTCGACAACTAGCGGACAGACTAACATTGTCCACACATTATAGTGTGTACCGGAGCGTATAGGCTGCCAGTGTTCTATGAAAACACCAAGTGGTTGAAATCTCCAATTATTCCTGGGGTAGAGTCAACGGAAGTGAAGTGGTTGGAGTTTTTGGCAGAACACCATCTCATCAGAACACATCAGTGAAGGAGACAAATTACTTATTTACTAAATTTACTGACAGAGACCAAGTGAATTTTTTTTTTTTTTTCAAAATGTTCTGTCTTTTTTTAGCAAAAAAATAAAAAAACTTAGCAGTGAATTAATACCACCACAAGAAAGCTCTATTTGTGTAAAAGAAAAAAAAATGATAAAAATTGAATTTGGGTATAGTGTTGCATGACTGTGCAATTGTTATTCAAAGTGTAACAGCGCTGAAAGGTCTAAACTGGCCTGGACAGGAAGGGGGTGAAAGTGCCCTGTATTGAAGTAAAGTGGTTCTAAAGCCTCAAGGCTTTTTACCCTAATGCATTCTATGAATTAAGGTAAAAACCTTCTTTGCTGCAGGATCCCCCCATTCTTACCTGAGCCAGATCCGATCCAGCGACGTGCATGAGAGCAGTGGCTCCCGCTGCTGTCTCCCTCCTCACTGGGCAGATTGATAGCAGTGGGAGCCATTGACTCCCACCGCTGTCAATCAAATGAGGGAGTAGGGCAGAGATGTCTGGTCTGTGTCAATAGACAGAGACAGGGCAGCTCGGGAGCAGCTTCCATGGGGGCACTCGCCAAAGGAACGGCCTAAAGCGCTGGGGGCCACCCCAGAAAAGGAGGATTGGGGCTGCTCTGTGCATAACCATTGCACAGAGCAGGTAAGTAGACCATGTTTGTTATTTTAATAAAAAAAAAAAAAAAAGCCGAAGGTTTAATGTTACTTTTAATTGAACAAGCTAAAGTTAGAAGTTGATTGGTTACTATGTAAAGCTGGGCCAGATTCCGTGTGCACCACTTTTAGTAAATCTCCTCCAATGTAACGCTGGGTTCCGCAGTTCTTGGTTTTGCTCACTAATGTCTAAGGCTAGGTTCACACTGTTGTGGGTGCAGGACTGTAAGTAAATTGCGCTCATTCCCACACCTGAAGCAAATTGCGCTGTTTTACAGACACGTGGGCATCCCCACACATTGGAAAAAGCAGCGTGTTTTTGGGTGAATGAAACCACATGGTGCAAAAGCACTCTTACCTTGTGACTTGCTACAAAGTTAAAATGTTGCAGTCTGATCCCTGGGGTATGTGAGACTGAGAAATGCTTCCCCCTGCCTGGATCTGACTGATGGCATCATCTAAGTCTAGGCAAAGTCATTTGATTGGAGTATAAGAACTGTATTTTATTGAATTGGGCACAACTTTTTTTTTTTTTAATAAATTATACTGTTGCTGTATATTGTGACATGTCAGGAATTTATTCATCAGAACTGCTAAAGGGACAGGAAGGTCTACTTAAAAGTGGCAACAATTTGTGCAGTTAAATAATATTTGTGTGAAGGCCAGTTAAAGCAGAGTTCCACCCAAAAGTTGAACTTCGCTCATCTGCTCCCCCCCCCCCTCTGGTGCCTTTCAGGGGGGGGGGGTACCTGTTTTTGACAGGTACCCTTCCCACTTCCAGGAGACAGTGCCGCGGCACCGTCCCTCAGAAGTTCCATTCCCTTTCTCCTTCACCGCTGCCGAGCCAATGAGAATGCGCGGAGTGTGCTGCACATGCGCAGTAGGGAACCGGCTGTGAAGCCGAAAGGCCTCATTGCCAGCTTCCCTTGCAATGAATGGTGGGGGCAGCACCTGGCAGCCAATGCAAAAATCGGCTGGGGTGCTAACATCGCAGGCTCCCTGGACAGGTAAGTGTCTATATATTCAAAGTCAGCAGCTACAGTATTTGTAGAGGCTGACTTTAATTTTTTTTTTTCCCCACAGCTGGAACACCTCTTTAAACCATTCATGATCATCTTCCATTTATTGGAGAGCTTTACAAAGAACATTGAACCATTTATATTTCTCCATGGAGAAATTCAGCAGATAGTGTGAGACTCCATGGCCAGAGGATGAGCGCTAAGAACTCCAGCAGGGAGATCTGACTTCTGGAATTCCCAACAAAATGAAAATAGTGTCTACTTAAACACCCCAGAATCCTACAATATTAAAGAGTTAGAGGATCTACAGTCATTAAAAAAATACTGTAGCTGCCGACTTTTAATTACTACCAGCCTATGGATCTAGCGCTGTCTATACCTGGGACGGTTCTTCATAAGTCTTCAAGTCCCCGGCGCCAACATCTTGTCTATGGGAAGCTGGCTGAGACTTCCTGCTGTTTCACAGCCAGCGCTCCACTGCGCATGCATGAGACGCACTGTGCTTTCACAATGGTCCCGCAGTCAGGACTTGTGGGTGGAAGAGGGTACGTACTGGTCAGAAGAAGGTAGCTGCTAAAGAGGAAAAAAATAAATAAATAAATATATAATATGTATGTGTGTGTGGTGGAGGAGGATAAGCAGAACTTTTACGTTTTTTGGATGCATATGTATACTAGTACTTGTCTTGGTGATTTGTGGTTTTTATCTTTCCATAAACTCTTCTTCAAAAGAATTTCTATTGAAAACTCTGGGGAGGATATGATTCCTTTAATGGCTAGCCTGGTTGGATTCAGTTGCCTGGTTGGGTTCTTGCACCCTCTATAGGCTCCATTGAAAATCCTATCCTGCCATAGAGCCGGACTCTTCTCAGTTTGGTAATTTGGGTATTTTCACTTCTCATACTTAATTCCCTGTAATATAAGATGTATTCAGTCAGTAGAGGGACCACTCTTTATAATGATTACAGTCTTTATACTGGAAAAAGCTCCAGCCCTGTTAAAGCAGTTCATCTTTACTTAGAGTAACTCCACTTCTGTTGAGAAAAAAACATTGCCCACTGGGTGATCTTTGTACATTGCAGGGATTTTTAAAAATCTTTGTTGAAGATTCCTACATTTTTGTTATTCTGAAGGAATAGCGGTTTGTCTGTGTCCACAGTGAATCTGTATGGGAGTGATTTTCTAATTATCAATCAGCTGCTGCACCTGTAGGGCTCTAAGGAAATAGGCAGGGCCTGCATCCATAGACATGATTTCCCTTTTGGAAGTATCTCAACAAAAATGACATTTTGTTGCAGGGGATGCTAAAAATCTGACTTGTATCTTAATGCAGACTTCTGCTGACAGGGCTTCCATCTTTCTCCAGTCTTCATTCGCGGCCTCCGACTACATGAGTGGCTGGGGTCGCAATGCCCTTGGCTGTGGCACGGAGTTCTGCAAGTTTAGGAGATATTTACTGTAGCTACAGGTAAGCCTTATAGGGTTACCTGTAGGAACAAGTTAAAAAAAAAAAAAACTGAGTTTACTACCACTTTAATAACATTAAATTTCAATATGATTTGTGTTGCAATTGTGTATGCTAGAGCTGCACGATTATTCGTTAAAAAATCACGATCTCGATTCACCCCTCCCGTGATTTAAAACTGCATGTCCTCGATTCTTACAGAGCTGTTCTCTGCTCACTCACAGCTGTCAATAAAAAGCCTCCTGGCAAATGTTTATCAACATTGTTAAAGCTGCTAAGATAAGTATAAATACAATGTTTTACAATGTATCATTTCGTTCTTTTAGATCAAAGGAATGAACTTCCGTCTGTAAGTGAGGGCAGTTTAACCTCTTAAAGACTAAACCTTTTTCTGACAATTGCTGCTTACAAGTTAAAATCCGTATTTTTTTTTTTTATGAGAAAATTACTTAGAACCCCCAAACATTATTTTTTATTTATATATATATATATATATTTTAGCAGAGTCCCTAGAGAATAAAAAGGCCATCGTTGCAATCTTTTATGTCACACTGTATTCGCGCAGAAGTCTTTCAAATGCAGTTTTTTGGGGGGCAAAATACACTTTTAATGGATTTTAAAAAAAATTAACAAAGTTAGCCCAATTTTCTTTGCATAATGTAAAAGACGATGTTACACCGAGAAACGTGAGAGAATCGTGATCTTTATTCTAAGCAAGAAAATTGTGATTCTCATTTTAGCCATATATCGTGCAGCTCTAGTATATGCTATATTCTTCTCCCCCCCCCCCCCCCCCCACTAAAGTGGAGTTACCTTTTAACTTTCTGGGGGGGGGGGGTCTGTGCCTTTAACCCCCATCATCGCACTGCTCCCTTCCACTGTACATATGTATTTCACACTCCGGCCTCTTTCACATGGGCTGTTGACTCACGATGTGTGGTGAATGGAGTTGTCAGCAGTAGTAGGCGATCAGGAGAGGTCGTGGTGCAGTCTAAAGGAATTGAGTTTTCTTAAAATGACTTAACTGTGGGCCAATTGTGGCTTCTGCAAAGCCTGGCCAGCATGGAGTGATTGGCTCCGTTCCACATGTAAGCTAGGCCGTATTGTATGTGCTCAATGTACCATCCATCCTATATCCTATATCCATCCTATATACTATATCCATCCTATATCCTATATCCATCCTAGCTTCTATGCAGGAAGAGTCTTCTCACTCCCAATGTGACTTTTATAGCCAGGCTTTGCAGAAACGGACAGATACGTAATGTCAAGGCGGCTCACTTTCTTTACACTGCACCATGGCCTCGTGACTGTACTGCACATTTTATTATACCGGCTTTTACACTTTGAGCCCGTGCTCCATAAAGTCTGATGTAATTCTCTGCCCAGGAAGTGCAGCGTACAGCCGCTGTTCTAGGCCAAAAAACTCCCAACTTGCCGAGAGCTAGGACGACGTTCCTTCCGATGAGTGTACACCAGGAATGATTGGAGATTTCGACCACCTGGTGTTTTCACAGAACACTGGCAGCCCTTACACTCCTGTACATGCTATAATGAGTGGACAATAAATAAACAAATGTGCAGCGCTAATAATGATAAATATGTATAGGCAAATAATACATAAGAGTCCAACAAACATATTTATAATGAGTGGACATTTGTTAGTCCGCCCACCAGTGGCGGCTGGTGCTCAGTAATTCGGGGGGGGGGGGGAATACCACCCACCACCCCTCTTCCCCTGACTGACGGAAGGCAGGCAAAACGCACCATATCCCCTCCCCCCCCCCCCCCCCGAACGGCTCAGCCGGCCTGCCTCCTTACCTCCTCCGGTCTGAGCTGGGGAGTGCTGGATGGCTGAGCTGCTGTGCTTCTCCTCCATCTGTGTGTCTCCTCCCTCTTCCTGGCCAGTGGCCAATAATATCGCTTCTCCGTTTGGCCAATCGGGAAAGGGGTCTCTTAACCCTCTTCCTGATTGGCTGAGAGGAGAATCAGTGTCCCAAGCCCACCCTATTTTTAAGCCTATTAGAGCCTCTGGCTCTAATCACATGCTTAAAAAAAAAAAAAAAATCCCCTATTGGAATCCGTAGATGAAGGGGCCGGATGCCGCCCACTAGTTGTCGCAGCCTTGGAGGCGCCATGTTTTTGGTTACTTTGGTAACCAAAAACATGGCCGCTATAATTCGTTTTTGGTAACCACTGTTTTAGGCCAAAAAAACTCCAACTTGCCGAGAACTCCAACGACGTTCCTTCCGGTGAGTGTACACCAGGATTTTGACCGCTTGGTGTTTTCACAGAACCAGCATTTACACTCCTGTACATGCTATAATGAGTGGACATTGTTAGTCCGCCCACCAGTGGCAGCTGGTGCTCGGTAATTTGGGGGGGGGGGGGGGTGGGTTGGCAATCCAATGCACCCCCCTTCCCCTGACAGACGGAAGGATGGTCGGACGGTCGGCAAGCAGGCAGGCAAAACACACGGGACGATTTTGGTAACCAAAAACTCATTATAGCATATACAAGAGTGTATACGCTGCCATTTGTGAAAACTCCCAAGTTGTCCAAATCTCTAAATATTCATGATGTACACTCACCGGAAGTGTCGTGATTGGAGTTCTTGGCAAGTTGGGAGTTTTCGGCAGAACACCGCCCATAGACATGAATGGCTGCATGTTGCTGTATTTGCTTACTCGTTGGTACTTCTTGGAATATGCCTGTACGCTATACAAGTGTTTATATAGGCCTTCATGTCTATGGGGAATACCTGGGCAGGGGAAATATGGCAGAATTTGCATTGCATGGGCTCAGGGTGTCTCTAAGCTCTAAGGGCTCATGCACACAGGGCGCTTTTACAGCTGCTGTTAGGGGCGTCTGACCTTTTTTTTTTTTTTTTTTTAACTTCCTCTAAATGCCCCTCCATGTTATCCTATGTGTCCATGCACACATCAACTTTCATAGGTGTTTAGGGGCAGTAAAATAAATATATAAATAAATAAAAAGATGACAGCCTGTGTGTCCAGGAGCAGAGGCTGTTGAGCTGGAAAAACGCAAAATTGCAAGAAAAACGCTGCTAAATGCTGTAACAATTTGTTTTGGCATTTTTCAACATTTTTTGCATTATAGGGAGTGTTTTCACTGTAAAAATGCTAACGCCAAAAAACGCGCATAAACGCTAATCAAAAACGTGGCTAAAAGCACGTTTTTAACACATGCTTTTTTCCTGCAAGCAGCACTGGCTTTTTTTTTTTAAATGTCCTGTGTGCATGAGGCCTTAAGGGGAATTGCCCTTTAATTTGGGACCGTAATTGTTAAATCCTATAAAACATATATGCGAGTACCACTATCACCTTAACTTGGGAACATAATCAGTTATTATAGATATAAATTAGTATGTTGTTAGGAAGGTCTTGAATAATCGCAGAATTATATTGAATAATCGCAGCATTGTATTGAAGTTACTAAATTGCCTTTGAAGTTAATGAAAAGTGTTGCAATATTGAAAAGTGTTGCAATATTAATACATGGCAACGTTCAGTACACAGTTAGTTTTGTGTGATGGGTTATTGATGATGTCATAGTAGGATGTAGAACTGCTCTGATTCATTTATGATATATAAACATGTGGTTCATTCTCCCTGGATCTGTCTGACCTTTGCTCTGCTCTGTCCCCTCCCCCCACTTCTTTCCCACCACCCTGTGGTGACCTCCTAGTCCTCTGCGTCTTTCATCTCTGTAGCGTTTCCGCTTCATATCCAGCTTATCCTGCTATTTCTATTCCCGGCTGCCACTCACGGATATAGGGGCCTTCCAATCATTGCTCACCTAGCAGTGCCATCATTATAGGCCCCCGGACAATGCAGTGCACTGGGACCCTGCCTACACAATCACCCACGAGAAAAAAAAAAGGAAATTATCGATAAGGCGATATTTATTGGTACAGCAGTGCCAGGCTAATGACAGCTTCCAATTTTGGCGGCTGGGTCCGGTGAACACACACACGGACGGGAGTCACACTAGACTGTCCTGTGTGTGCCCATTCCCATGGAGGCGGACAGGAATCCCTGCAGTTGTGGGCTCCCCCTTCATGGCCTAAGTGGCCTGACAGCAGCGCAGGGCTGACAGGCGTTTGCCACCTGCGAAGTTCGGCAGTGGGATGCACACGAGAATCAGGACTAATGCTTGGCTGGGTCGCTGGGCAGGTGGGGCCCCTGGGCAACTGCCCAGCTAGCCCATTCGGTAAGATGGCCCTGTCACCTAGGCCAGATCAGCCCCTGCTCATTGGCCAATCAGATTATGCACTGCTGGTCAGCGTGCTTAAGTTTCATTATAGCGTTATAAGTTGCACTCTCCATTCATAAAAAGGGCGCTATTGCTGTCATTTCTCAGGGACACTTTTCTGTGCTAGTTACTTGCTTATTGGACTGGAAGCACCACACACTATAGTCTTGTCATACAGGGTACTTGCACATGGTATTGATTTAGGAGGTTGTCGGAAGCATCATACTAACAAGCCAACAATCGGTGCGTGTGTACGGGCCTTTAGTTGGATGTTTGTAACCCGGGGACCGCCTGTACAAGACTCCCGACTCCCATGAGTTTAATAAATTGGATTGCAAAAGTGCTTAAAGTGGTTGTAAAGGCTTACCTATAGGTGCTATAAATATCTCCTAAACATGAACCGTTTAGGAGATATTTACAGTGCATGCAGCCGATGACGTCATCAGCACATGCGCTCTGAACAAACGAGGGTTTACTTCCTCTTTAAAACTAATATTAATTTGAAAAGCCAACAATATCCAGAACATGAAAAGAATAGAATGTGGCATTCCAAGAAAAGGGATAGATTGTGATGAGTTTGAGGAGCTTTCCAGTGACCGTATCTGCCAATGACTTGTCTCCAAAACCTGAAAGAGTTTCTGGGATAGCGGGAAACTGCTCTTTAAAGAAACCCATGCTGAGTGAAATGCATGGGCCTCCATGGCTGGAAATACCAGTTGCCTGGCAAATATACAGAGCCACTGGCTTCAGTCCTTAATGTGTGCAGATCTGACACGTGAGAGAAAAATCTGAAGTCCTTTGCGGTGTGCTTGGTAAAGGTCCCTGGCTCAAGGTTGAGGACATTCAAATATTTGACTGTCACGGTGTATTACAGTCAAGTATTTTTAGAATAAAAATAGTTGACAATGACAGCCTCCATGTTTGTCACATGACAAGCTTTTTTAAAGTGACCCTTTTTTCAGATAAAACCTTCCTGGTTACCTATTTTTCTGCCTAAAGTTACTATTCCGAGCTGGTTCACACCAGAACACAGTGCAGGAAACCTGCTATCTATGCTTGTTTCCTGCGCCGTGTTCAAAACGCACTGCAGTTGCCTCCTCCTTCTCCCTGGTAGGTGAGGTCGAACGTTTTCAGAAATCCCGTGCATTCCATCGCTGCGCTGTAACAGAATTACTGTGCAGCTCAGCATTAGCGGTGATGTCTTGTGAGAAGACATATCCTACATGTACAGGCACGCAGTCTGACAGAAGGGTTGGTCTGTCTGCGGGTATGTGGGCCTAAACAACATGCACATCCCACCAACCTGCAATCCCCTGTACATGTTTGCTCTGTCTGAGAGTATGTGGGCCTAAACAACATGCACATCCCACCAACCTGCAATCCCCTATACATGTTTGGTCTGTCTGAGGGTATGTGGGCCTAAACAACATGCACATCCCACCAACCTGCAATCCCCTATACATGTTTGGTCTGTCTGAGAGTACGTGGGCCTAAACAACATGCACATCCCACCAACCTGCAATCCCCTATACATGTTTGGTCTGTCTGAGGGTATGTGGGCCTAAACAACATGCACATCCCACCAACCTGCAATCCCCTATACATGTTTGGTCTGTCTGAGAGTACGTGGGCCTAAACAACATGCACATCCCACCAACCTGCAATCCCCTATACATGTTTGGTCTGTCTGAGAGTATGTGGGCCTAAACAACATGCACATCCCACCAACCTGCAGTCCCCTGTACATGTTTGGTCTGTCTGAGAGTATGTGGGCCTAAACAACATGCACATCCCACCAACCTGCAATCCCCTGTACATGTTCTCCACTCAGGACCCTTAGCAGGTCTGAGCTGGTGGTGGTACTCCTATGTAATCCTAGGGCCATGCCATTCCAGCAACTTTGTAACCACCAAGATCTTTTCTTATCATTTTCTCTGCTGACATGTAGCTGGATACATATTTATCATTGGTGTGACGTGATCTTCACAGCTTCATTGGGGTTTCATGAGTAAATACTGAAACTGGAGATTCTGTAGCTTCAAATTGCTGGAAGACGTCAGTTGTTCAGCAAAAGAGCTACAAATCGCTGCAATTGCTGTGGCACAGACCTTTCATTGGCGGCAGTAACAAAATGTTGAAGTGATAGTAAAGGCTCCTGCTTAAACAAAATAAAATAAAACATGTCCTACTTACCTGCTCTGTGCAGTGGTTTAGCAGAGAGCAGCCTCAATCCTACTCTTCTCGGTCCCCCACCAGGGCTTCTGGTCCCTTTCACTTGCTGAGTGCTTTCCTAGCAAGCTGTTTGCTATGGGGGCGTTCGTGCGTGCTTACTCCTGAGCCATCTCTGTGTGTCCATAAGACAGAGAGCATGGCTCAGCCCTGCCCCCCGCTCCCTTCTTGCTGACTGTGATTGACAGCAGCGGGAGCCATTGGGTCTCAGCCAATGAGGATAAAGAGACCAGAGAGCCACTGCTTTGCACATGGCTGGATCGAGATGGGGCTTGGACAAGTATTGGGGAGGATGCAGCACACATACATTTTTTTTTACCTTAATGCATAGAATGCATGGAGGTAAAAAAAAACTTTCAGCCTTTACAACCACTCTAAAGCTGATTTCTGTTTTAGTTAATTTAGAATAATTTGTTTGGCCCAAGCTGGTCTGATGGAACTATTTACTTCACTAACATAAGTTAATCACACCAGCGGGATGGTGACTTCCTGTCCCGCTCCCGAAACAAAATCAAGTCAAGCTCAGCCATTTACAAGGAGGAGAAGTTGGCTGATGACGTCACAATCTTTGACTCCATAGAATATAACGCTTCCTGTGAGTGGTTGAGCAGGTCTCAGCCTGATTCTTGTTCCAGGTGTGGGACCGGAAGTCTGTGTCTCGCTGCCGCCGTACAGCACTGTATTCTGGATATAGCTGAGGCTACCATCAGTTCATACGGTCTAAATAGCCGCTACATTATTTTGAAACTTCACTAAAACACGGTGATCAGTCTAAGGCCTCTTGCACATGGTACTGATGTTTGAGCTTCTGCTTTTTTGGATGTAATTTTAGGTTTTATTTTTGCGCAAATTCGCACGTATTCATGTGTATATTTGCACACATATGAGCGTTTGGCATTTGCAAGCACAATACTTTCTTAGGGAAAATCCATTCATATTTATGTTAAAATGCGTGTATTTGTGCGCACTGGTGCAAAATACTGTGACCGGGAATGCAGATTTTCCTAAAAAAAATAAAATAATATATATATATATATATATATATATATATAATATCCTTTTTTTTTTTTCTTCTTTTTACTGAGGAATACTCAGCGCTTGTTTACACGCCTGTGTGTATAGGCACATTGTAAATAATGGACTATATTTTAGCTCCATAAAAAAAAGGTTGTACTGAGCTTTTGCACGCTGCAGTGTGCAAGAGCCCTTAAAGCCGTCCATACACGCTAAGGCCCTGTTCACGCTAGTGCAACTTCTCCTGCATCTGCCTCCTGCTTAACACACGTGCAGAGGGAAAAGGATGGGCTTTAACAACCACACATTGTATATGAGCAAAGGACTTCCTCCCTACTGCCGGTGACCACTCTAGTGATAACTAAATATCATCTATATAGGGGAATTGGGACCTCCTTCCTACTGCTGGTGACCCCTCTAGTGATAACTAACTATCATCTATATAGGGGAATTGGGGCCTCCTTCCTACTGCTGGTGACCACTCTAGTGATAACTAACTATCATCTATATAGGGGAATTGGGGCCTCCTTCCTACTGCTGGTGACCCCTCTAGTGATAACTAAATATCTATATAAGGGAATAGGGACCTCCTTCCTACTGCTAGTGGTAACTAAAGATCTATTTGGGGTAATCGGCACCATCTTCCTGTTGTTGGTAATGCATCTAGTGATGTATAGCAGGGAAAATAAATAGTTGAGGATGTTTGCTCAGGAAGTACATACAGTCATGTGTCTAAATAAAGCCATCTGCAAGCACTGTTCTTCATAATTTTGCCCAGGGGCCATTCAGTAAAATGCACAAATGAGTTAATTGAAGAATCCATTCATTTGGTGACCGGAGCCAGGCTTGAAATCCGTTCCATAGATAGATTCTGCAGGCTCAGAAAGAATATAGGAGACTAGGGTGGAGTGGAGGACATGTGTTGGCTGCAAAGTTATAAAGCTCACCTCTGTTCTTCCAGAGAAAAGAGGAAGCTGGATCCGCTGCTTATTAAATATACACAGCAGGGAGGGGGTGGAAAATTGGTGAGTGGCCCTGGAGGTAACACTGTCCTTCTTTGGACTGGGACATTTCTATAGAGCTTTTATTGTTTGGCGACACTCCTGGAAAGATAATGCTGTAGTATGGCTTGTGACCACATGAGCAGACCCTAGAGCCTTTAATCCCTCTTAAATTCAACAAGGCAGCGTGTGTGGTGTGTGCAGAGTACAATAGTGATATCAACTATTAATCCCCGAGTGGTGCTTTGTTCCTGTGCACAGAGCAATTTAGACCATATCACAATTTCTTAACCTCAACTCCAGCCTTGCCTTCAGTCTTGTTAGAGTTCTGTGCCCTTCTTTTTTTTTTTTTTTTTTTTTTTTTTAGAGCTCCATGGTACAGAGCTTGTCAGAACCCCTGTGAACATAAAAAAGAAAAAACTGAAATCCTAGCACACACAAAATGTGTAGAAAGCGTACAGAAATGGAAAATACCAAAAGATGGCAGAAATTACCAAACCTCAGAAGAGGAAAGGCCACCAACCCTAAAACCCTTGGGGGGCAAGGCTTCTGACGGGGCAAGGTCATAGGTGTGCGCAACCTATTGCATTAGGGTGTGCACCCCAAGGTTCAAACGCATATGTGTGTGTGTGCATCTATATATATATATACTGACAGTGTCCGTAGAGCTGTGGACAGTGTCAGTCGGGCAGAGATTGGTGTCAGTAGGGCAGTGGATGGTGACTGTAGTTTTTTTATTAATTAAATAATTTTTTTATTTTTATTATTTTTTTACAATATTTTTAGCGTATAAATAGGGGGTATTTGCGCCACATGGGATGATTAGGGTGTGCCCAGGCACACCCTGTGCGCACGCCTATGGGCAAGGTACTCCATGATCTACCTAGGCTGAAGCCAGGTGGACCCTATCCTTAAGCCTTGTACACACTGGTATTTTTTTTTTTTTTTTGTTCAACCCAGCGGGTGGAATGAAAAAAAAAACTTGAGCTCACTGTACTAACCATGGGATGTGAGCTATTGTGGGGGACTGTCGCTCCAGAATGCCCGTTTGACAGAAGACGGACAGGCTTCTGTACACGCTGGCTGAATATCGGCCGATTTCTGTTGAACTAGCCAATATTCAGCCTGTGTGTACCAGCCTTTAGGAACCAGCCGAAACCAAGTGCAAAGATGAACCAGGAAAGGCAATAAAATTCAGCTTTAACTGCTCAGTCTACTCAAAACTGATGTTTTGGTTATGTGTTGATGTCAGCTGGTTGAATCCCAGAATTTGATTTTCCGAGGTTTGCTCACCTGCTTCATTCATAACGTGGGGGTTATGCAGGTTTTTAATGTACCAGCATGTAGCAAGATGACCATGGAAATTCTCACATTATCAAAAGGCATGCTGTCATTAATTGGCACTTTCATTTTCAGAGAAAAGCCGTTTTTTCTTCCAGGTGTCTTTTGCTATCGTTCCCCAAGTTGGGTCCATAAAGTCTTTTTGAAAACATAATTATGGGCTCGGGGCCAACATGGCAGTTGAAAAGGTGATTAGAACAGTGGAAGGCCCCCCGTTATTCTATTATTGTAATATATTCTAATTCTTAGATGGCACATAAAGCAGCTGCTTCTTCTATTCAGAGGGAACCTCTCATGATGGAAAAGTGGGCGCCACCATTGGTGACCCAGTTTTAGGATTTAGGCCCAGGGGCTGTTACCATGATTCTTGTTTTTACTATTTAGGGAATCGCCAACCTGAAGCAAGTATACAGCCAACACGAGGCTCCCAACCGGCATACTTGTTCCTGATCTGTGATTCATTCGGGGCCCACACACACCATGCTGAGCTGCAGTAATGCATGCACCACAGTGTGCTTTATTGTCCATGGAGGCATTCTGTGTTGTTGTAGTCCATGGCTTTTGAATGGGCCCCAGTTAAGGAAAACTCAGTTTATTTTTTCACCACCACACAACGTATTTTGCTGCAGTGTGTTGTGGTGTATGTGCATTGGAGTGCCGTTCACCATGAATGGCAAAGCACATACACTTCACATTGCAGTGCGCTGTACTAAAGTTTGAGGAACCGCACACCATACTGCAGCATGCTAGGTAGGAATGGGCCCCAAAGGAAACTTGTATTAAGAGAAACCTGGAAGCTGCCATTGGTGAATGTCTCATAAAAATACTAATTGCGCGGCTGTAGTACTTATTTTTTTTACTTTAACACGTTCTGAGCCACTGACATGGATTAAGCATGCAGCAAATGAAGTGAGTGACTACAGCTGACCAAAGGTAGTTTGAAATTTGGCCGAACCTACCAAATTTCGATCTGTCTTCAGCCTTTTTCTGCTAGAGAAAAGTTGGTGTAAGGAATGGCTTCTCCCAAATGGAAATGTTGGAAAATTCCCACTTGATCAGTGCATGCAGCCAATCGGCTGCAACACTGATTAGTGTATTCTGACAGCAGAGGAGTCCTGCTGTCTGAATACAATAGTGCAGTGGGGAGGAATGCTTCATCCACATCTAGGGTCCGCTTAAAAGAGATGCTGCATCTGTCTTCCACCGCTGATTGCTCGGTTCTCAGTGCTCCCTTAGCAGAGAGCTGGTGACATCGATGTTGCTATGCCCCCCCGTACTCGCTGGAGCACTGGGCTGTGGAGGGGATGGGAGTGGCTGACTCAGGCTCTCGGTAGCTCGGTGAGAGGCTGAGCCAGGCATCGGTCCAGCTATATAGGTGGATCCCGACCATATGGTCGCGATCTTTCCCCAGCCTGGACTGGCTCGGCGATGTCAACTGACAGCAGGCTTCAGCCCGCTGTCTGCTGAAAATGGGTCACAGGAGTGCTGAACAAAGTAGAGAAGTACAGCCAAATGGCAGTCTCCAGGTTTCTCTTGGTACAGATTCTTATAAAGTCTAACAACTAAATCTTGTTTGCTACTTTTGGGTCTCTTAATTATATCTTTTGAAATCGTTTTGTTAAATCTGTTGATCTTGCCCTCTAATGCTTCCATCTAGTTCCTGGAATTACCTTTTACACATAACCAGTTTCACCTAAAGTGGAACTGTGACTGCTGATTTTGAAAAATAGGTTTCAGCACTTAAAGAGGTTGTAAACTCGTTTGAGTTTTTTTTTTTTTTTTTTTACACCCTGCAAAAAGACATAATGAGCTAGTATGCATTGCATATTAGCTCATTATGCAATACTTACCTCAGAACGAGCCCCCGCCGTGCCGCTCACTCACCTCTATGACGGGCGACATGTCTAGTCGCCCGTCTTCCGGGATCGCGGCATCCGGCCATCTGATTGGCCGGAGCCGCGGTGACGTCACTCCCGCGCACGCGCGCTAGAGCCGACAGTCACAGCACGGGGCTCTGAAGGAACGGCACGATCGGCCGTTCCTTCAGAGCGCATGCGCCAGTGACGTCACTGGCGACATGTAAGGTAAATATCTCCTAAACGGTACATGTTTAGGAGATATTTAGCGCCGGTTCACACTACCGCGACGCTACTTTAGGTGGCGACCTCCGAGGTCGCGGTGCGAGCAGCGCGCCGCGACCTCGGAGCGGCCGCCACGGACTTCATAACATTGAAGTCTATGGCGGTCGCCTCCTGGTTGCCCCAAAGAAGCTCTGGACCCTTTTTCTAGGTCGGAGCGACTTGTGTAGCTCCTATTAGAACGGGTCCGCAGCTTCCCTATGGGAGGCGACCTGCGGCGACCTGTGAGGCGACCAGGTCGCCTCACAGGTCGCCCTAGTGTGAACCGGCACTTACAGTACCTATAGGTAAGCCTTATCATAGGCTTACCTATAGGTACAAGTTGTAGAGGAGGGTTTACTTCCTCTTTAATTACTGTATAATTCTTAGCCCTCTGGAAAGTCCCACAAATACCTGTTAAGCCTGCAAGTAAAGTCCACCTAATGCAGCTTCCTGTGATTGGGTGGCAACAATGCTGCACTACTCCTGAAGTCAGAGCAGAGTTGCTGCTCTCATGTAGGTTGTGCCTGCTTACTTATAGTGGGGTGAGAAGATGTTGTAGGGGAATGACTATTAGTATTATCACTGCTAATTCAGAAGCTTATATCTTGTCAGTCCGCAGCTGGCCATACCTAGTCCTATGCACTGCTTTCTTCATGGACAGCACTGCTTCTGTTACTGAAACCCTTCCACTGTGAGCTGCAGTGTCTGCAAGGGAGAGCATGTGAGATACAAATAGAGAAGGATTTATCTCAGTCTGGAAAGGTAAAGGAAGTTTTTGCATTACATGGTATTTGGATTTGGGACTTGCTTTGGGGACTTTCATACAGGAGCCCTTAGTTGTATTTTAATATAAAGCCTTTAAAAGTCATTAGTGCGTGTTTGAAGTCCACTGTAGAAAAGTTTATCTGTTTCGGTTGAGTGTGTCAGAAAAGCTGTGTTCTGGATCGAGCAATGAAGGAATGTGCTGCTGTGGGTTTGGTTTTCTGTCTTAATGTGGAGTTCCACCCCACTCCGAAAATTAAAAGTCAGCAGCTACACATGCTGTAGTCGCTGACATTTAATATTAGGACACTTACCTGTTCTGGAATCCAGCGATGTCAGCACCGCAGCCTATGTTTCCATTGGCTGTCAGGTCCTGCCACCGCCATTGCTGGTGAGGGAACCCCGCTGTGAAGCCGGTTCCCTTCTGCGCATTCGCAAAGCACGCTGCAGTCTCTTACTGGCCTGGCAGCAGGGAAAGGAGGAGGGGGACCGAACTGCTACCTTGCCGTGGTCTGATGGAAGTGGGGACAGGGTACTTGTAAAAAAAAAAAAAAAAAAGTACCCGCTCCCCTCTCTCTGAGGAATTGGAGAAGCACAAATTACACTTTTGGGTGGAACTCTGCTTTAAGCGCTGGTTCACACTACAACTTCTGCTTTCTATATACATTTTTGCATTCATGTTTTCACGTATTTGTGATGCATTCTGGTACATTTTTGGTGCATTTTTTCTTCTTCTTTCTTTCTTTCTTTTTTTTTTTTTTTTTCATCTGAATGCAGGACATTTACATTTTGCCATGTTCCAGATGCGTTCCATACAGAAAAAATGCAGTATGTTCTATTTTTCTTGACTGCACTGGAATGCACTGCACAGATGTAAACCAGGGTCATTGGAATACATAGAAAACCCTGTGCATGCGTTTTTTTTTAAAGCCGATTAACAGCTTGCCGACCAGCCGCCGTAGTTTTACGGTGGCAGGTCGGTTCTGTCTTGCGAAACGACGTACTTGTACGGGACCACTAGCAGGGGAAGCCAATCACTGGGTCCGGCGGCCGCGATTGCCGCGGGACACCCACGATCGCTCCCCCATGGAGACAGCACAGCGGTCTGCCGTTGTAAACTCAGCAGACCGCTGTTCTGTCAGTAATGAACACAGGTCTCTGTGTTCATTCAGCAAGCCCATCCCCCACACAGTTAGAAAGCACCCCCCAGGGGCACATTTAACACTTTGATCACCCCTGGCGTTAACCCCTTCCCTTTAGTGTCATTATTACAGTAACAGTGCATATTTTTTAGTACTGATTACTGTAGTAATGTCATTGGTTCCCCTCCAAAAGTGTCAAAAGTCAGTTAATAGTCCAATCTGTCTGCCGCAATGTCACAATCCTGCTAAAAATTGCCGATCACCGCCATTACTAGTAAAAAAAAATAAACCAACAAAAAAAAACTTAAATATTTCCCCTAGTATTTAGACGCGATAACTTTTGCGCAAACCAATCAATATACAGTTATTGGGGTTTTTTGTTGCCAAAAATATGTAGCAGAATACATATTGGCCTAAAATGATGAAAAAATTAGATTAAAATGTTTTTTTTTTTTGGAAATGTTCTTTAGCAGAAAAAAAAAAAATATTTATTTTTTTTTTTTTCAGAATTGTCACCTTTTTTTTTTTTTTTAGCGCAAAAAATAATCACATAGGTGATCAAATACCAAAAGAAAGCTCTATTTGTGGGCAAAAAAGGACATCAATTTTATTAGGGTACAGAGTCGCATGACCATGCAATTGTCAGTTAAAGTAACGCAGTGCCGTATGGCAAAAAATGGCTGGGTCATTAGGGGGTAAATCTTACCGGTCCAGAAGTGGTTAAAAATGCACTGGACTGTCTCTGGTGTAAACCAGCCCTAAGAGTCAGTTCACACTATGGCGACACGACTTTGGGGCGACTTAATGAAGTCGTCGTGCACCGGGACTTCGGCGCAACTTGCACCGACTTCACATAATGGAAGTCAATGCAAGTCGCTCCGACTTTGTCCAACAGTTGTGCAGGAACCTTTTTCTAAGTCGGAGTGACTTGAGTCGCTCCTATTAGAACGGTTCCAATTGCACAGCACGGTCCGCGGTCGGAGCAGTGTGAACCGGCACTAAGACCTGGGAGTATAATGTGTGAAGTTGCAAAGGACATTCTAAACTCATGGGTGCTCAACCTGTGGCCCTCCAGCTGTTGCTGAACTACAAGTCCCATGATGCTTTGCAAGCCACTGAAAGTTGCAAGCACGACTCCCAAAGTCAGAGGCATGATGGGACTTGTAGTTCCGCAACAGCTGGAGGGGCACAGGTTAAGCACCCATGTTCTAAATGTAGGGGGTAACAAAAAATAAGCCGGGATTTTAGCAAAACTGTGTCCTTGCCAAATGACTGATGAGGAAGCATATTCGTGTTCTCACATGGATTTTGGACAGGGTCCACTTGTAATCTCCCAAAGTTATACTGTATTTCTGCCAACACTTCACATTTTACATCCCAGTATTTTCTGCAAGGTCAGCGTTATCTCAGATTGTTATAGTTTTTATCATTTATTCTGTGAGTTCATAAACGGAACACTTCTGTAAAATAGAATACCTTTTGGAATGACTTTTCTCTAACATAGTAAATTGCCATGGCGGTAGAAAGCAGCTCATAGACGGGTAGATATCTTCATATACAAACGTTCTGATTCTTTCCAATTCCGCAACAACAAATGAATTCACTTTTTCCACCATAAAAAATGAACGATTCTTTGTAGGTTATAAAGACATTCTATCTATAAAGAAAATCTAGTCTCTGTATAAAAGATTAGTTCTGATGAGCGGTGCTTGGCCAACAATCTCAGGTAGTGCTAAATGTGGTCACAGTCCCTGTTGTCTGTGGCCAGCCTTAGGACCCATTCACAACTATGCATCAGTAGGCAGCTTTTTACTGCATGCCAACCCGCATACCTCTGTGCAGTCAATGGCAGGGATACAGTAGCAGGGATGTCATATTTGATGTATTTACTACCAATTTAAAGTAATGAGGTCAATGCAATGGTGGACATGTCTATTTTTGCCTGTGTTGGCAGTGCATTCACAATGAATGAGCGGTCTGAATGCAATGCAAGTTGACACACAATAGCACTAAGGCTTGGTTCCCACCTATCCAGTTTGCTTTTGATCTATTTCTGCAGTGCTTTTTGTGTATGCACACGTGATTTCTGCCTTTTTTTTTTTTTTTTATATATAATTTTTATTAATTTAATTCAATAATACAAGACATTTAAAACAGCAAAATCATCATATCTACACTCCTTTTTGATGCGTTTTTGCATTTTTTTTTTTTTTGTGTGTGTGTGTTTTTTTTTTTTCCAATTTGTTGTTGGGACAATTAAAAACTGCAAAATGGAGCTGAATCGGGGGGGGGGGGGGGGGAAGCACTACATGCTTTTCTGCAGCTTCTCCATTGAAGTCTATTGAACCAAAAACGCACCGTTTTGCTTTTGGTAAAAATCCTATCTCTTTCAAAAAAACACCACTGAAAAAAGCATTGATGTCACCGTGTCCGATTGGAAACCATGTAAACAATGGACTGTAGTATGTTTCTGCAAAAACCATTAAACGCATAGGCGTGAATGGAGCTTTAAGCTGGATACACATTATACAACTTTTGTGGTTAGATTTCCTTTAGGCCCCTTTCACACCAGTGCGACTTGTCCCGCAATTTTGGACCGCAAAATCGCATGACAAGTCGTTTTTCCATTATTTTCAATGAGCCCCATTCATATCAGTGCGTTTTTGAAGTCGCACCGACTTCAAAGTAGATCCTGCACTACTTTGGCACGATTTTAATGCGTTTTGAGGTATATAGCCCTGAGCCATTGCTCAAAATCGCGGCAAAGTCGTGTCAAAATCGCTGTAAAAGTTGCAGAAGTGTGAAAGGGGCCTTAGATTTACCTTCTACCATGTAGTACAAGGGCCTGCCTGATTGCATACAAATTAAAAGTGTTTAGGTCTGACCTCATATTACATGGTTTTGGTAAGTCTAAAGGAAAAAATCTAAAGACAATTGTATAGTGTGTATGGCCCATTAGTCTGGGTTCACACATGTCTGGCTGCGGTTTGCAGTCCGGAGTCCGATGCGGTTTTTTTACCGATTCAGGTGGAAATTTGTACTTTTGAATTCTCACCTGAACCAGACCCAAAATCGCTCAGGTCTCAAAAATGGACCAAAGCCGTGCCGGGCATGTGTGAACTGGCTCTGTTACAGGCTGGTCCGGTTCACATGTTATGCGATTCGAATGTGGTTCAAAATGCATTAGATTCACAGATCTGTGAACCAAGCCTTAGGCTGGCCATACACTATACAATTTTCTTATTCAATTTCCTTTAGATTTACCTTAAACTATGTAGTGCAAGGGCCTGCCTGACTGCATACAAATTGAAAGTGTTTAGGTTTGACCCTATATTACATGGTTTTGGTAAATCTAAAGGAAAGTTGAACAAGAAAATTGTATAGTGTATGGCCAGCCTAAGATGTAGATACCAATGTTGTATTCCCCTGGTCACATTAGAGTTTTCCACTAGCTATATGTACTATGAAGCATGTAGCATTGTCTACCTCTTATAAAATGCTCATTTTGTATTTGATTGCTCAGATTGGTGTCAGGTTTACTTTGAGGAACAATGAATGCAGTATGTGTCATATGTTTTTCCTGCGTTGTGATTAGTTTACTAATGGTCAGGAGCTGTGCACAGTAGCTAGGTACCACAAATCTGACGGGAGCACAACCACAGATATGCCATATGAATGTAATTATCGCATGTCCTTCTCCCTCAAGACTCATTTGAACCAGTTCTGTGCATAGTCAGAAGAGATCTGTTATTTATGTTCCATGTAGTAATTCTACCGGAGTACATAAAGCTGGACTAGAAGCAAATTGCTAAATGGTTGAAATTCATATATGTGAGCTGTTTTTTTGTTTTCCCGTTGGAGGATGTTCTTTGCTCCGCCAGTCCTCAGATGTATGCAGACTGGGCTGGTGTCCTGACTTTTCACTTCTGCGATTATACAATACAGTCATGACCCGCAGTTTGTAATTGGATGGTGATGGAGCAGCAGGAAACGGCAAGGGTCTCCCTTCCTGTTAGTATGTTCCTTATCATATATGGACTGTATTGGCTGCTAGTACTGCCCCTCATTCTCTCCATCTGAGAACCTTTGCCAAGTCCAATTTAGGCGCTTACTCTAGCTGAATGATTTTTATAATAAACCCATTACTGCATTCATTGGTGTTTTCTTTAGATCTCCCTGGAGTTCATATTCAAAGCCTAACTCCAGGGGACTTAAAATTCTCCTATGCAGTGGGGCTGTGCCTGCAATGCAAGAGTTAACCGCCTGATTACTAGTCTGCAGCCCCCTTTCTTAACCTTTTTTAGCATGCAGGTACCCTTAAAATAACTTTCAGATCTTAGGCTGGCCATACACGGTGCAAATTGGTTGCAGGAAAGAAATTTGCACGATTCCCCCATCAACAATGACAGTGTTGGGGAATTGTCTGAGCAATTGTTTTCTCCTGTGGGGGGGGGGGGGGGGGGGGGGTCGTCGAGGGAAGCCGTCCCTGCCGGGAAAAGACAGTGATTATTACTAGCGGCTACGATAATCATTCAACTTGGTATATTTAGCCTGCCCATTAACGGTTCGAATCTCAGTTTGAACCGTGTATGGCCGGCCTTAGGTAACCTCTACTAATAATATATTTACAAAAGAAGACCACTCCTTAGATTTGTCATTCATTGGGAACCAGTCCCCTCCCACCTTGCAAAAAGAAGTAACCACTGACAACCATGGTCTATCTAAGTGGCAGAAATTGCTTAAGGCCCCTTTCACACTTGTGGGACCTCCAAAGTCACGCAACTTGGACGTGACTTGAAGCAATGTTTCAAGGTCTATGGACCTCAAGTTGCACCAAAGTTGGACCAAAGTAGTGCAGGGATTACTTTTGAAAGTTTCACAGATCTGAACGGTACTCATTGGAAATCCTAGGGTAGGACTTGTTATGCGACTTGCAGTCCCAAGTCACAGGACAAGTCGCACAAGGGGCCTAAGGGACCCCAGGACCCCTAGCAACCACTGGAGGATCCTATGATTCCATGGGACCCTTGTTGAGAATGGCTGGCTGGTCTAGGTTTACAGTAAAAGTATTTTAACTTACCTGATCCTCTGCTATCCCAGCAGACCGTGCTCCCCCATGCTATGGTAGTGGCGTATCCCTCAGTCTTCTGACATCCAATACAGAGCTATAGATCTGGCAGATGTCTTTGGTCGGTGGATCTTGAAGTGAGAAATATATCCAGCAGGGTTACATTTTTGGGGGCAAAAAGGTTGCCTTCTCTTGCGTTCATTGATGGGACAGAGCTCTTCATAATCTCGACCGTAGAGTTTATTGCACCACCTACAGAAGTAGGGCCATAGGCAGAAAAAGCACACCGCAGCGCTTATTGGCAGTCCTAGCTGGTATATAAACCCCTCTGTTACATAAGCCTGGTTTGATGGTTTTCCTTCTAGACCTTTTCCACCCCTCATTGAGGCACTGCTTTGGGACATCCTTGCGTTCGAGATTAAGAAGACCTGCGCCCATCAATAAACGCATAGGAAAAACAGGATTTTTTTTGTTGCTCGTTATAAAATCCCTGTGTTCATTGATGGACACAGCACCCTCTCCTCTGGTTCTCTTTTTCTTGTGCTGCTTTGTGACTTACCTGCTTATGGCAGATAGAGGGTTTATAGCAGCTAGGATAGGCAGTGCTGTGTTCACACCGTCATAGGCAGTGCTGTGTTCACACCGTCATAGGCAGTGCTGTGTTCACACCGTCATAGGCAGTGCTGTGTTCATATCATCTTAGGGGGTGCTGTGTTCATACCGTCTTAGGGGGTGCTGTGTTCATACCGTCTTAGGGGGTGCTGTGTTCATACCGTCTTAGGGGGTGCTGTGTTCATACCGTCTTAGGGGGTGCTGTGTTCATACCGTCTTAGGGGGTGCTGTGTTCATACCGTCTTAGGGGGTGCTGTGTTCATACCGTCTTAGGGGGTGCTGTGTTCATACCGTCATAGGGGGTGCTGTGTTCATACCGTCATAGGGGGTGCTGTGTTCATGCCGTCATAGGGGGTGCTGTGTTCATGCCGTCCTAGGGGGTGCTGTGTTCATGCCGTCCTAGGGGGTGCTGTGTTCATGCCGTCCTAGGGGGTGCTGTGTTCATAGCGTCCTAGGGGGTGCTGTGTTCATAGCGTCCTAGGGGGGTGCTGTGTTCATAGCGTCCTAGGGGGGTGCTGTGTTCATAGTGTCCTAGGGGGGTGCTGTGTTCATAGCGTCCTAGGGGGGTGCTGTGTTCATAGCGTCCTAGGGGGGTGCTGTGTTCATAGCGTCCTAGGGGGGTGCTGTGTTCATAGCCTCCTAGGGGGGTGCTGTGTTCATAGCCTCCTAGGGGGGTGCTGTGTTCATAGCCTCCTAGGGGGGTGCTGTGTTCATAGCCTCCTAGGGGGGTGCTGTGTTCATAGCCTCCTAGGGGGGTGCTGTGTTCATACCCTCCTAGGGGGGTGCTGTGTTCATACCCTCCTAGGGGGGTGCTGTGTTCATACCCTCCTAGGGGGGTGCTGTCTTCTTTTTCTGCCTGGTGTCCTCCTCCTGTAGGTGGCACTATAGTCCCTAATGTCAAGATTTAGAAGAGATGTGCCCATCAATGAACTCAGAGAAAAGGATTTTAGAGTGAGTAACAAAGTCCAGTTTCCCCCCCCCCCCCCCCCCCCGAAATAGAAGCAGCAAGGGCAGGGTCCTGTGCACATACACAAGTCTTATAGGATATGAGTGGAGATTTCTGTGTAAGGGTCCTTTCACACGGCCGCTCCGTGTGTCCGCAAATCATCCCATCCGTTTGCGGATGATTTGCGGACATCAATGTAAGTGAATGGCATTGCGGATGTCAGCGTAATACCATCCGCTGACATCCGATTTTCCTCCTTTAAGTTCTGTTGCGTTTTTACGAATGGAACAGAACCCCATTTTTTCTTCCGTGTAAAAAACGTAAAGGAAGGAAAATCGGATGTCAGCGGTGTCATCCGCTGACATCCGCAGTGCCATATACTTACATTATGTCCGCATATCATCCGCAAACGGATGGGATGATATGCGGGCACACGGAGCGGATGACAGAAAAGTCATCCGCTCCGTGGAAAAAAAAAGTGTCTGATTTGTTGCCCAATCAAATCTTTCCTCTGATACTTGTTAACCACTTCTGGACTGGAAGACTTTACCCTCCTTAATGACCAGGCCATTTTTTGCGATACAGCACTGCGTTACTTTAACAATTGCGCGGTTGTGGTGAGGCTGTATCCGAATATAATTGATGTCCTTTTTCCCCACAAATAGAGCTTTCCTTCAGTGGTATTTGATCACCTCTGCAATGTTTTTTTTTTTTTTTTTTTTCTTCTTCTTTTTTCAGAATTGTCGCTTTTTTAACAAAAAATAAATACATTTTTTTTTTTTTTACTTTCTGCTACATAGCATTCCCAATAAATTTTTTTTTTTTTTTTTTTTAAGCAAACTTTTTCATCATTTTAGGCCAATATGTATACTGCTACATATTTTTGGTAAAAAAGAAAAATCCCAAAAAAGTGTATATTGATTGGTTTGCGCAAAAGTTATCGTGTCTACAATCTAGGGGAAAGATTTATGTAATTTTTTATTTATTTATTAGTAATGGCGGCGATCAGCAGTTTTTAGCGGGATTGCGGCAGACAGATCAGACACCTAACTGAAAATTTTGACACTTTTGGGGGGACCAGTGACATTACTACAGTAATCCATTGCTAAAAATATCCACTGTTACTGTACTAATGACACTGGCAGGGAAGGGGTTAACACCAGGGGTGATCAAAGGGTTAAATGTTTCCCTATGGGGTGATTTCTAACTGTGGGGGGGATGTATTCACTGAATGAACACACAGACGTGTTCCTAAATAGGAGAAACACAGGATCCCTGTGTTCATAACTGACTTAACAGCGGTCTGCTGTGTTTACAACAGCAGACCGCTGTTCCGTCTTCACGGGGAGTGATGGTGGGTGCCCGGTGGCAATCCCGGACCCGCTGATGGGCTCCCCCTGTGGCCAGTTGGCGTGTGCGTCCGCCCCCACTAGCGGTCCTGTGAAGCGACGTACAGCTACATTGTTTCGTGGGACAGAGCCGTCCTGCCTCAGTATTTATACTGCCGGCTGTTGGCAACTGGTTAAAGTGTGTTAGATTTTATGCAGTGTCCTAATGATGAGCGGAGTATGAGCTCCGGAGAGGTGTACTATTGAAGGGTTCGTTCCCCTTTAAGCGGTGATGACTGCGGCAGAGCAGACTTTCTTCCCATCATTTCCTCTCAGCTGATCACATCCAGCTCCAGTTTATGCCCCTGTCTGAGTTTGCAGTCTGACTGAACTCCAGCAACAGCTAATGTCCAAAAATGGAAATGTTCATCTTTTTTTTTTCTATTCCTATTAAAGTGAAGGGGACGGATTTTAGGAGGAGTTTTCTTTCGGTTACAAAGGCAAAGGAATCCTGCATTAGATCACTCTCTGGAATTCAGAGCGCTGCAGTTAGTCATAATATTAAACTGTTCATTCATTTCTTACCGTGCTACTGGCAATCTCCATATGTGGCGTTTCTAGCACATAGTCCCGTGGTTTTTAGTTTCTGTTTATTCTGGCCTGCTTTACAGCTCGCAGAACTCTGTGCAACTATAAGTGCCAGGATGCCCTGACACTCGTGTCATAATGGGGCTCGGAGTTCTTTTGTTGGTGAAAAAAAAATCTGATTGTATGAATTGATTAAAAAAAATCTTTTCATTCACCATGAATGTTAATACTGCTGGTATTGCATGTTAGAGGTAAAAAGGTAGGAGCCAGTTTTTTTTTCCGCGCATGCTGAATGGCCGGTTTCTGTCAGACCGGCTGCCATACACACGGGCCCAATGGCGGACAGTTTTTTAATGAACCGGCTGGTGTTGCCTGGCATTCGACCCGTGTGTACTTTGTTTACTTCTTCTGAGAGATATTAAAGGAACACGCTAACTACCATGACAACTTCAGTGATTTGAAGTGGTCATAGTGGTAGGAGTCAGGAACACTGCACATGCTGGGATATTTACAATTTTGTGCTGGGGGCTAGTTGCACCCCTAGCATGTGTGACCTAATGCTGGCGGAGAGTATGAGGAGCAGCACTGGAGGAAGCATGTGGCTGCAGTAGAGAGCAGAGCCGATGCTTCCTGTATCTCTCCTCACAGGCGGAGTGTATTTGATATCACTCCGCCTGTGACTGGGCGGAGCCGTAACTATACAGGAAGCAGCGGCTCCGTTCTGTCACAGCTGACCGATGCTGTTCTGTCGTCAGACATCCCAAGTCTCCTGCGAGGTGCGGGAGTCTCCTGCGTGCGGGCGCGCCACTTGAGGGTGTCAGGGAGCTGCAACACGCATGCAGGAGACTCCCGCACTTTGAAGGAGATTTGGGATGTCTGACAACAGAGTGTCTGTCAGCTGTGACCGAACACAGCCAATGTTTCCTATATAGTTCCAGCTCTGTCCTGTCGCAGGAAACTTGGGATGTCTGGCGACAAGACACCTGCCGCAGTTTAGCCCAGGCGCCAGGCCGCTAATTCTAGTTGCCAATCTGACCTGGCGCCTGGGGTTTGTCGAGCCCTGTGTTAGACCCCTCTCTGTATGTTGTTGTGTGCTTCACCTAATTCCTATACGCAAACACCTGTCGGATGTCTGTTTTTTTACATTTTTTTGTGTCCTAACACCAAATAAATAAATAAAGCACGAAGTACATATCACTTTTAAGGGGCGGTTCACACTGGTGCGATGCCAGACATTGCATGTGATTCGCACCACATTGCTGTGCAGATTACATGCGATGTCTGTGCGATGCAAACTGTGGGACCAAACTTGTGCAGGACCCTTTTTTCTTTTTGTCCACACCAGAATCAAATCGCATGGCTGTTCACCCCCATGCGATCTGATTCCTGTCTGAATTCACAGTTCGCAATATAATCCTCAAATGAATCTGGGGGTGTCAATAAGTTTGTATTGACACCCTTAGCGGTTCACAGAGGGTAGTGTGAACTGCCGCCCATTCAGGTGTGATGCGGGAACCAGCATTGGATTCACAGGGTTTCCCGCATCGCACCAGTGGGAACCGAGCCTAAAGCGCAGTTCCACCCAAAAGGGGAACTTCCACTTTAAGGCCTCCTCCCTGGCTCCTGTTTGTGAAACGGAGCGTTTGGGGGGGGGGGGGGCTAGGGGGGTGGTTTACCTGATTTTTACTGGTACCTGCTCCCACTTCCGTTCCGGTCGCCTTAGGCGATCGGAACTGGAAGTTCTCCGAAGACTTTAGGACCAGTCTCAGAGCACAGTGCCACTCACGCATGCGCAATGGGCACCCGGCTGTGAAGCCACAAGCTGTCACAGCCAGTTGCCCATAGTAAAGATGAGGGAGGACACTGGGAGAACACAGCTGGGGTGAGTACACTGCTGGACGGTGGGACAGATGATTGGCTGTTTAATAAAAGTCAGCAGCTACACTTTTTGTATAATGGATGGCCAGCCTTAGGTTAGGTTCACACTAGCCCATGTTCTAAAAAAGCGATTTGCAGTGGATCACTTTTCGGACTACCCAGGCATTACCCAGGAATTCGTGGCTGCCTGCACAGCCAGCGATTACCTGCTGTGATCACAAAGTGCGACACCAGCGCTGATCACCTCAGGTAATTGCTGGCTGTGCAGGGAGTGGCGAATAGCTCTGGCCGTTGGTGACCGGTCATTGTAGGGAACAGGGCCGGTGGCCACACTTAGCCGCTCAGAGCTGCAGCAAGAATCAAGATTACTACCGCTACAATTCGCACTGGCCTAATTTCCCCCGTATGAATGGAGCCTAATGCAGCCATTTCATGTTAGGCCTGGTAAGCTGCTACATAATAAATAAATAAATATATATATATATATATATATATATATATATATATATATATATATATTTTCATTTTTATTATAGATTTTTGAGGTTTGGATGTGCTTTAAGGAACCAAAAAGTCCTAATGTGCTTTGTATTTCTTTGTTGAATAGCCTTTTGATTTCTTTAAAGTATACCTAAAGGCAAAACTATTTTTTTTAGTTTTGGATGGAACGGAGAGGGATTAGAACCTCTGTCAAGTTTTTATTTCTGCCTGTGCCCCATTAAGGACATTCACCCTCTCTATTTGTCGTGTTTTACTATTATCATTGAAAATAAAGAAAATTCCAAATTTTGGGTTGTCCCCTAGAAAAGTAATAGAGGGGAAATCTTCCGTTGGGGACACTACTTCTGGTGACATGGGGCCCCCAAGAAATTGCCTTAATTTGTAGGGATTTCCTCTCCCTTCCTGTTTGGCTATGGGACTGGAAGTAAAGGGAAATCTTCACAATGGAACACAGATGGTGGAAACAAATTTGATAGGGGTTAGAACCCTCCCTTACTCTATCCAAAATGGAAAAAAAAAAGTTTTGCCCATAGCTCTTCTTCGTTTACCTCTCTACATCCTGTCTGCTTATACACTGCCTGGCCAAAAAAAAGTCACCACCTGGCATTAACTAAGCAACTAACTAAACTAAGCATGCAGTAACTGTCCTATTGGATATTACTGGATGTGCCCAAAGAATGAGGTCAGCTGACTCCCTGAATATACTGAATGGCCAGGTTATTCCATCAATGGAGTTTTTCTTCCCTGATGGCACGGGCATATTATATTCCAAGATGACAATGCCAGGATTCATCGGGCTCAAATTGTGAAAGAGGGAGAATGAGACATCATTTTCACACATGGATTGGCCACCACAGAGTCCAGAACTCAACCCCATTGAGAATCTTTGGGATGTGCTGGAGAAGGCTTTGCCCAGTGGTCCGACTCTCCCATTATCAATACAAGATCTTGGTGAAAAATGAGTGCAACACTGGACGGAAATAAATCTTGTGACATTGCGGAAGCTTATTGAAACGATGCCACAGCGAATGCGTGCCGTAATCAAAGCTAAAGGCAAGCCAACGTCTGTGACCTTCTTTTTCTTTTTTTTGGCCAGGCAGCGTATATTCACTTTGGTCTGCAAGCCTTACTCCATAGAAGCAATGCTTTCTATACGCTGCATTAATCTGAAATAAGCTGCATGCAGTTTGAAGCAAATGGCTTTATACGGTTAGGCTGTGTCCGGCAGTTCTGGATGTACAATTGGATCATGAGCAATGAATATGATCTGCGTGACTCTGCCCACTATGTTAAGACCATACAATCCAATACCCGCACCAAACAATCCTCCAAGAGCCCAAGGTAATGTATTGATAAAATTGATTCATAGCAGAATAGAACCAATGTGTTTCAGGGGCCAAACCCTCCCCTCTTCGTCAGGACTACAAAACAAGTACACATTTACTGTAAAGGTTATAAACCTAAAAACACAAGGTCTCAAATAATATAACAAAAAAAAAAACCCTAATTAAAAAAAAACCATATAAAATTTAAAAGGTGTGTGTATATACCCATCTGTATGTAAAATCTGATTGCAGTAAATGCGAGACTCAAATATAATAATATCTTAGAAATGAGGTTACGATACTTCATTCCAATTAGTGAAATAGAATAATAAGCAATATCTCAATAAAAACAGAACATTGTGACCTTGGTGAAAATTAAGCTATTACATCTAAGAATTGGTAAGCTGCATAATATTTATATTAATAATGTGGGCGCACAAGTGGCTTGGGGACGCAGAGCGCCTGCGGAGGACACGAGAAGAGGAGGATCCAGGCTGCTCTGTTCAAAACCACTGCACAGAGCAGGTAAGTATGACATGTTTGTTAAAAAAAAAAACAATGCCTTTACAAACGCTTTGATGTTGATTGAGAGTTTAGTTCCACTTTGAAAAAGTAAATTCGGCCTGTAATCCTAGAAGGAACATTAATAATTATGTATGTGGACGTTTCCTTGCCTGTACAGCTGTCTGAGATGGGAGGGGGGGGGGGGGGGGGGATACGTCTTACTGTAAAATGATTTATGCAGAAGACATGGCGGTATATACTTGGTGGTTATAGAGACTATAATGAGCAAAACACACATTTCCTGCATGTATTTTATCTTAAAACAGTCAATAAATATGAATCCCTAAGACTCCATTCACAGTTGAGCTGAGCATCTTTGTTTGTTTTTACAGGCTTTGTTCTACAGGCCTTTTGAGTGTGTTTGCAGGCATTTTGCATGTTTTTTTTCTGTATTTTCAGACGTTCCTATTAAAGTTTATTGGAGCCAAAAACACTTGAAGCTTTACAGTTCAAAAGAAACTCGTGTACTTTTTTGCTTCGTCCCTCCCCCCCCTCCGGTGCCACCTTTGGCACCTTTCAGGGAGGAGGGCGGGGGGGACGGATACCTGTTTTTGACAGGTACCCTTCCCCACTTCCGGGAGATGGCACCGCTGCGCCGTCTCGTGGAAGTTTGGCCCCCTCCTCCTTCCCCCGCCGCCAAGCCAATCCAAATGTGCAGCGCGTTTCACGCATGTGTAGTAGGGTCCCACCCGTAAAGCCGCAAGGCTTCACTGCCACGTTTCCTTATCGGGAATGGCGGCGGCAGCTCCCGACAGCCGATGGAAACATCGGCTGCGTTGCAGACATCGCTGGATTCCAGAAAAGGTAAGTGTCCTAATATTAGAAGTCAGCAGCTACAGTATGTGTAGCTGCTGACTTTTAATTTTTGGAGAGGGAGACTGAAACACCACTTTTAAGCATCAAATGACGCTACGGTCAAGTGTGAACAGGCACAGGGATTTTGGATGTTGTGCGTTTTTTTAAAGTTTCAAGCTCAGGTGTGAATGGGGACTAAAAGTGCACTGGATTTTTCGAAGTACTTTAGAGCAGCCTTTTTCAACTAGGGTGCCTTAAGGAATGTCTCGGCAAAATGTCTAAAAATTGTTAAAAAACTGTATACCAGCCAGCGTGTGGATGAGGCTTGCTTTTTATATAGAGAAAGCCAAAGATTTTCATTGTGCACCATTACTACCTTCCAGCCGCCGGTGTCCTAGCAACCAATGATGTCATCTGTTGATAAGGAGCACATTGGCACAGCATCCTTTTTTTTGTCCCTCCCCTGCCCCTTCTCCATCAGCACTTGGGTCACATTAGCAGAGTGAGGGAGAGAAGAGAAACCTTGTGTTCAAAGATATATTTGCTTTGGAAGAATAAATCACCTCTAATGTTGGGCGTCCTACATGTGTGAATGTTGCTGCATTATGTAAAACTATTCATTTTTACACTTTATAATGGGGTGCCTTGAGAATGTGCAGAATTTAAAGGGGGCCTTGACTGAAAAAAAGGTTGCGAAATACTGCTTTAGAGGTTGAATGTAAAGTCTGGAGCAACTTTTCTCAAACTTTATTCTAGAGGAACCTCCTAAAATAATTTTCAGGTCACGGGGAACCCTTACTTAATCTAATTTCTCGTGGATCAAATAGGAAATCCCACCTTACATTGGTGGTCAGGTGGATCACTAACCTTATAGTGGTAGTAAAAATGCCACCCTTAAAAGAGACCTAAAAAAAGACCTAAAAAGATCATTGGTGTCAAGCTTCTGGCTCTGCCTAGTGGCGTTTGCCCCAGAACTGCGAAGGCGTCATCAAATAGGAGGTCAATCAGCTGCTGCTCAAGGAACCCCTAGCAACCTCTGGAGGAACCCTGGTTGAGAATGGCTGTTCTAGTACATTTATGATATCCTTCTATCAGGACTAAAAAGGACACGGAAGCCTTTAGAAACTGGTGGGATCTATGGTATAGAACAGTGTTTCTCAACTAGGATTCATTCAGAGGTTGCTAGGGGTTCCTTGAGCAATGGGCAATTTCTGCCTCTCAGATAAGTTCCCCGGACACCACTGATCTTTTTAGCCATCTGGAAGAAGTTAATTCTTCCCAATTTCCACAAGTGTAAGGAACATTCATCCCATTGACCATCATACTAATGGAGTTGTAAATCTAGTCATTTTTAGCAGGGGTTCTCTGAGACCTGAAAATTATTTCAAGGGTTCCTCTGTGTTTTACAAGGTTGAGAAAGGCCGGTATAGAAGTTCAGAGAAGAAAAAAAAAAGTATTATTATTAATAATAAAATATATATAATATTCCCATGCACAAACTGAATCATACTTGCAGTCTGTTCAGGGCTAGATGTCATTTTAAATTCAAGGAGTCTTTGCCTTGACAGCTGGCCGTTATTGTGGTATGGAATTACCAGACAGGAAGTTGTTTGTAGCTGCTCTCCCCCACATGCAAATTAAAAAGCCAGGCCATATTGCATCCCATTCCTGGTCAACCCTAAAGGCCCGTACACACGTGAAAAAAAATCGGAAGCAAGATTTCCTGCGACAAACGATCTGCCGATTTTCATATTGTACAGTGCTTTGGAAAAAAAAATTTTGTACAGTTTGCGTCCGGAAAAATCATAAGAGCAAGACTATGCATGCTCAGAAAGGAATGAATGCATACAAAACAATTCAACACATGACATCACTTTTGAAGTTTAATTCTGTCATACGGGAATTTTCGTATGACAGTAACCTCTACTTTTTCCATATGAGGCTAGCATGCAACAAAAAAAGGGACGAAAATTCCTCTGATAACCTGATCGTGTGTACAAGGCTTAAGGCTGGGTTGCATTAACACGCATTGTCTTAATTGGAATAGCCTTGCATTAACGATCTCATTTTTGTTGGCTTGAATGACACCATGCAGGCCATTGTAATCAAAATGTAGCATACAGGGCTGCATTGCAGCACATTGGTGTTAGATCTTCCCTTGCTGTACTGGAAAAATCCAAGAGGAGGCCTTTGTGAGCATTCCCTTGGATATGCACAGGCCTAAGTTTGAAGAAATGTGTGGTTTGGAATTGAACATTTGTTCATCTCGTAGAGGAATTCTTTTTTTTTTTTTTTTTTTTTTTTTTTTGTTCTTTAATGTTGCCAAAAAGTTTATTTGTGGAACTGGAATTTTTGGCCATTGTTCTATGGACAAATCAACCTTTTCATGTCTATTTATCTAAATTAAACAAAATATGTAAATAAAAAAACACAAAATGTGTAAAGAAATAAATAAAAAATATGTAAAAGAAAAAAAAAAAATATGTAAATTAAAAAAAAAGGGACATTTAAACTGAACATATAAAAGAAAACATGAAATAATTACCATATACCAAATTCTTATTAGTATGGGGATAAATGCCGCTGATGTTGTATGCACTTGTGGAGATTGACTCTGCCCCTTTTTCCTCCCGGGCATTTCTCTTACACCAGTGGCGTGATGGGTGGCTACACTAACCAATGAAGAGCGGAGGGAAGGTGGGTGGAAAATAACTTGCATATAAGGGCCAATTCACACGTGAATGAGAGACGTTTTACCGCATGGTAAAATGTCACTGCAGGGACACAAAGGAAACAATTGTTTCCGGTGTGTCCCATTCACACTGCAACGCAGCACTCCGCCCGACATTGCAGTTAAACTTGCCATACACAGTGCGTATTTCTTTAAATTCGCACAATTCACATGATTCCCCCATCAACACAGACAGTGCTCACAGGGGAATGAGCAGTTGTCTTCTCGGGGCACGGGGAGCCATCCCCGCCAGGCGAAGACAGTAATTATTGCTAGCAGTGCTATAGCAGCCACTAGCGATAATCGCAAGAAAATCTGGCAGTCTGGTTGTCCCCAAGTTGATCGATCAACTTGATACATTCAGCCTGCCCATTAATGGTTCAAATCTCGGCTGGTTTCTGCTGAACCAGCCAAGATTAGAACAGTGTATGGCTGGCCTTAAAGTGGTTGTAAACCCACTTTAGCATTTTCAGGCAATCCCCTGTAATAGATAATGCAGTGTCTTCAATGTATATGCTTTTGTGACCTTATTTCTGAGCACTGCGGGCGCTCACGTGACTGACTGCCTCTCCCCTCTCTCGATCTGACAGCTACTGCAGGAGGGGCTGAGAATTCCTCTCTGACGTCAGTTGGTAAGGGGGGGGGGGAAGAGGAAGAGAAAGGTGGCTGGTCACGTGAGCGCCTGCGGCGCTCGGAAATAAGGTATAAAGAGGCATATTTTAAATAAAGCATATACATTGGAGACATTGCATTATCTAATACAGGGAATTGCCTGAAAATGCTAAAATGGGTTTACAACCACTTTAAAGGCTAGCCATACACAATTCTAATCTTGGCTGGTTCAGCAGAAACCAGCCGAGATCTGAATCCTTAATGGGCAGGCTGAATGTATCAACACAGGGGATTGCCTGAAAATGCTAAATTTATTTCAGCAGCAGGAGAGGAGGGGTGGGCACTGTCACAAGCTGACAGGCAGAGAGAGGGGGGGAGAGGAGGTGAGAGCAGATGACTGACCACGGTGTCATGGCTCAGCAGCCATGATGAACTGTGGTCAGTTTACAGGGGGAAGAAAAGGAGCAGTGTGATGTGCTGAATCACGCATCATACTACCTTCTAGCGAAGGCAGCAACGCAGAGCGGCTGGATCAGTGATCGCTCTGGCTGCTCTGCGATTTTCTGGCTTGCATAGTGTGAATTTGCCCTAATCCTGTACAAGATAACTAGAAATGTTCATTTTGGAGCCACTTCTTGCCAGCAGTGACAACTAACAAACAACAGTAGACTGTGTAACATTGTTATAAACGTATAAGGAACATAAAAGTCAAACCTTTTAAAAGTTGTGAACCTAACTGGTTGCTTTTTTCACATAATAGACTATTTTCATTAAAAGCTTAGTAGCCCTTTAAATACCATCTCCAGGGTAAAATTCCACTAAAAAAGCAACATTTACCATGCAGTACTGCTAAAATGTAATGTTGCTGTTGGCATTATAAAGAACATTGAAATGATTCAATAAGGGTTTTGTCCTCCGCAGTTTTAAATCACAGGACTATCATATGCAGCGCCCACCCAGAAGCGTGTCTGGTGTAATGATTGGGATCTGGTCCATTAACTCTTGGTGACACTCCAGAAAAGGCACATTTATACAGATTTAACAGAACTATTCATCTGCATTAATAAATCATACTGTGAAAAAGAGCAGAGAAAATACTTCTCCATTCTATATATTTTCTAAACCTTTTAGATCTTGGGTGCTGATTAAAGCTTTAGAATGTAGCCAATAACAGCGGGGGTCCGGTGCGTCTCTTCACCGTTTCAGGTCTGAATTTGGTCCGAATTTTTGGCTGAATTTGGACCTGAAACAGACCAGAAGACGCACATGATTCTAATACAAACCGCTCCGCAGCCGCCCCGGAGCCGTGTGAACCGGCTCCATTGAGAGCCGGACACAGTCTCCTGATATGTGAATTGGATGCGGTGAAACCCACATCCAATTCACACCAGTGTGAACCCAGCCTCAGGCTCCATGCACACTAGCAATTGCTGGATGAAAAATGCTGATTATAGCATTTTTGTGCCAGCTTCTAGTAGTTTTCAGAAGCTTGAAGCATTTCGGAGAATTAGCATTTTATTAGCATTTTTGCAGTACATGAAGAAAAAGCTAAAAAAAAAAAAAAAAAAAAGCAGTTGGGAGCATTTAGAAGCAGTTAAAAACATTTAGGAGCATTTACCATTTTTTTTTTTTCTGCAGGAAAAACACTCCAAAAAAACTCTACAAAACCATTTTTTTTTTTTTCTGCTCCTAGACCTTAAAGCTGAAAAAAATTCCAATAGCCGAAAGTAGTGTATGGACACAAAGCGTGACACTATTTAGCTTAAAGCAGCAGAAAAAATGCTAATGGCTTCTAGGAGCTTAAAAAAAAAAAAAAACACTAGTGTGCATGGTTGCCAGTAGCAATCTCTGTAAAATGAGTTTTGCAGCATTTTTGCAATAGCATTTTTCAGCGTTTGTTTTTCAGCTTTTTTTATTTTTTTATTAGAAAAATTATCATTTTAAATTTATGCAGCAAACTTCTATGGCTCAAAAATGCTGAATAGCCGTGTTTTTCAGCGTTTTTAAGCTTTTATCAGAGTTCGAGTGTTTTTACAGCTGAAAAACCCTTCAAACCCACTAGCCTTGGGGTTTTTTTTTCCAGCCAGAAAACAACCCTGCCAAAAAACGCTGATAAAAGCGTTTGTGTGCATGGAGACGTAGGATAACATGCTGGGGAGTTTACTGGCTGCAGAAAAACACACCACAAACAGCAGCTGTAGAAAAGGCCAGTGTGGCCGAAGGCTGGGTTTACACTAATGCGATTGCAGACATTGCATGTGATTCATACTGCATTCCTGTGCACATTGCATGCGATGTCTGCGCAATGCAAATTTAGCCATACCGTTTTTATGGCTGAAATCGAATTGCATTCACACCAAAATGGTGCAGAACCCTTTTTTCGGTCTACACTAGAATGGGATCGTGTTTAGACCCATGCGATCCGATTCCATCCGATTTCCACAGTTCGCACTGCCTTCTGCAAACTGATTTGGAGGTGTCATTATTAACACCCACAGCGGTTCGCAGAGGGCAGTGTGAACTGCCTGCAATTCTGATGCGGTGCGGGAACATGAGCAGGAATCGCTGTGGTTCCTGCATCCCACCGATGTGAACCTACCCTAATACTTGTAGAGCAGTTTAAATCATGGAGGCCCAGTGATTGTTAATAATAAACCTGTATAGTGGCTGTGGATGCTAATTTATTTGCATTCTATAAGTGGAAGTAAAAATTAGAACTCCAGCAATCCCAGCACGGTCCAGGTCATGATGTCCCTGTGTACCAGAGCTTTGCTTCAAACAATGCCTGCGCTATTGTGAAAAATCACATGTAGCTTATGTTTCTCTTTGCTTGGCCAAACCATTCTTGGCAATTTTCGGCCTTTTTCTTACCAAGAAAAAGCAATGCCTGGCCGCTCTGCAGTTAATCAAACAGAAATCCTGAGCGATGGCAAACATCCCAAATTGCAGGGCATCCCTGGAAAACTTTTTGATAATTGCTGCTTATCAATGCAGAAGACTGGCTTGGAAGCATGCATATCAACGGGGGCGCGGAGCATGCTTTCTTTAATATAAAAATGGCTGTGTCCTGCCCAAGTTCTGGGATGCTTCAGACATTAGGCACTCCCTCCCAGAATTACAGGAGCAAAAATGCTTCTGCATTCCAAACCCGTGCATATGCAGTGCCTTCTACTCCCCTTTAGGCAATGCTGCTATAGGGTAAGGGGATTGCAGGGTCCGAAATCTGGAAGTGAGCTCACTTATGTGATGCAGGGAGCAAGCATCCAACATTTGAACCATTAGATTCCCATATCATTTGGGGATCTGCTAAACCAAATCCTATAACCTAAAGCTAACCACACATGGCTCGAATATCTACAAATTCCTGCTGAATCGTCTGGTTGGGCTTAGAGTGGTCTTCTTGGTATCACCTGGATCAACAAATTTGAAAACCGTGGGTGCTGCATCTTCCTGCATACACAATCCAGCAGTGGAGAGTCCAGAGAAATCTACGTGTATGGCTAGCTTAAATCTGAACTCCAGGTTTACTATGACTTTAAAGTTTGGACCAACCTGACCCAAACAAACTATTTATTTTACTAATCGAAGTACCAGCTGTGAGTGCTGTATAACGTGTATTTAGCATCAGCTATATACAGTATACAGAGCTGTGTTCCAGCAGCAGTGTGGGGACTTTCAGTCCTGTTCCCAGAACAAAATCGAGTTGGGCTGAGCACTGCTCGGCCATTCACAGGAGGCTTTGTATTAGGGGTTGATCAATGTCGTTTTTTTCAGGGTCGATAACGATTTTTGGCTGCCTTTCAGGCGGATAGCTGATAACAGGTGCCGTTATTCTGTACATCACCGTCACCTGCCACCCAGATGCAGCAAGTCGCGTGTCACTTGCCAGTTGCCACTGTCACCCAGATGCAGCGTGTCATTTGCCACTGTCACCTGCCACCCAGATGCAGTGTGTCACCTGCCGCGTGTCACCTGCCACCCAGATGCCGCGTGTCACCTGCCACCAAGATGCAGCATGTCACCTGCTCCGATAATCGTCTACCCCCTACTTTGTATCCTCTGAATGAATATGAGTCTTCCTCTGATTGGCTTAGGTGGATATTGTGACATCACCCGCCCATCTCTCCATTCAGAGGAAGCTTTGTATTTTCATAAAAAAATAAGGCTTCCTATGAATGGCTGAGCAGTGCTCAGCCCAATTCAATTTCGTTTTTTCAGGAACAGAACGGAAAGTCTCAGTCCCGCTACCGAAACACAGTGCTGCATCTTGTGTGTAGCTAATGCTACATATAGTCTATACAGCCCTCCCATCTGACACAATGACAAAAGGAAAATGGATTGTTTGGGCCAGCTTGGTCCGAATGAACTGTTTAAAACTTGGTAAACCTGGAGTTAGGCTTTAGGATTATGCAAGGCAAGTAAACTATGTATTGCATGTGGCCAGTGTTACCCCTACGGACCAGTCCTATTAGTACTGTAGCATTTCTAGATCATGTTTAGAATAAAGCTGGAATATGTTTAATTTCCGTATCACAGACACTTTGTTTTTAAGATCAGTTGTGTTCTACTATACGCTGACTGCATGACCTGGAGGAACAGACTTGTCAGTAGTTGAGGAAACTAAAGTGTATAAAAATGTATTGGCTCTACTAGCTGCGAAATAGGAACTTCCATTCGTTCCATTTATGGCAAATTAAAAGCTACTTATAGGTTGGGTGTGCCATTCAGAAATGCATTCTTTAAAACTGTTGAACACTTAATTCAAACATGTCCAATGTAAGTTTACACTGTGTGAAGGAGAGCCGGTGCCTTAGATAAACAAATGGAGCTGATGCAGGCTGTTTTATTCATTAGATGTTGGTTTGATTTAGTCTTGTGTTTGGATTCTACTACAAATAAAATGTTCTTTACATGAGACAGCTTTATGTATGAAATGTGAAGGGTTGCACATGGAGTTTAGGGTTACTGGACCTCAGCGAGGAATTCCTACTCTGTATTATAAGGGATTGTGCATGAAAAATTTTGGTTACAATTGCCACACTTGCATATATTATCCACCTAAAGCGGTAGTAAATCGCTGGCTTTTTTTTTTTTTTATTTAAACTTGCAAGACAATGTCATAATGCGCTAGTATGCGTCGCATACTAGCACATTATGTGAAACTACCCATAGAACGAAGCCCTCCAGCGGCGTGCAGTAAACGCTGAAGGCTCTTTCCTCTTTACCCAGTCTTCTTTCCGGGTTTGCAGACTCCGGCTGTGTGAGTGGTCGGTGCTGCAATGATGTTACTCTGGCACATGCGCGTGGGCGGAGCTGCTGTTTACGGCACAGGACTGGGTATGCTGTTCCTTCACAGTGCATGTGCGTGGGAGCTGCTATTTACGGCACAGGACTGGGTATGCTGTTCCTTCACAGCGCATGTGCGTGGGAGCTGCTATTTATGGCACAGCACTAGGTATGCTGTTCCTTCACAGCGCATGTGCGTGGGAGCTGCTATTTATGGCACAGGACTGGGTATGCTGTTCCTTCACAGCGCATGTGCGTGGGAGCTGCTATTTATGGCACAGCACTAGGTATGCTGTTCCTTCACAGCGCATGTGCGTGGGAGCTGCTATTTACGGCACAGGACTGGGTATGCTGTTCCTTCACAGCGCATGTGCGTGGGAGCTGCTATTTATGGCACAGGACTGGGTATGCTGTTCCTTCACAGCGCATGTGCGTGGGAGCTGCTATTTATGGCACAGCACTAGGTATGCTGTTCCTTCACAGCGCATGTGCGTGGGAGCTGCTGTTTACGGCACAGGACTGGGTATGCTGTTCCTTCACAGCGCATGTGCGTGGGAGCTGCTATTTACGGCACAGGACTGGGTATGCTGTTCTTTCACAGTACATGTGCGTGGGAGCTGCTGTTTACGGCACAGGACTGGGTATGCTGTTCCTTCACAGCGCATGTGCGTGGGAGCTGCTATTTACGGCACAGGACTGGGTATGCTGTTCCTTCACAGCGCATGTGCGTGGGAGCTGCTGTTTACGGCACAGGACTGGGTATGCTGTTCCTTCACAGCGCATGTGCGTGGGAGCTGCTATTTACGGCACAGGACTGGGTATGCTGTTCTTTCACAGTACATGTGCGTGGGAGCTGCTGTTTACGGCACAGGACTGGGTATGCTGTTCCTTCACAGCGCATGTGCGTGGGAGCTGCTATTTACGGCACAGGACTGGGTATGCTGTTCCTTCACAGCGCATGTGCGTGGGAGCTGCTATTTACGGCACAGGACTGGGTATGCTGTTCTTTCACAGTACATGTGCGTGGGAGCTGCTGTTTACGGCACAGGACTGGGTATGCTGTTCCTTCACAGTGCATGTGCGTGGGAGCTGCTGTTTACGGCACAGGACTGGGTATGCTGTTCCTTCACAGCGCATGTGCGTGGGAGCTGCTATTTATGGCACAGGACTGGGTATGCTGTTCCTTCACAGCGCATGTGCGTGGGAGCTGCTATTTATGGCACAGCACTAGGTATGCTGTTCCTTCACAGCGCATGTGCGTGGGAGCTGCTATTTACGGCACAGGACTGGGTATGCTGTTCCTTCACAGCGCATGTGCGTGGGAGCTGCTATTTACGGCACAGGACTGGGTATGCTGTTTTTTCACAGTACATGTGCGTGGGAGCTGCTGTTTACGGCACAGGACTGGGTATGCTGTTCCTTCACAGCGCATGTGCGTGGGAGCTGCTATTTACGGCACAGGACTGGGTATGCTGTTCCTTCACAGCGCATGTGCGTGGGAGCTGCTATTTACGGCACAGGACTGGGTATGCTGTTCTTTCACAGTACATGTGCGTGGGAGCTGCTGTTTACGGCACAGGACTGGGTATGCTGTTCCTTCACAGTGCATGTGCGTGGGAGCTGCTATTTACGGCACAGCACTAGGTATGCTGTTCCTTCACAGCGCATGTGCGTGGGAGCTGCTATTTACGGCACAGGACTAGGTATGCTGTTCCTTCACAGCGCATGTGCATGGGAGCTGCTATTTATGGCACAGGACTGGGTATGCTGTTCCTTCACAGCGCATGTGCGTGGGAGCTGCTATTTACAGCACAGGACTGGGTATGCCGTTCCTTCACAGCGCATGTGCGTGGGAGCTGCTATTTACGGCACAGGACTGGGTATGCCGTTCCTTCACAGTGCATGTGAGTGGGAGCTGCTATTTACGGCACAGCACTAGGTATGCTGTTCCTTCACAGCGCATGTGCGTGGGAGCTGCTATTTACGGCACAGGACTAGGTATGCTGTTCCTTCACAGCGCATGTGCGTGGGAGCTGCTATTTACGGCACAGGACTGGGTATGCTGTTCCTTCACAGCGCATGTGCGTGGGAGCTGCTATTTATGGCACAGGACTGGGTATGCTGTTCCTTCACAGCGCATGTGCGTGGGAGCTGCTATTTACGGCACAGGACTGGGTATGCTGTTCCTTCACAGTGCATGTGCGTGGGAGCTGCTATTTACAGCACAGGACTGGGTATGCTGTTCCTTCACAGCGCATGTGCGTGGGAGCTGCTATTTACGGCACAGGACTGGGTATGTTGTTCTTTCACAGCGCATGCGCTGGGGACATCACTCGCTGCATGTAAAATAAATATCTCCTAAGCCAGTGTTTCTCAATCTTTTTTTCAGTCAAGGCACCCTTTAAAATTATGGACAGTCTCGAGGCACCCAACTCTAAAATGTAAAAAACTATTCTAATAGTTTTACATAATGCAGCAGCATCCACATGTAAGACACACTGGTATTGACTAGTATTCCAATGTTTCTCTTCTCCCTCAATTTTTCTACATCAGTCAGCTTATGTGACCCCAATGCTGGGGGAAATTGACACAGGAGGGTCAAACAAGTATGTTGTGGAGGCATACCTCCTTCTTACTCGGAAGACAGACCTCCTTCTTACGACGTCATTGGTTGTTAGGATGCCAGTGTCTGGAAAGTCATATTGATGCATAATGAAAACTCGTGGCTTTGTGGAACTAAAAACCAGGCTTGATTCACCCGCAGGCTTGTATACAATTTTTGATAAATTTTTAGGCCTTTTTGCCAAGTCACCCCTAAAGAAACCTCAAGGCACCCTGGTTGAAAAAGGTCCTAAACAGTGCAAGTTACTTAAAGTGGCTTTATACTTTGCCCAAGCAGGACAAAACAACAGGGTCACTTGACTCTCATCCCCTCCGGCAGCACATGCTCACCTTTTCTCCTCCGCCACTCTATTGGCCTGTCGGGGTGAAGAAAAGTTCTGCCTAAGCTCCAAACCAACTTCTTAGAGCTCTGGGCTTTGTGAGAGCAATGGGCCAAGAAAGTAGGAGATCGTAAAAGGATCACATGATCCTTCACACCCAAAAGTGCCAGGTATTTTCTTTGCAGTTATTGCCTTGTTAGAGTAGCAAAGAAGGAAAAAAAGTACATGGCCATTTTAAAGAAGTAGTATCGCTTCACTGCACTTTTTGCTGTGTCAAGCAGTCATTAGAAGGGACGGGGTCAACTTTGAATCCGGTTTTTAAATTACTAGAAATGTACATGGTGGAAAATTATTTTTGTTTCGGATTCATTTATTAGGGTAATCATTTCGTTTTGTCATAGTAGTTATTTCACAATGATCCGTTTATGGAATTCATTTTGTATATATTCGGATTTGTTTTGTATATTCCGATTCGGTTCATATAATCGTTCCGAATTCCCAATGATTTGTATAATAGAAGTTTTGGCTGTTCTCATTTTGACGGGAGATTACCTATGCACTCTGTTTGGGTAGGCTGGAGGTGGATTCATTAGAATCTCTGAATCGTAACATACCAAATGGGAAAAAAATACATTTAGATTCCTTAATTGTTATATTTCAGAGGTTCTGATGGATCCTCCACCTTCATTCAACCCAAACACAAAAGGAATCCTCTTATTTCACTTTTTTACCTTACTGTATTTATTGCAATACGTTTCCATTTCATATGTAATGCATTTTTTATAATAATTAAAAATGTTAATGCAACATAAAAACAAATTGGATAATCTGTTATGATGTTTCGGATGCTTCAAACATTAACAAAAGGTCTGAATGAAAGGAATGCATACAAATGAATGTGTTTTGTTAGAATGTATTTTGGAATCTTTGAAATGCATTACTATTGTGTTTCGAATACATCTGAATCTCAGGATAACAAATTTTGTAATAAAAAAAAATCGCACATGAGAGAGTAAACACCCAAGGTATTTGTGTGTGTGTTTGATATAATAATATAATAATTATATGTGTGTGTGTATGTGTGTGTATATATATATATATATATATATATATATATATATATAATATATTATACAAAAATATAAAAAATTTAAAAAAAAATATATTAACAAAGTTTTAAATTTAATAAGATATTTCTCACCCACATGGTGGACCTACCTAGAAGTACATCCCAAACCACATTCTGCTGCTTCTCCTGAGTATGAGGATAGCACATGTAAGAGACTTTCAATGTTTGGAATGATTTACCGGACCTTGTGAATCACAAAAAACAACCAATATTGTATCGAAAAACTGTGTATTGTAATGCTCCCCTCTGTATGATTGGTCAGGAAAAATATAGGTTCATGAAGCATCACCTATAGCAGTCCCTGTATCTGTAAGCCAAGTAGGCCTTAAGTCTTCTGGTACGTGGCTGCCCCCAGGAGGACCATGTTAACTGGCCAGAAAGTTCAGGACGATGAACAAAAGAGCTCCTGTGGTTCCAGGAATGCATTTGTCCGCAGGAAATGGGTGGGACTGGGAATGTTGTCTGTGGGGTATGCAGGCAGGTTATCTTAGTGTCACTAGAGCAGTCAGCCAGTGTCCCTGATCACTAGTCACCTCAGTACAGTTTCACCATAGTGGCACTGTACTAGGTGGCTAATGGTTAGGGGCCCTGGCTGCTGTGGTGGCACTGTACTGGGTTATAAAAAAAAGAATCTGCTGCCAATCACTCGGTTAACTCTTACAGCCGATAGGTGTGAGAGGAAACAGTGCTGGCAGCAACATGTATCCTTTGTTTACATCTGTGATTGGTCACAGTGATCACATGATAGAGGACCAATTTTATTGGCCCTGTACCCCACTCTGTGATCTTGTGATCTGCGGCAACTGATGTACACAAACAGTGAAAAGTGGGGGAGTCATTTTTAAAGGAACGAGCAGCTTACTCCTGAGGGTGGGAGGGCATTTTAAAGTTTTTATGTACAATGGCAAAGGGAAGTGGTTAAATAAGTATAATGGTTGCTAATAATAATAATTGCTAATAATGCTATATAATAATATAAATAAATAAATATATAATATAATATAATAATGTCATCAATACGGCTATCAATGCAACTATGCTTAGCAGACATGTTAGCAGGGCTCATGCACCCAGAAGCATGTAGTACATTGTGTTTGCATGAGATTAATCTTCAATAGGAAGTTAGGGTCTATTATCTGTAATTGCCATAGTATTTTACTGTGACCTGGATGAGTCATCAACTGTCAATATGGGAAGCAATAAGATGAACAGACAGAATGGTTTATTGCAGTGAAGTGTTCTTACAAAGTAGAAAGGGAGAAATTGGTTACTGAGAATACATTTGTAAAGGGGGGGGGGGGGGGGGTGTAGTACTCCTTATTACAATGCACTGTGACTTTTATCCCTCACATATATTTACAGCCATCAGTGCTTCCTTTTTGTTATCCTTGTTATCCTTCACACTGCTTCTCTTTCCCTCACATCTTAGTCCACACGTTTTTATCGACTTTCCTGGTTACAGTAACACTGTATGCAAAGGTGTGCACAGGGTGTGTGCCTGGGCACACCATAATCGCTGTGTGCGGTGCCAATTCCCCCTATTGCTTGGCTTTTCCCCCCTCCCTCAGTGCTGCTAGCTTCCCTCCTCGGTTGCTGCGGGAGATGTTTCAGAATGGAGAGTGAGGGAGTGGGCTAGTAAATATGTAATTTACTGGCCCCTTCCTTTTCTAAATGAACACAAAAAAAAAAACACTCACTAACTGTGTTCATTCAAAACTGAAGCATAGTAAACTTGTTTACTATGCTTCAGTTTGTGAATGATCAGGAGGTCACTCAGTACAGAGCACTTCCCGTTCGCTCACTGTCCAGTGCAGTGGAGAGAAAGGCATGAGTGTTTTGAGCTTTGGGGTGCACACCCTAATGCAATAAGCTTCACACACCTATAACTGTATGTAATATCACCTGAGCACAAATCCCCGTGTGCTCAGGTCCTCGGGTAGTGTGAGTGTCACTTTCTTTCACAGAGCCGGGAAACCTGTGACTAGCAGCTTTTTACAGAACAATAAGTCTTACCGTGAGCCTTTCTGGTAGGGCTGCACCCGCTACTAAACGTAAAGCTATTTGCTCCCCCATTCAAAATGTAAAGGTTTGTGCTGCTTCTTCCCACTATGTGTAAAGCTCTGCTCTGCTTTCTTCCCACTACTTATAAATCTGTGCTGCTACTTATAATGTGTAAAGCTCTGTACTGCCCCCCCCCCCCCCCCCCCACCCTACACTGTGTATAAAAGCATGTTCTGCTCCTTGCTATTTGTAAAGCTTAGTTCTACCCCTCCCTGACTGTGTGTAAAGTTCTGTGCTGCACCCTGTTATTTTTGTAAAGCCCTGTCCTGTCCCTATTTCACTGTTTAAAGTTATGTGCTGCTTTCCCCCTACACACCATATGTAAAACTCTAAACCCCCCATGTGTAGTAGTGTATGGAAGGTATGTGTAAAGTTGTGTGTTGTCTCCCCCCCCCCCACTATGTGTAAAGTGTGTCGCCCCCCCCCCCCCCCACTATGTGTAAAGTTGTGTGTTGTCCCCCTATGTGCAAAGTTGTGTGTTGCCCCCCCCCCCCCCCCCACTATGTGTAAAGTGCTGTGTTGTCCCACACCATGTGTAAGGCTAAGTTCGCATGTAGGCGTTTTGGGGAGTTTTTCTGCTCTAGGATCAGCTCAAACGCCCAACAAGACAATTCCTATTCATTTCAATGGCCCCTGTTCACATCTGAGCGTTTTGACATTTTAAGCAAAACGCCCAACGCTCAAACTACATGAGCTTCTTTTTGGGCAGTTTACAGGCGTTTTTATTTTTTTCCATTGGCCACTTGTCAACCTAAAAACGCCTGAAAAAACGCCTGTAAATAGCAACGCCAAGATGTAAATGTAGCCTAAAATGCTGTGTTGTCCCACACCATGTGTAAAGTGCTGTGTTGTCCCACACCATGTGTAAAGTGCTGTGTTGTCCCACACCATGTGTAAAGTGCTGTGTTGTCCCACACCATGTGTAAAGTGCTGTGTTGTCCCACACCATGTGTAAAGTGCTGTGTTGTCCCACACCATGTGTAAAGTGCTGTGTTGAAGGGCAGCAAAGGTGCGCCAGGCTAAGTGTAGTAGGTGGAGTCAAGAAGGGAGTTTATTAAAATTGTCAGCCAAATGGCTACTCATAGTGTAAAGATCAACAGGCATGTAGGTAAAGAGTCCGTGGTCATTCAGGGAGGCCCTGGGATCTGTCACAGCGGGTTTGACAGGGTAGATGGATTAGCCGGCGAGGACCCTGCTGCACGGCATGAGAACCAGCGTGGAACACACTCAAGCCGTGCCGGATGTGACTTCAGAACGGGTTAGGTGACGCATTTCAAAGCTTAAGCTTTTTTTTTCAGATCTGGATAACTAGAATTCCAACCGAGTGTTCAGCTATCTCATGCATGGCAGCTTAGAAATTGAACACGTTTGTTCACTCCTTTTTAAAATGCTTTGGAAGCCCGGACATCCAGCAGTCCAGATCTGAAGAAAAAGTGGAATCTTTGAAACACGTTATCTGACACGTCACATCCGGCACGGCTCCGAGTGTGTTCCACGCTGGTTCTAATAAAGTACAGCAGGGTCCTGGCCGGCTAATCCACCCTGCTGAACACTGCCAAACACGCTGTGACAGATCCCGGGGCTTCCCTGAGTGACCACTGACTCTCTAAATCTACATTCTTGTTGATTTTTACACTGAGTAGCCATTTGGCTGATGTTTTAAGACCCCGTTCACACAGGGGCGACACGACTTGCTGGGGCGACCTGTGAAGTCGCGGTGCACAGCTCGCACCACTACCTCGTCACGACTTGCACGACCTTCATATCATTGAAGTCAATGCAAGTCGCCTCCAGGTCGCCCCAAAGTAGTACAGGACCCTTTTTCTAAGTCAGAGCGACTTGTGTCGCTCCTATTAGAACGGGTCCTGTGCTAATCAATGGCGAGCGACCCACCGCGACTTGTCAGGCGACCAAGTCGCCTGACAAGTCGCGCTAGTGTGAATGGGGGCTTAATGAACTCCCTTTTTGACTGCACCTGCTACATTTAGTGTTGCGCTCCTTTGCTGTCCTTCATTTTTTTTTCAGAGAACTGCTTCACTCTCAGGGGAGATGGCACTAGTGTTGCCATAGTACCCCATGGACCATATGAACTTTGTCATTTATAATTTGGAATTTATTGATTCAGGATTTTATAGTATATCTATCAGTTTTATCCATCATTTTTTACTTTTTTTTTTTTTTTTTTTAATTTAATTTTTTTTTCAATTGTTTTTTATTTAATTCTCAATTCAGCTTACAAACCGTTATAAGGAATTCCACAAATTTCAGACTAACCATAAATCCCCCTTCTACCCACTACCCCTATCCCTTCCATCTTCTTACTTATTTCCACCCTATCCTATGTTACACTCCTTCGTATACATTTCTATGTGCATTTACCGGACCCAAATCTTTAGTTGCCCCCCCCCCCCCCCATATTCCTATGTAATTTCTGGTCTTTTTAAATTCTGCCCATTTTCCCCATTTGTTGGAAAAGCCATCTACTTGTTTTTCGTCTCTGCTACTCATATATTCCATGTTATAAATATATTCAACTTTTCCGCACCACTCCCTTATGGTAGGGCCTTCGGTCTCCAACCATTTTTTTCGGATTGTCCCTTTCTCTGCATTTAACACATTTGGGGCAATCATATTTCTATACTGGTTTAAAGATCCATCTCTTCTATGGAATAAGCATATCCAAAGGTCGTCTGTGATGTTCACGCCTGTGATTTTTCTGATATGTTGTTGTATCGTCGACCAATATTCCCGGATTTTAGGGCATTACCACCAAATGTGAAACATTGTGCCTAGTAACTGACAATATCTCCAACACAAATTCTTTTTTACTGATTACGGTGTGTCTCTGTATCAATTCCTTGCCCCATGTTCTTCTTTCTTTTTTTAAGGTTCTGTGTGTTCCCACACAATGTGTAAAGTTCTATGTATGTGTAAAGTTCTGTGTTGTCCCACACAATGTGTAAAGTTCTGTGTTGTCCCACGCTAAAGCTCTATGTGTGTTTTCATTTTCTCTGTAGATTATCAGTTTATTTAGCTCATTTTCAGTTGGCACATGTAGCTTGTAGCACCATTTTTATGCATATGAGGGCTTATCTGAAGTGTACCAATTTATGAATGTATTTCAAAGTGACCATTCAATGTCTGCTTGTTCCCACTCACAGGCTCTCCGTAATAATTGCCAGACAGGCCATGTGTGCATATAAATATGCAGAGAAGAGCTTTTCTCTGCCTGCAGTGAATATTATGGAGGTTGTCTTTGTTTCTATAGTAACACGTCCTTTTGTATTGTTTAAGAGATTCATTTTGGGTATGGCGTGGTAGCATTTAGAAAAGTATTACCGTCTTACTGATTTAACCATTCTACCGTTGTAAGTTGTGATTGATGATGTAATCTAAATTAAAGACTATCTGTAGTCTAACAAAAAAACCTTTCAATGATTTCTAATGGCTGAGCAACAATTTTCTCTCAACTAAAATACAATTTAGCAGTATAACCTGCAAATGAGAAGTGACCACTCACATTTTTTCTTTTACTTACTTATTGCTGTTTAAAGGTGTGAAAGCACAATTAGGACAACAAACAAATTGTGAGATTGTCAGCTCCCTGGAATAAATCTAGAAGGTTAACGGAGAAGTAAAACCGTTAGCTTTGGGAGCATCTGTCAACAAATGCACACGTATACTATAGGGGGGACATGTGCTGTGAAGAAAAGCATAGCAACTTTTTTTATTCTTGGGTTGGCTAAAGGCTAGTGAAAATTTTGAGAATAGTAGCGAGAATGGCATGGTGATAGCAGATGACGGGTGATGGAAAGGGTGGAGTGGTAGCAGGTGAGGAGTGATGGGAAGGATGGAGTGGTAGCAGGTGAGGAGTGACGGGAAGGGTAGAGTGGTAGCAGGTGAGGAGTGACGGGAAGGGTAGAGTGGTAGCAGGTGAGGAGTGACGGAAAGGGTGGAGTGGTAGCAGGTGAGGAGTGACGGGAAGGGTGGAGTGGTAGCAGGTGAGGAGTGGCGGGAAGAGTGGAGTGGTAGCAGGTGAGGAGTGGCGGGAAGGGTAGAGTTCTAGCAGGTGAGGAGTGGCGGGAAGGGTAGAGTGGTAGCAGGTGAGGAGTGGCGGGAAGGGTAGAGTGGTAGCAGGTGAGGAGTGGCGGGAAGGGTAGAGTGGTAGCAGGTGAGGAGTGGCGGGAAGGGTAGAGTGGTAGCAGGTGAGGAGTGGCGGGAAGGGTAGAGTGGTAGCAGGTGAGGAGTGACGGGAAGGGTAGAGTGGCAGTAAGTGTGGAGGGGCACTGTACAGCTCATGCAGGGTCAAAGCAGGAAAAACACCCACTGCTCAAGGTAGAGCATTTTTCTTCAGATCTTCTCATCTTTAATATAAATTGGCCACACACGGAACCTAAAACTTGAAATTGTATACATGGCATAAGTGTGAGTGCACTGAGAACTGTATTTCTCTTCTCAAAATCAGTGATATTTAAAAATACAGTGATTTGTATTTGGTCGTTTTGAGACCTTTTTAAAAGTGGAATTGTGTTTGTGTTTCTTAAGAAGCAAGAAAGACAAGGTTTCGACTTTTTTGTAGATCTGCATTTTATATTACAAGCTACAGGGATGTTTGGTATACTGTATGTTCTGCTAAAATGTCCAAGAAGAGATGGATCACTCCCCATCTATACAGCTTACGGTCTCTTATAAGTAAAAATAATATCCTCACTTCTTCCAGCTGCAAAATGTGTTATGCATTTTACATATCAAGAAGGAAGGACCAGGGTCATCCGGAGTAAATGTTTTACAAGTCACTTTCTGTATGTGATTGAAATAAATCGAGAAACAGGATACAGAGGTTTTAAGAGCCAGGGAAAATTGGGGTATATACGTATTTAGAGGGAAATGTATCCTGTTAATGGCTTGATTATTTTTCCATTTACTTTTCTCAAAAATGAATAATAACATTACATTTATAGTCCTTATGTGAGTTGCATTACCACAAGGACTGACCTACCTTGCCAAATACAATATAAATTTGAGTGGCCTACAGAAAACATCACCAGTACCTTGATTGGGGTTTGTGTGAAAGTATAATCGAAAATGACAACCACCTAAGCATTACATTATTAAAGAGTGCATACCGTGTATAGAAATACGATGTCAGATTGGTGTCGGTCCAAACACGATGTTTGATCAATGTCTGTCCAACTAAATGCAATCCAAGCAGTGATATTGCAGTTACTTGTTTCATACAGGAAATAATTGTTAACCATACATGTCATGATCCTCTTCAAAGTATCTCATTGGGTTTATCTTGCCTTTTAATTGAATTGTCCACTGACAGCCACCCTTCCCCTTAGTTGTGTAGAGATGGTTAATGGAAATATGGTCATTGCAGGAAGAAAGGCTTTGATTATCACAAATGGGTAGATAGAGGATTTTAAAAGCAACACATTGTGATATTTAACGGACATGGATTGTCCCTTTTGCTTAGACTACAAAGTAGACATTCAGTCATTTTAGTGGCCAGAGAACCCTGAGGGCAGGAACACCTCCACAGTGTTGACTACAGAAATTTATGCTGGGCCCGTCTGTGAATAAAACTGTTATTTTCATACAGTTAGGCTAGCCTTGGATGGCTCGAATTTTGGCTGATTCCTGCTGAATCGGCAGAAGTTTGAGCGGTTGGTGGTCCTGCAAATACAAAAGTTAATTTGAAAAATAAATGTACCAGGTGGAAAATGTTAAGACAAAAGTGACTTCACCCTATCGGATGCAGTCACTGTCCGTGTTTGCAGCAGCCTGTAAATGCTGCGACTGGCTAAATACAATAGCCAACAACGGAGATTCCACCATACAAGCCGCTTAGGGTGCTTGTGAAAAATCGATTTGATTTTTAGGCGTGTATCCTTAAAGCCTCAAAGTCTTACACTCATCTGCCCTCTCTTCTGCCGGATCCTTAATGGGAGTCTTATTCACCAGTGCAAGGTCTGGAGAAAGTGAAGTAACCACCCGACCTCTCCACTTCGCCCAGTCAGTTAATGCCTTGCATTCATTGAGAAAAATGATAAGACATTCTGTGAATGGAACCGGTGCTGAGTAAGTGACCCCTGTGTTTCCGATGCAATAGGGTGGATGCTGGGCATGACACTTGGAAGATAGCAGCAATCACTGTAGTAGCCGTTACTATTACAGTGATTCTCCACTTCCAAAGGTCCCAAGCTGGACCAATGTAACTATGCAAAAAAAAATCCATAGGCTGGCTCCTGTCGGACGAGCATGCTGGAAAACAAGCAGCCGTCCGGCTCCTGAACAGCGCTCTCAGCCAATGGAGTGTTCTGGCGGGGGATCGTGGATCTGAACTAAGCTGTCAGGTTTTTTTTTTTTTTTTCGGGTTGAACCGAAAATCCTGATCGTGTGTACCAGGCTTTAGTAGCATCACACCACTGACATGTTTCAGGGCCAATGACCCATCTTCAGAGTGTGAAGACTCTGAAGGTGGGGCATAGGCCCTGAAACGTCCATTTAGTGGGGGTACTGTATCACCTTAGTCGCAGATTCGCTCCTTCTGCAGTACCAGTTTGGGATGTTTTTGTGGTCCTCCTAGGTTCTGCCTAGTATGTCCATTCTGGTTTCCTTCCTTCTATTGCTGGTATCCTAGTAAGCGTGCTTTTGCATCTGCTGGCGTGATCTGGCATTCCTGTGGATGAATTGTTTAAAATTGAAGGGATTGATCATCCCATATTACTAAAACAAACTTGTTTTTCTTGTAACTCACTAACTTGGTTTTATGTCCGTTTTCCAATGTGCTGTTTCTGCTTTTGTATTGACCGCGTTTCTTTTCCATAGATAAAATTCATTATGAACATTGAGCCCCTAAGACAGGGCAAGATTGCCAAGTAGAAATGAGGGGGGGAAAATGCAAAAAGAAAAGTAATGCAACCACCACCTCTAAGGATTGGGAAGCTGCAGTATGTAACCTATTTGTTGCCCATAGACATTGGACGATAGTCTACTGATCTGGCTATTTATTTTTTTTTTTTGATCCGGCGATGATCTTATGCAAGGTACATAAAGACACTACCAGCTGAAGCTCAAAAGCATAAAATTGCTTTGGGCGGGTTACATAACCTTGTCCAGTGGCTCATTTTTGCTAGGGGTGTCTGCAAAATTTGCTAAATACGAATAGTCACCCAGGACCTGGAGGCCAGCACGGATACCTGCACATTCACCCTCTGTTGTTACTGGCCATAGTTCTTGCAACAAATCATGAGGCTGTAAGTATACTGTATATCCTAAAGCCTAGTACACACTATTCAGGGTTTTTTTTTTTGTCAACCCAGCGGGTGGAACCCAATGGCTGAGAGCAATGATTGGATGGCGATCGTCCGACCTTTTTTGGTCATGCCCCTTCGACAGCAGCCAGCCGAACGCCCGGCGACTGTCGAACTGGCCTTACACAGGCAGAAATTTGGCCGGTTTCTATTGAACCGGCTGATTCCACCCGATATTCGGCCTGTGTGTACAGCACATGAAGTCCTTTTATGTTTTCTAAAGTATGTTGTGGGAAATAGATAAATAAATAAATCATGGCATTCAAATGGATTGGTTATGTCTACAGTTGACATTAGATAACACAACCTTTCCCAACCTTTTTATCCCAGAGAAAACCCTTGAAATAGTTTTCATATGTCAGGGGACCCCTGCTATAATTTTCCATGGGGGTCATTGGGAAAATGCCCCTCATTTCCATGTTTAGTCTGAATGCCACCCCTAGAGCTTGTTTGTTTGCTTCAAAATGTGGCATTGGACATGCTTTTTGAAGAACTCTGAATGCCAGGCAAATCCCCAGTCACTAAATAAAATGGTAAGCTTACAGTCTTGTTTACACATTGTGTTTGCGTTGCTTCAAAAATAATACCGCAATGTCGCTTTCTTGGTGCTTCAAAGCCTCTCTAGAATTCCATGATAAAGCTTGCTTACAGCACCTGCGGGTTTTGAGAGGTTTTTATTCCGCTTTAGCTTCGCTTTGTTTTGGAGATATTGCAGGTATGGGATATCCCAGGATGTTTACTGGGAAACCCAACAAGCGAACCGGAGAGACCTCATCAGCAGTCCCTTCTGGTTCATGTGTATATATTCTGGGAGTGTCTGGTGCAGATGTCCTGTCTGGTGAGCGAGGTTCAAGCTGGAGCTGAGCAACTGGCAGATAGCACACATGGTGTGCAACATAGAATCCGGTCACACGTAAACAAGGAAGTGCCGTTTATCGGCTTTTTTCGGCTTACACTGACAGTGTGTGGTGAGGAGTGCTGATCAGCGCCATCTCCTCGCATAGGAGACCTGTACAGGTGATCAGGGCACTGATCATCAGGGCCCTGATTACAGTACAATCTAAATGAAGAAATGTCATCAGGACACCAAGGATTCCCCATGGTCACACAGTACATACGCAACATTTCGGAGCCATGCAGGGCCCCTTCGCCAGGCAAGTGACCAGATTACAGTACAGCCCCATTAGTGACACCAATCAGTCCCCACCAGTGACACTAATCAGTGCCTATTAGTGATGCCAGTCAGTGCTGCCTTTTAGTGCTCATCAGTGCGGCATATTGGTGCCTCCTCATCAGTGGCACCTAATCAGTTCTCTTCAGTGCCGCCTCATCAATGCCCATCGGTGCAGCCTATTGGTACCTATCAGTGCTGCCTCATCAGTGCACATTAGTGAAGGGGAAAAATAACCGTTTTATCTAATTTACTAACCGAAACTAAAACTTTTTTATTTTTTTTAGCAAAAAAAAAAAAAAAACCACAGCAGTGATTAAATACCACCAAAAGAAAGCTCTATTTGTGTGAAAAAAATGTAATTTGGGTACAATGTTGCATGACCGCGCAATTGTCCTTTCAAATTGTAACTGAAAGCTGAAAATTGGCCTGGGTAAGAGTACCCAGTAGGCAAGTGGTTAAAACAAATTGAAAATCAACACACACGCGGCATTTGATAAGCTTTATTGAAGCTTCAAAAAAGCATCATCGAAGCATCAAGAACACATCCAAAGAGCATGTTGAAGTGGTAGGCGATTTTAATGTGTGCGAATGTCGAATCAAGAGTAAATGAGCCCTTACAGTCAGCTTAAAAAGAGTATAAATGTCACCTTGCGGGCTCTGCCAAGTGGTGTTGGCTTTGGAACTATGCAGGTACTGTCCGATGGGAAGACAATGCAGATACTGTCAGATAGGAGGAACCCTAGGGTTCCATGGATCCTTTGTTGAGAATGGCTGAGATAACTTGAGAATCGTGTATGATTTACAGTAGCTCGGCAGACTCCATGGAGTATTTGATGCAACTCGTCTATCCTTGTATACAAGTCATTAGGCCACTAATTAGATTGTGATAGATGACATCAACCTTTATTTCTAAATTAAGTCTCTGGAAGTAGTGCAAAGGTCAGAAGGTGAAGTACAGTCTTTTTTTTCTGCATATCAGGTTTTCAGTTTGTCTCTTAGGTTTATTCACAGTTTAACCAGAGTCATTCACAGGATGCAAAAAAATTAGTGAGTGTTTTTTTCCAAATCTTTAATTCAAATCTATCAATACCTTCCAGGAGCTCACAGTAAATCTAAAGTCCAAAACAAAAATTTTATATATTTTTATCGTTTATCAGATGTGGTGGCTTCATTAGTTTTCTTTTTTTCAGGACAAGTACATTTTTGGCAAGTACTGAAAATTACATGTTTTTCTGCCAGAAATCTTGAGTCAATATAAACTTCCTATGGTGAACTGAAATCTCAAACAATGTTAGCTTTTCAGCAATAGGAACCCCCACTATGTAATGGAGATGTGTTCTGGAAGGCTTGTTCACACCTGAAGGACAGTGCTGCTCCTCCATGGATACAATACAGTGAGTGAGAATCTTCACCTTTAGGATAGGAAGCGTGTTACTGTTAGGATCATCAGGTTAAATAAAAGGGGCACCAAAGCCTAAAATAGAAGCGATCACATCCAAGGACTGGCTGGCAAGCTGCAATATAGTCAGTTTTTGTTTTCAGGTTACACCCTCAAGTGGTTCTAAAAGCAGAAGGTTTATTATTTATCCTAATGCATTATGCATTAAAGTGTAACTTTACTCTCTGTCAACATCGACTATTTTATTCCTTATGCTGCTACCATAGGTAAATAGCTAGGAAAGCGTATCATCATATTTATTTATTTTACCTTCAGTTACTTCCTGGTTTCTTGCCTAGGCAAATTTCATACATCCCACGATTATTCCTTCCTTCCAAGAGGCAGGAGAGGAGACATGCCTGCCTCTCCTGCTGTCATATCTGAATTTAGAGGCAGAAGGATTCTGGGAAGTAAACGCTACATGAATCCTCTGCCCTTACTCAAGATGGCCACAGTCAGAAATACTAGGGGGGGGGGGTGTTTTTCAATGTGATTTCTTAGCAAAATAAAGCTTGGAGGCATGGATGAAGGGGGGGGGGGGGAGTTTGCTTTGAATATTAAAAATTAAGCAGCATTATTGGTTTGTGGTGCTCAGATGCAGTGAATTTCCACTTTAAGGTTAAAAAACCTGGAAAATGTCCATTCACAGGAGCACGGCTCAGAAGCAAGCCTGATCGAGTGCCCCCCATGGCAGGAGGCTTGCTATTGGGGGCATTTGGCAGGAGCGGAGGAGTCAGGACCGCCAATGGGGGACCCAAAAAGAAGAGGATTGGAACTGCTCTGTGCAAAACCATTAAACAGAACAGGTAAGTATAACATGTTATTTAACGACTTTAAGACCGGAAGGATTTGCCCCCTTAATGACCAGGCCCTATTTTGCGATTCGGCGCTGCGTTACTTTAACGGACAATAGCGCGGTCGTGCGACGCTGTACCCAAATAAAATTGACATCCTTTTTTTCCCCCTCAAATAGAGCTTTATTTTGGTGGTATTTGATCACTTGTGTGATTTTTTTTTTTTTTTTTTTTTGCGCTCTAAACAAAAGAGGGACAATTTTGAAAAAAAAAACTATTTTTCACATTCTGCTATGACATTCTCAAAAAAAAATTTAAACTTTTTGTAACATTTTAGCACAATTTTTTTTGTTTTCTGCTACAAAGTTTTGGTAAAAAAATTTGCAATAAGCGTATTTTGATTTGTTTGCGCAAAAGTTATCACATCTAACTATGGGAAAGATTTGTCTTTTTTTTTTTTTTTTTTTTTTTTTTTTTACTAGTAATGGTGGCGATCTGCAATTTTTTTTGCTGGACTGTGACTTTGCGGCGGACAGATTGGACCCCTGACTGACATTTTTTACACTTTTGGGGGGTACCAGTGACATTACTACAGTAATCAGTGCTAAAAATATGCACTGTTACTGTAATAATGGCACTGGCAGGGAAGGGGGTTAACCCTATGGGTGATCAAGGGGTTAAATGTGAGCCTAGGGGAGTGATTCAAACTGTGGGGGGCGTGGCTTTTGAGATGACCATAGATGCATGTGATCCTATATAGAAGGATCACAGGGGCTCTGTGATCATCCCAGGGAGAAGGACGGTCAGCTGTGTTTACAACAGCCAACCCTCCTTCTCTCTCGATCGTGGGTGTCAGGCGGCAATCAAAGCCTCCAGACATGCATCGGCTTCCCTGCTGACGATCGGGGGCCGAAGCGTGCTGTCGGTGGCGCGCATTTGTCCCCTAACTTCTCCCAGGTGTGCAACGTAGATCTGCGTCGTTTTGCCTGTATAAGCCAGCCTGCCGCAGTAAATATACAGGAGCTGGTCAGCGACTGGTTAAAAAAATAAATAAATAAAAGCTTTAGAATCACATTAACATAAAAATCAAGATGTCCGTTACATCCAGTTTGCCCAAACACAAATTTAAAATGTGTTTGTATTGTAATAGAACGTTTGGTTGAGATGTATATCTTGCAGTCCCTGCACAGCAGAGCTCAGAATGGAAGAGGGGAAAAAGCAGCACAGGGATGCACTGCTGCAGCCACTGTTCAGGTATTCTGGCAGCTGGAACTCGTGGCTGTCCGAATACAAACCCAGCAAGGTGGGGAGGGGGGTTCATCTATCCACAGCATTTGTGTGGAAGGAGGAATCTGTTTATTTAGTTCAGCCTGCAGGCTGAATGGAAGACTTTTATTAGTGTGGCCAGCTTTAGGAGCAAGACCTATAAGCGTTATTTTAACTGTAGCAGAAAAAAATCTTTTGTTCTATACTGTGTGGCAGAGCTATGTAAATCTCAGAACTGGCTGGATAGATAAATCATTTATTTACTGGTTTGTCCGGAGTTCTGCTTTAAGCCGGGTTTGTAGAAGGTGCTTTTATAGTTCTGTCTCTTGTTTAAAGATTGTGCCGCCTACAGTTCAAAGATTAGTGATAAGAAAGAGTTATGTGTCATCCGGTTTCATCACAGCCGGGTTTATAGCATTGTGATTATGATAGCTAATGCGGACAGTGAATCCGCCTGTCTCTGATCTCTCATTCTGGCTGTTATAGCCATAGGTCTCTTCACAGAAGGATCAACAGGCTTACAGAAGGGCTTTTCATTAAAGTGAAAGGAGGCTGTGGTGGGCATGAACAGCCAATTAGATATCTACACAGTTGAAACACATGAACTATCTTATCCGCCAAATGATTTGTAAGGCCTTGCTCACATGGGGATATTGGATCCGTGCCCCATACAGGGCTGTGTGTGCCCATGCATGGAACACAGGAGTTTATCCCCATGCTGGCATTCCAGTAGAGGTCTAATGGGATGCAGCGGCTGCATGGACACAGCGCTGCTCTCAATGTGACATCCGTGTAGGTGCAGGTGTATGACCCCGAACGCACCCAGGGCGAGTTTATTGACCTATACCCACAATGATGTTATATTGGGACACAGTGGCTGTGTCCATGCAGGAGGCGAATTAGGACAAAAATACATTTCATTATGATTAAAGTGATTGTAAAATCTCGTTTTTTCTTTTTAGTTAAAAATAACAAACATGTTCTACTTAGCTGCTGTATGCAGTTGGTTTTGGCACAGAGCAGCCCAGATTCTCCTCTTTTTGGGTCCCTCTTCAGTGCTCCTGTCCCCTCCCTCTTGTTGAGTGGCCCCACAGCAGCCAGCTTGCTATGGGGGCACCCGAGCCGAGCCACACCTCCCTGTGTCCATTCAGACACGGAGCCCCAGCCCCACCCCTACCCCCTTTCTCTCCTCATTGGCTGACGACCTTGACCACAGTGGCACCATGCTGTTGTCTCAGCCAGTAATGATGGGAACCCAAGGCAGCCAAGACACTCTTGCAACATCGCTGGATCTAGATGGGGCTTAGGTAAGTATTAGGAGGGCTGTGGGGCGGCCACTGCACACAGAAGGCTTTTTATCTTAATTCATAGAATGCATTAAGATGAAAAACTTCTGCCTTTACAACCCCTTTAAAATTGAGCAATGTACAGCTGCAATTTTGCATGCACCCACACTGCCCCCCCCCCCTCAACTAAAGAAAAAATAAATAAAATCCATTGACACAGACAGCAGGACTCAGCCCCGCCCCAGCTCCTGCTGCCAATGGCTCCTGCTGCTATCAATCTATCCAACGAGGACCCGAGATAGCGACTGGAGCCGCTGGGCTCGTGCTCGTCACTGGAACGATCGGGTTCAGGTATGAATAAGGGGGGGTCTGGGGACAGCTGCAGCACCAAAGGTTTCTCACCTTAATACATAGAATGCATTAAGGTGAAAAACCCTGATACTTTACAACTCCTTTTAAATAAAACGTAACGCCTTAAAGACTGCCCGCCGCACATTTACTGCGGCAGGCTGGCTCTCCTGCGCGAACCGAGGTAGCAATACGTTGGTTGCGCGCATGGGCTCAGCGTTCTCCCACCCCCACTAGGCAGCGGGGAAGCCAATCCACAGGGGGCCGGCGGCCGTGATTGCCGCCAGGCACCCGCGATCGATCCTCGCTGAGAGAGGACGGTCAGTTGTTGTAAACAAAGCTGACCGTTCTTCTCTCTGAAAGCATCAGAGTGCCTGTAATCCTTCTATATAGGATCACAGGTCTCTATGGTCATTTCACAAGCCCATCCCCCAGTTACAGTTAGTAAACACTCCCCTAGATTCACACTTAACCTTTTGATCACCCCTGGGTTAACCCCTTCCCTGCCAATGTCATTATTACAGTAACCGTGCATATTTTTAGCACGGATTACTGTAGTAATGTCACTGGTCCTCCCAAAAGTGTCAAAAATTTCAGTTAAGGGGTCTGATCTGTCCGCCGCAATGTCGAAGTCCTGCTAAAAATCACAGATCGCCGCCATTACTAGTAAAAAAAATATAAATTAAATAAAATTGACACAAATCTTTCCCCTAGTTTGTAGACGTGACAACTTTTGCGCAAACCAATAAAAATACGCTTATGGCAATTTTTTTTTTGGGGAATGTTTTATATAGCAGAATATGAAAAATATTATTTTTTTTTTCAGAAATGTCGCGCTTTTTTTTTTTTTTTTGGTTTATAGTGCACAAAATAAAAATTCTCACAGGTGATCAAATACCATCAAAAGAAAGCTTTATTTATGGTAAAAAAAGGAAATCAATTGTACAGCATCGCACAACAGCGCAATTTTTCGTTAAAGTAACGCAGTACCGAATCGCAAAAAAAATGGCCTGGTCATTAAGGGGGAAAATCCTTCTGGTCCAGAAGTGGTTAAACAAAAATTGAGTTCTTCACATTTTGCCTGAAGATGGGTTTATCCTTCTTTTAATTAGAAAGTTAGCATAAACCTTAGTATAGAGGTGACGGCATATGCCATAAATTTTGATTTTGATTAACTGTTTTGATAATATACAACACTGATGCCTTATGTATGAAATAAATTGGATTCATTTTTGGTAAAATGTAACTTGATAGAACACTATGAAAAACCTGTGTCCTGTTCATTAAATGGTGTGTTCCATAGTTTGGTTTGGGAGTAGTGCTGTTTCTAATTTGTTTCTAAATGATGCAGAGTTTGGGATTAAACGTACATTTTCAGTGTTTGCAGATGACACAAAGCTATGTAGTGTAATAGAAACCATGCAAGATGTGTCAAGCTTTTAAACAGACCTAAACACATTTGGGGATTGCGCAATTGCATCGCAAATTAAAGAAGCTTTAGTTATTGGCTTTGGACGAAATAGTCAAAGCTAGATCCTAGCTTTTTTTTTTTTTTTTAAAGTCTAATTCCACTTTTTACATACCACGTTTCATGGTATTCCCATGCCTAGGCTGCAACACAGAACATGGTACAATTCCTCACCATATATCACAAAGCCCTCTTATAGAAGAGAAGCCAACGGGTTTCAGGGTCGCAAAAAAAAGCCTCTTTTTTCAAGTCCTCAAACTATGTAGGCACCATCAAATAGGGGGTCAATCCGCCCCCAGCAACCTCTTGGGGAACCCTAGTGTTCTTCAGAATTCTGGTTCAGAATAGCTGGGCTTCTACTGTATTTCTTTGTTAAAATAATGGTAGCAACAATTTAAAATATAAATTTGGGGCAGGCGCACTGGATAAGGAACGATGGCAGGGTGCTGAGACCTGGCTTAAAGGACTTCTTTGCTTCTATTGGGAACTTTGACAAGTAAAGTGGTGTTAAACCCATATACAAGGATTTACTATATTGCAGCTTACCAGTGCCTCGATGTGGTGGCTACATTAGTTTTTTTCCATTTTTTTTTCTCCTTCTTTTTACCTGGTGATCCAGCTAGCAACTCTGTTGTTTTTCAACTTGCTTTTAACAGACCTGGCTGTCCAGCAGAAGTGGCAGATAGATTAAGACAACTATTAACCACTCACAGGGGTTCTTTCAACTGTCCGCTTTTATGCATTTATGTAAAACCTTTATCAGAGCCCTGTAAAAGTGATCAGGTGGCTGTAGAGCTGCTTGGAACACTTTTACCAGAAAGGTCCCCGCCGGCTAAAAAAACCAATGCAGCTGCAGCTATGATCTTGGTATATCCACTTGCTCTCAAGGATGTACAGGTATTTGGAAGTGGTAATTATATTAAAAAACAGCTAATACTGGGCTGTGCAAACGTTAACACTAAAGCGGGACATACATGGATTGAAATTTGGCCGCTTTAGCAGGGACCAGCTGAATTTTGATCCATGTATGGGTCAGTCGGTTGTGCAGAAGTTGATTTGTCAGGCTGCTTTAGGTGTACAGTAGGTAGATTTGGCCAATTTTCATTTGTCATTCAGAAGTTCTGTCAAACTTTTTCTGTTTCTGATGGAGGTTTTGTCCAGTATTGATTCCCGGTACTTCCATTCTGTGATCCTGCCTCTACTATAATGGAACGTGTTACTTCCATTCTGTGATCCTGCCTCTACTATAATGTAACGTGTTGTTTTAAGGTATGGGCATGTTGGAAACCACTTAACAGTTCTGGAATTGTAAAAATGTACAAATTAATGTTTTTTATAATTATGATGGACAGGAATTTGTCATTCCCTTCAGTAAAAGAAGCATATGGTTATATTATGGCATACTTGGACTTTAAGGAGGAATTCTACCTCTCCCAATTAAACTTTGTATTCCTTGGTAACCCTTTCTGTATGTAAATGAAAAAATAGATACTTACTAGTTCATGGAGCCATTCCAGCCCAAAGCTCCTTCTCTGGGTTCTGCTCGCCATGTGCCATCCTGGATTGATATCCTGTGCATGAGCAGACGTTCCGTTCCCTGCCAGGTCCTATAGACCCCAGGGCAAGCCTGCGTATGCATGAAAACGCAAAGTCTTTGTCCATGTGCAGACACGCCACTGGTCTCTACCAGTCTTTGGGACCTAAAAGATGCAGTATGTGTCTTTGCATGCTAGTGCAAATTTTGGCTTGCACAGACATGCTGTAGGACCCTGCCAGGTTCTATAGACCCATGCGCTAGATTAGGGCAGATATTTTACAGCATACTATACATAGCCAGGGGAACAGATGAAACCTACTACAGCAGAATGAGCAGCCAATTGGATACAAGGATCGTGAGTACAACAGACCTTGTAGAGCCTGTGTGGTTTATCTTACGGTCATATCGGCTGTGTGCTGATACGGGGAATCGGTTACCCAGTATCTGGGACCACCCTTAGCCGTGCAGGCCGGACATGATACACCTTAGAGCAGGGATTCCCAAACTATATTATGCTAATGTTCAGCTTGGTTTGATGGACTGCTCTGGCTCCTGCTATTCATATCACAGCTTCATTGTGGCTCTTACAGCTTTGACCATTGAAGCTTCTGATACTTACAGTGGATTCTGATATCAAAGTGGATACAGCTTTAACCACTTCCTGCCTGCCATGTAGCAGAATGACAGCCGCAAAGTGGGTAAGCTATCGTGACTGGGCGTCATATGATGTCTAGCAGGATAAGCCGCACGCAACAGTAAAGCACAACTAATGTGCAGCATTACTAAGCAGGGAGCCAGGCCAGCTTATGAAGTCAGTAAATACTGTATGCCCAACCTACATGTATAATTACAAATAACACATAGAAGCAAGGCTTTTTAAAGTTTGACCTGTACTATGCCTAAAAAGGCATCAACATTCAGATTGTCTTTTAATGCTGTATTTGACCATAGCTAGCTGTGCATGAATGCATTTGCTCAAAAGTCTGAATCTTTACTATTTAGTAAACTTTAAATATTTTTTTAAAGTAACTCCCCTCCCCACAAAATCCATCCATTTCTCTATGCTTTATTATGTTGAGAAATTACTTTGAAAAACCAACCCCCCTAAGCATTTCTACCCATAGCCATCTTGGGTAAGGGCAAATGATTTATGTAGCATTTACTTCTGGAATCCATCTGCTTTGATCACGCATGCATGCAGGAGGGTCTGCTTGGCTAAGAAAACCACTCCTCTTCTCCTCTCCTGAAGACTCCTGGGATGTATGACATCATTTGCCTAGCAAGAAACCAGGTAGTAGCTAAAAAAATGTTAAAAATAAAAAAAATCTTAAAATAAGTAAATTGAATATATTTTCCTATTCATTTACTAATGCTAGCAGCATGTGGATTAAAAATAATCAATGTTGATTAGAAAATGAAGTTCCAGTGAGAGAGAGAGACCAATAAATTTACAAATGCCCTTGGAAACACCCAGCTTTCATCTTTTTAAACCTATGCAGAAATGCTTAGCGAGCACCCCGTCACGGTGATGTACAGAGTGAACTAACTGATGGCACCCAATCAGATGAAACTGCTCAATGTTTTCACTTCAGTAACTTGAGATCTGATTGGATTATTCTTGTGATTAGCAAACCGATTTTCAAAACTGGTCCTTTGCAGATTTCTGTTTCTTCTGAATATAGTCATGAGGACTCTGCAGTCAACAATGATTGATTGATTGATTGATTTCAGTTTTCACTTAAGCAATTAGTAATTCAGTGCCTTAATAGTGCCCCATCCTTGGTGTCCTTGGCGTCAGTGGAAGAAATCGTGCCCCAACGGTATTGTCAGCTGAAGGAATATTGTCCCATCATTGGTTTCAGTTGGAGGAACAATGCCCTGTCACTGATGTCATTGGAAGGACTAGTGTTCCATCATTGGTGTCATTGGAAGGAATAGTGCCCCATCGATGGCGTCATTGGAAGGAATAGTGCCCCATCGATGGCGTCATTGGAAGGAATAGTGCCCCATCGATGGCGTAATTGGAAGGAATAGTGCCCCATCGATGGCGTAATTGGAAGGAATAGTGCCCCATCGATGGCGTCATTGGAAGGAATAGTGCCCTATCGATGGCGTCATTGGAAGGAATAGTGCCCCATCGATGACGTCATTGGAAGGAATAGTGCCCCATCGATGGTGTCATTGGAAGGAATAGTGCCCCATCGATGGCGTCATTGGAAGGAATAGTGCCCCATCATTGGTGTCATTGGAAGGAATAGTGCCCCATCGATGGCGTCATTGGAAGGAATAGTGCCCCATCGATGGCGTCATTGGAAGGAATAGTGCCCCATCGATGACGTCATTGGAAGGAATAGTGCCCCATCGATGGTGTCATTGGAAGGAATAGTGCCCCATCGATGGCGTCATTGGAAGGAATAGTGCCCCATCGATGGCGTCATTGGAAGGAATAGTGCCCCATCGATGGCGTCATTGGAAGGAATAGTGCCCCATCGATGACGTCATTGGAAGGAATAGTGCCCCATCGATGGTGTCATTGGAAGGAATAGTGCCCCATCGATGGTGTCATTAGAAGGAATAGTGCCCCATCGATGGTGTCATTGGAAGGAATAGTGTCCCATCGATGGTGTCGGTGGAAAAATAGTGTCCATCAGTTGGTGTCGGTAGAAGAAATCATGCCTCTAGGGTCAGCTAAAGACCAGCAAAGGGCCCCTGTCTAGCCAACAGTTTGGGGACCACTGGTCTCTTACGATTTATTAGTTATACTTCAGACAGCAACTTAACGTCATTGCAAAAAAAGCATTTCAGAAAGGCTGCTAGTAACATTCACAAACAATTTCCAGGTGTTGTTGACCTGAATCTTAATTTATTCTTTGCTTGGCTGTAGTTCATCATTACCCCTCACTAGATTTCAAGTATTTTGTCTATTTTTGTCCAAAAGAAAAATAAATCCTTCTCTGGTTAGTTGTGTACATTGCAAAGATGTTTTTATTTTATTTCTTTAGCAGACTTCATTGCGGCATTTGTACATGTAGCTCACACGATTCCACTTACTTTCCTCTTCCTGCACTCCTCTCTTTATCTTCCTGTACATTGAGTGAGACGGCCTTCCTGCTGTAGTAAAAATATCGGTCGTAAAACTGCTGGGAACAACGCTGAGCCAATGACATGAGCAGGAAACAACTTTTCTGGGTCAGTTCTATTTACGGACAGGGAACAGAATCCCTCTACAAGAAAACCATGTTTAAGTTTTAGAAAGTAATAGCTGGCTGCAGATTGATCTAGAAAGCTTCTGTATTCTTTAATAAATCACAAAAACGGCTTATACAGCAATGTTTTTTTTTTGTGTGATTTTAAAGTCTTATTTTATTTTATTTTTTTTCTATAAAAACAAACAAACCAGTTATACTTACTCTGTGCAGTTGCACAGAGTGGCCCGGATCCTCCTCTTCTGTGCTCCTGGTCCCTCCCTCCTGTCGAGTGCCCCCACAGCAAGCACTTTGCTATGGGGGCACCCGAGCTGAGTCCCAGCTCCCTGTGTCCAGTCATACACAGAGCCACGGCCTGGCCTGGCCCACCTCCTCTCTCTCTCATGATTGGCTAGCTGACTTTGACAGCAACGAGAACCAGTGGCACCGCAGCTGTGTCTCAGCCAATCAGGAGGGAGAGTCTCAGATGGCAGAGACACTCGTAGACATTGCTGGACAGAGACAGGCTCAGGTAAGTATAAGGGGGGGGGGGGGTCTGCTGCACATAGGCATTTTTATCTTAATGCATAGTATGCATGAAGATAAAAAAACCTTCTGACTTTACATCCCCTTTAATTGTTAACAAAAATGGAGTTACTCCTTAAACTACAAAAAAACAATCTTGTACCATAGGTATCTCTAGGTTAAACCCATGCTTTATACATATTTTGACTTTTGCAAAAGTCTGTACTGACACACCCCTGGCATATCCATTAACAAAGTGTGACCGTACTGAAAGCTAAAAATTGGCCTGGACTGGAAAGGGGTAATGTCTGGACTTGACGTGGTTATTAGATGGGATGTATATTCATATAGCCGCGTTGTCAACTGTAAATTTCTTTAATTGCGTTTTTATTGTGATTTTTATAGCTGCAGTTTCTCAATATAGTCCTCTCCCTTTACTACTTTAATAATCCACTGTTGCCTGGCAACCCATACGTTGTTAGCTTTTAAGGAAATGTATAGCAAGTGTCTGACTTTCTTTCCCTGTGTAGTCATATTATATTATATGGTATGTATGTAGAGCTGCACGATTCTAGATAAAATGAGAATCACAATTTTTTTTGCTTATAATAAAGATCACGATTCTCAGCGTGACATCTTTCACATTATACAGAGAAATTGGGCTAACTTTACTGTTTAGGCCTCTTGCACACTGCAGCTTGAAAAAGCTCCGTATAGCTTTTTTTTTTTTTTTTCTAAGCTAAAATGCAGCCCAATAATTGTAATGTCCGTTGCACACAGGCGCGTAAACAAGCAGCGTGCATTCTTCAGTAAAAACAAAATAGAAAAATCGTCAGTAATAAAGAAAATATGCTCAAATACATAAAAAAAAAAAAACTGATGAAAAAGTACAAAAAGGAGTATCTTGTGCAAGAGGCCTTACATGAATGAACTGTTTAGTTTCATTGAAGTGTATTTTTCCCCAAAAAGTGCATTTGAAAGACTGGTGTGCAAATACAGTGTGACATTTTTTATCTCTCAGCGCTGAGCACTTGATAAACATTTACTGGCTGCTATGTTTTTTTTTTACACAATGAACGTAAACCGTGCCAAAAAAAAATTAATTTTGGCAAATAAAAAAAATAGCATATGCCATTGAACCTCTTACTTGAGAAAATGCTGGTCTGTATGTACTGTGGATATTTTAAATGATAACCTGCAAAACAATCTTTGAGAGTTTACTTCTAGTGGTTTTGTTTATTTCATGAACTTTGCTCTCACTACCCTGTTGGCTTTTTTATGTATTCTGTATTATGGGGAATACAACAGAAGAGGGGATGAGTGGGAAGCACCTTCTACTCCAAGGTACATGGGAACCTCTACATATTCGAGGTGGAGGGGGACCCCTACAGCTCCAAAGTAGGTGGGAAACCCTACAATTCCAAAGTAGGCAGTAACTCCTATAGCCCCAAGGTGGGGGGTCCCCCCTATAGCCCCAAGGTGGGGGGCCCCCCCTATAGCCCCAAGGTGGGGGACACCGTTACAGCTCCAAGGTGGGTGGGAATACCTATAACCCCAAAATGGGTGGGACCCCTCACAGTTCCAAGGTGGGAGAAACCTCTATGGCTCCCTGGTGGGCATCCCTACAGCTCCAAGGTACGCAGACACCCTATGGCTAGAAGGTGGGAGAACACCACTGTGGCTCCCTGGTGGGCATCCCTACAGCTCCAAGGTGGGCAGACACCCCTATGGCTAGAAGATTGGCCGGATAAAATTCTAGTTTCAAGATGGGCAGCACACACAAAGCATCAAATTGGGTGGGAACACCCACAGCTGCAGGAGGCGGGCAGTACTATGGGAGCGTATATAATTTCTGGAGTCACCAATGCAATCAATCCATTTGATGGCTCACCCCACCAGATATCAATTGAAAGATCATTTTGGGTGGACTTATGCTAGCCAAACACCATTTGAAAAATCGTGGCAAACAATATGGCCATCATGTAAATTAATCAGCTTCTCTTTTTTTTTTTTTTTTTTTTTGCTTTTGGGTCACGTATGGGCAATACCAACAGTTTAGTTTTTAATGGATGAGAAAGACATTAACCGTTAAATGTATCATCTGTTCAGCAGAAGTTTTCCGAACTCTTTGATTTTTTATTTTTTTTTTGCCTCAAACATCACAACTGATTTTCGATTGGTGCCCACTCACTAGACGAAAAACAAACTGTCCACATGACAGATTATCAAATTATTTATTGTCTAGTGTATGGGCACCATTACCCTTTGAGGGACCAAATTCTAAAGTTTGCAATAAATTCCAGTGTGACAAATCCCTTATTTGTAGTCAAATATAGAAATGCAGGATAGTCCGGTGTGGTCATCAGCCGCATTTATTCCCTATACTAACTTACGTCTGATTTGGAACAGATATTTTTGATCTAATTACTTAAATATATCACATTCCACTAGTGCAAAGTATAATATCGGGTGTTACCCATGGCCGTTGTACAAAGCTTAGAGCTAATGGTGGATGATTTGGACCAATCTGCAACTCTAAATTCTAGTAATAACTGTGTGATTTTGCCGAATAAAAAACAAATGCTTTGGATAAGGACCTGCTTTATTGTGCAATCCTTGATTGATTGTGCACCTCCCTGACCAGATCTGTAGCTTACATCACTCAGTAGTGTTGCCTCATCTCCATTGAACATAATGAATCTAGCAGTTGTTCATTGATATCTGAATTGTTTGCACAGCGATGATAGCAGGAGATACCAATCACAGGAGGCAAGGGCTCTGAGAACACCTGTATGCTATTTAGGTACTAGTTCTATTTTTGTATAGAGTAGAGTCTGTTTCCATGACATAATTCCTATGCCTTCGGGGCGGATATCAAACACCAGATGAAATCTGTCTGCATATGTCTAATACTGGATATCAACAGGAGCAACATTTTGTAACTCACCATTTTTATGCGATATTGTTACATTAACTATTAGGCTCCATGTACACGGGACGTTGTAAATGGCCGTTTAGGAGCAGTTGGGCGTTTTTTTTTCAGAAGCTCTTGAACCCACCTCTATGTTATCTTATCTGTCCATGTACACAGGGTCATTTACAGTCATTTGCAGGCAGTTGAGTTCAGGGACATTTTTTGGAACGCAATTATTTGTGTTCGAATGTGTGTTTCCCGGCGTTTTAAACGCAAAAACGCGACCGAACGCGGCCGAACCCACGTTTATCGTTCGCGTTTTTCCATTTTAAAGGGGAATCATTTTTTTGACCTCTAGGAACGGTTCTAAACGCAAACACCCGCTAAACGCGGGTGCAAACGCGACCTAACGGACGTTTCAAACATCCTAAAAATTCCAGCATTCAAAGGGACTTTTAACAACGTCCCGTGTACATGGAGCCTTAACTGTATTTCAAATGCTTCAATAAAAATTATTTCACATGAACATGTATTAACACTTTCCATAGACTGGTGGTAATCAGTTGGGAAGCGCTGATATATCTTGGGGAAAAAAAAATACATTTTGGCATGATAAGTCCCGGTTCACACTACCGCGACTTGTCAGCCTGACAAATCGCGGTCAATTCTGTGCTATGGGAACCGTTCTAATAGGAGCGACTCAAGTCGCTCCGACTTAGAAAATAGTTCCTGTACTACTTCGGGGCGACATCGGAGCGACTTGCATTGACTTCCATTATGTGAAGTCCGTGCAAGTCGCGCCGAAGTCGCGGTGCACGCGACTTCACAGGTCGCCCCCGAAGTCGGATCGCCATAGTGTGAACCGACACTTAATCCTATAAACGATACCTAAAGTGATACTAAAGTCTTATTTTATTTTTTGGTTAAAAATAACAAACCTATTATACTTACCTCCTCTGTGCAGTTGATTTTGCCCCGATCCTCCTCTTCTCAGGTCCCTCGCCGGGCGCTTCTGGCCCCTCCCTCCTGCTGGGTTCCCCCACAGCAAGCAGCTTGCTATGGGGGCACCCTGAGCCGAGCCGTGTCCATTCACTCTCATTGGCTCACTGACTTTGACAGCAGTGAAGTGATAGGCTGGTGCAGTATCTCCTAAAAGAACAAATAAAGATTGCGATAAAAATCACAAAAACGTGAGTGGTAATACTAGGTTCAAACGTGCATAGCTAATCACTAGGACTTATTGTATATGAAAACTTGCACTCAAGAAGCAATAAAAATCAGCTGTTCCAAATGTGACATATGTGATATTATACGTGAACATGCAATAACAATGCAGTGAAAACATTCAGAATTCCATGACAAGAAGTCCCATTAAAAACTCAATACTGGGTTATTTTCAAATCCATCCCAAATATTTTAACAAGCTTGAAAGGTGCTATTCAGAAGTGCTGCATGCATCACCTTCATGCTCAAGGATGTATAAATGGCTGCTTACCAGACCTCCGCGGTCAAAGGGCATGTAGGAAATGCTCGGCTGAACGGCTTCGGTCTATATCACCTTCCCTAAAAACCTTGGATGGCCAGAGGCTCACAGCTCATAAATGTGGAGGAGAGAAAGGAGGGATACTATTGCATTATCTTTTATAATGGATTTTATTTAAAAAGAATCGCACTTACAGAAAACAGGCTTGAATCTAGCAAAGAATCTTGTGGTGGAACGGCAGTATAGACCGTGCACGCTGATGACATGGCTCGCTCCCCCGACGCGTTTCTCCTCAGAAGACGTCAAATGGCACTGGCACTCCAATCCCAGTTGACAACTTCTCAGGGGAAACTCATCAAGCAGAGCCAGCCATTTCGTCACTATAATAAAAATAATGTATATGTGAAAGAATAGTAAGTGTCCAGACAGAGGGTCAGGGGTCCTGCAGCCTCATGGAACAGTCGGAGGAGAATGAAAACTCCTCCTACAAGCTTTAACCAGACACTGACCTAAAACTGCTATATACAGCTGATGAGAAAAAGTATTTAGCAGTTTATATTTACTAAAATATTTGCATTTCCGTATTCTGTGTACTGTAGGAGACCAGATATAGTGAATGCAGGGTCCTGGGTTTAGTACTATTTTATCGAGAAGTATGGAGGCTGCCATTTCAATATGTTTAGGTCACAGTCCTGGAGCAACTATGCAGTAAATGAAAGTCAGAAAAGCAGCAGAGCTACCTTTTCTCCTATACTTGTCTTGGGTCAGCGAGTCAGTTATCGCTGAAGTCAAAGCATCAGAATGACAGCCAGGGAACTAGTGGAGTTTAGTGATGGCAGCCTCCATTATTCTCTCATGACAGTGCATCTTTAACAAAAGGGATTCAAGAATTGTAATTGTAATTTTCAGTAATCTTCCAGTGTTGTGGGGGTTAATAAAGTCGCTGGACCGGTCATTGGCAATCGTGAAGAGTGCCGACTATGCCCGCCCTTTGTTATCCTGGTCCATTCCTAGAAGCTGTACTATAGCTTCCAGCAATGAAAAGCGCTCTGTGAATGGAGGATGAATGAAAGGTCCGCCTCCTCCATTCATAGATTGCTTTTCATTGATGGAAGCTTTAGTAAAGCAATGAGTCGAGGAAGGGGATAGAGAAGGCGGACATAGTTAGCCATCTTGTGGAGAGCCTATGACTGATCTAGCAGTTGTATTTATATATATATATATATATATATATATATATATATATATATATATATATATATATATATATATATATATATATATATATATATATATATATATATATATATATAAAGTGCAATTAAACATAGGTAAGAAATAAATTATACAAATTTAAATAAAAAGAAGTCCCAAATCAGATATATTGGACCCATACCTCCCAACATTTTGATGGCATATAGGAACACCTTTTAATAAGGATACACCCCTGCCATGCTCCCAATAGCCCATGAAGATGTTATATGCAAAAGAATAATTGGTAAACCTAGAGGGGATTTTCTTTTTGGGCTCTTGCACACAGGTGTAAAATGCATCAGAGCTGTAGTGTGTACAGTTTTTTCTGATAACACTATTTTATGTTCTGGGCCCATTCAAGCAGCCTTTAGGTCGTAGCATTTATCTGTGTCAAACCAAATCCTTCCGGTCACCAAAAATGATATCCCGAAAATAGGCTTATCAGCGTTTTGCTGATAGGTGACGATAATAGCTGCCAAAACTGTGTGCGATTTTTGCCACAATTTTACCATGCAGGTGGTGTGTTTTTTATAGGTCATGTGACTCAAAAACGCAACACTGGTGCGTTTTTTGATTCATTCTTGCAGCGTTTCGATGCATTTTAATGAGGAGATGCATTTTTTAGTGCAGTTTATTGAACTGACCAAATATGCACCAAGCAGGATTTTTAACACCACAACGGAAGCGCAGCGCACCATTGTGAAGACATACATAGAATTTCAAGGGATGCATTTTTCCTGATCTTTTCTTGCACTTTAACGCTCAAAAGCTCCTTCAAAAACTGCTCAGTGTGAAAGCTGCCTATCAGCTGAAAAGCTGCTGACTAATGGCCGAAAATAAATTCATTCTCATTTAAATTCATGATGTTCATTTAAAAAGTCGAATATAATTCAATTAAATATAAAAATATATATATTTATTTACAATTTCGGTTTCAGCCAAATGCATCCTGAATTTTCTGTTTCCACACCTTCATTTTCATCAACTTATACAAAATAATCCGTTAGCCCTTTTAAGTATGGTGGGGAGGGGGGGGGGGTCCCTTTTTACTCCCTATAGTTTAATTTTAATATCCTTATAAAGTGCTGTAAAGAGTGAATTATGCTGCCTTACTGCCTACTGTATCTCCGAGGTTCAGCTGAATTTCCTATTCTAGGCCACCAGACCATGAACGGCCATTTGTGGTAAGAACCTTGTGTTTTGGCACAGAAGCATTGCATTTATATCATAACTAATTGTTTTGTCATAACCTGGGATTATGTCATCATGCAGCTTTCACAAACTGTTTCGTGCATTCTTCGACATTCTCATATTCGTGGTGTAACTTTTTGAAAGTCACAGGTAACTTTGTTTCTTCAGAACAGGAAAGAGTCAGTCAGGGCGCTGGTGTGTTCACAAACTCAGGAAGTGCGGTGAGCTATGACGGTTAGAAACCGCCAACTGTGACTGTTGTAAAATGCTTGGCCTGATGTCTTGGTTATTACCTCATAATCCTGGGCACAGAAAAGCCATTGTTCTGGGCCTTCTCTAGGTGTTAGAAATGGTTCCTTACACTCTGTGCTATAATTAGACTATTCTGTTTACCTCATGGGTTGATGTGTTTATGCAGCACAGTCTGTCAGTGAAGGCAAAACCTGCATGGGCCGAAAACACTGCAATTTCAGCATTTTACTAAAAACCCTTGGATTTTATGATTCTCCTACAAAGTGCTAAATGCAATTTGCTGTTAGGAGTTGAAAAATTAAAGGAAAAAAACATTTAATTGTGAAATAAAGCTTTGCATTTAAATGTGAATAATACGTTTTAGATCAAATGCGAATATAACATTTTAGACTAAAGCAGTGGTCTCCAAACTGCGGCCTCTTTGTTCGCCTTTAGCCGGGCCTTGGGGCACTATTTCTAACACTGACACCAACAATGGGGCAATAATTACTGCACTGACACAAACGATGGGGCACTATTCCTCCCACTGACAGTGTTGGGGAACTATTCCCTCCACTAACACCAACGATGGGGTAGTAATAATTCCCCTAATACCAATGATTAGAAATTATTCACTCCCGTGGATGCCTGGACATTTTCTACTCCCACTGGCCAGAGTCTGGCCCCCCTAACTTCTGAAGGACAGTAAATTGGCCCTTTATTCAGATCGTTTGGAGACCCCTGGACTAAGGGGACTATCTTGTAATGCTGTTGTATGTTCTTACAATGGCCATACCGCAAGTTAAAAATGTATAAATCACAGCGATGTTCTTTAGAAACGCAGAGATATGATCTCCGGCATCGTTCCCTTCAGGGCTCCAAAGCATTATTTATTTCAATTAATCAAATTAGGGTAAGAAAAAAGCGGGTAAATGTCATGGTTAAGAATGCCAGCGGTTGGCGATTCCTTAAACATTTCATGCTGGTACCACTACTCATTTACTGTGACTTTTTTTTTTTTTTTTTTTTTGTGAATTTACTTTTACACCTGTTTTATGCTGTATTTACAGAGTGTTTTTGCTTTATGCATCATGGTGAGTGGGAAGAGATGGAGGAACAGATGTTGTTCTATCTTTCCTGTGAAGTATGAACCTAGAAGCGCTCACCTCTGAGCACTTCTGGATTTAGAGCTGTTAGTTCCTGGCTAGGGCAGCCAGGGAAAGACCCTGTGTCCTTGATCAGAGTTGCCTGAGTTCAGGGGATGACTTCACAAAGTGTGCCTGTAATTTAAAAGTTCTATCACTTAGGCCTCTTTCACACGGCCGCTCCGGTTTTTTGCTCCGCTGCGGGACTTTTTTTTTTTTCACGGAGCGGATGACACTTGTGTCATCCGCTCCGTATGTCCGCATATCATCCCATCCGTTTGCGGATGATATACGGACATAATGTAAGTCTATGGGCATTGCGGATGTCAGCGGATGACACCACTGACATCCGATTTTGCTTCCTTTCCGATTTTTGAACGGAGGAAAAATAGGGTTCTGTTCTGTTCCAAAAAATGGAACAGAACTGAAAGGAAGAAAATCGGATATCAGCGGATGGTCATCCGCAATCCCATAGACATTCATTATGTCCGTAAATCATCCGCAAAAAAATAGGATGATTTGCGAACATACGGAACGCCCGTGTGAAAGGACCCTTAGGAGCTTTTTAGCCCCCTTGTGATAGCATTAAATTAAAATAAAATTCACTTTTGTTTAAAAAAAGATAAGTGCAAGTTTTTGCAAGTAAAGTTACCCTTTAAGTGAAAAAAGTGCAAAATTAAATATAGTATAAGAATAAATTAAATGAATAAAAAATGTAAAGCCACATGAGCACACACAAAGCCACATGCTGCGTAATCCTCATACTCCAAAATGAGGAAATAATTTTAGAGCCGTTATGTATGGGTAACCTTCGGTTGATAAATTGATGATGACCTGTGAAGGTTTCTAAAGCATCGCCTATGGACAGTGTCATAGTTTGTCGCCATGTTGCAGGTGCATGTGGTTTTGAATTTTGACCGATTTTAGATAACTTCAGATGCAAAAAATTTATAATATCATCAAAAAATTAATTTATTTCAGTAATTCAATCAAAAAGTGAAATGTATATGTTTTATATATATTCATTACACACAGATTGATTATAGCTTACAGCTAGTGAAAACCCAGAATTCACTATCTCTAGAAAATCAGAATAATACATAAGACTAAAAAAAAAAGGATTTTTAATACAGAAATGTTGGCTTACTGAAAAGTATGTTCATGTACCCCTTACAAAGTTTTATTGTGTTAGGATTGGGAAATCTGAGCTGGGACCCAATACCAACTATAGTGACCCCTGTTTCAGTAGTTGTGGCCACCGCAGGGATGCCCTCCATATTTGGTGAGCATGCCCCTGATTAGTAGGCTTCTGGTCTCAGGTCTTTGGCCTTTTGAGTACCTTGTTTTATTTGAAAATCTGTATGGATGCTAAATTGGCCTTACTACATTGTCCTATCCCGGGCCTCTTTGCCCAACAGCAGAAATTGGCATGGTACTGATTCCTGTAGGCCAAGAGAACTATTGCCAGGGCCTGGAAACAAACCTGTGGTCTCATTTCAGGGCGCTAAAGACAGTTTAAAGGCCCTTGTGGCTAATAAACAGATGTCATGCATCCTGAAGGACTCTAACTCCAAGTTTCTCAATTTTGGAACCTTGGATTGAGCATGCTTTCCCTCTCTACACCCGGTCAGTATTGGCCATTTATGGTTGTTGGTTAGCGGTCCCGAGGCCATGTTTTTTCCCCTTCCTCCCCTCTCCTTTTTCCTCTTCTCCTCATATCTGTTCTTCTTTTTCTTACTTTCTCGCTCTTTCACCTCTGGGGTCTCTGCCCCCTAATTTCTCTTTTAAAAAAATTCTCTTTTACTTTGTACGAGATTATTCCATGGCAGGGATAGTATCCACCTTTTAGAATTTTTTGATTTATGTGGAATTAAACATAGGCAGGGATCGACAAACCCCAGGCACCAGGTCGCCATTGCGACTAGAAAATGCAGACTGGTGTCAGCCCCAGTGTTTAGCATGGGAGGAGCAGCCCAGCGCACCATTGCTGGACGGCCGGCAGGAACATTTGTTTTCTGATGCCAGGGGTGGGGAAGTGCTGTGAAGCCGAGTTAAAGGAGGGCAGGGGCGGGACTGTGAGGGGCCGGTTAGAGCAAATGTGGGGCTGTAAAATAGTAGGAACGGCAGGTCTGGGGAGATGCAGTGCGGGGGGGGGGGAGTGGAGCCCCTGGCAGGAAGTGTGCCCTGTGTGACTCTCACCTCCCTCCTGCTGGGTGCGGGTCCGGGCTGGTCACCACCTCGCAGGGATCCCCTGGGCCCACTAGTTCCCCTCCTGGATGAGCTCAGACTGTGGCTTTGATTCGGGTCTGGCCACCCCGAGAGCCCCCTACCCTCTGGACAGCCGGTGTGGCCACCTGTTAGTGCCCACAAAAGCTGCCTTTTTTCCTCCTTATCAGTGCCCATCAAGGCTACCTTATCGGTGCAGCCTCATCAGTGCCCATGTTAGTGCTTATCAGTGCCGCCTCATCAGTGCCCCTATTAGTGTCCATCAATGCTGTCTTTTCCGTGCCCATCAATGCTACCTTATCAGTGCCCATGTTAGTGTCCATCAATACTGCCTTATACGTGCCTTATATTTGCAAAATGTTAGAACCGAAATTAAGAAAGGTGTTCAGGTGTCTTTTTTTTTTTTTTTTTCCAAGAATGTCAGTTTTTTTTTTTTTTATGTATTTAGCAAAAAAAAAAAAAACCTAGGGGTGATCAAAAACCACCAGAAGAAAGCTCTATCAGTCTAAAAAAAAAATCAGGAAAATTTAATTTGGGTACAGTATTGCATGACTGCGCAATTGCCTTTCAAAGTTTGACAGCGCTGAAAATTTGCCTGGGTTGGAAGGAGGATGAAAGTAACTAGTAGGCAAAAGGTTAAAAACTGGCTCCTAATTTTTTTAGCTGGCTCCTAGATTCAAAGCAAATGTGTCCAGCCCTGAACATAGGAGTTCCCCATGTGGGCTCCCCGCTCTCCTGATGTATTGCTTTGCTTGTTTGTTTTCCATTGGCACTTTTCTATGTTTCATACCTTTTTTGTATGCTCCTTATGTAGCCCATGTGTGGGGGACTTTAGTGCTTAGTTTGCCATGTCCACTAAAACCAATAAAAATGATTGAACCAAAAAACTGACAAGTGGACCCGATCGGTCCGCCCGTGTGAAATTGGCCTTACTGCCTACCTCTCTGAAAGTGTAATAACCAACCATGTAACCTTATGTATAAGCCATATTTCTTCCTTGACTATGGGCTCTGCTTAAATCTACCAAAACCGGTCTATAGCATGCCCACATTGCCTATGGTAGTGAGGAATTCTAACATTAGCTATTTTTAGGTTAATGGATTACCTGATTGCTTAGATATGTTCAAATTTATGGTTAATTGATCTGACCAGTGTAAGTTAAAATCTTATTGCTCTGTATTGTACTGTGTAATCGAAAAAACAACAATTTCCCTATCCCTGAAAAATTTGGGGAAATATCTGTCATTTTGGCAGTTTTGTTTTACTAATGTCTATATTTAGCGAGCTGGCGAAGCACGCAAGTATCAGAGTCCTTAAAGCTTCCCTCTAGATACTGTGGTCACAGCGTTTTTTTTGCCAGGAGAAAAAATGTAAATTTGTCCTTAAAGGCTGTACAAACATGTTTTTTACTCAGTCAGCACCAAAAAAGGCCTCTTCTGCAAAATGTGCAATGACACAGAGCAGAACAATCACATACGACTCAAACTAGAAAGTACCATGAGGCATAAACATTGTCCAGTAAAAAGAGAGATGAAATCCAGACCAAGACTTGAATACAGCAAAGGCGATTAATGCTTTGATCAATAGCTGGCAACAGGATGCCATAATGACAAAGAACGCAAGGGAACGGATGATGATTGATACAATGCAGAGGAATTGTAAAGTGATAAATGTTTTGGTGATCTGGACATAAACGATGGCAGCAAATAGGGATAAAGGCGAAAATTAATTGGCTTGTTGTAATGCAATGGTCTAGCAATGTTAGGCCTGGATAAGCTGAGCTAATTTTATCTTAAAGAAGAACTCTGGTCTAAACAAACCCTTTCTCTATATCTTATAATAGCTGGGTGGTTTAGATTTCTCAATATAACCTGATAATTTTTTTTCCGTTTCTTGCTGATCCTGGGTGGGCTGCAGATGGTTGATTGAGGGAGCTCCTATTGATGGAGCAGTGTTTTTTTTTTTTTTTTGCCTAATGCTGAAATAAATCTGCATCTTCTGCCACTACCAAACAGTATGTGGTTTTGCTTTTTATTTAATAAATTACAGTATGTTCCTTTTTTGTTATGCTTTTACACTTGTTTTCTTGCCATTGACAATTGATCTTTTTTACAGACCTTCACAGCCTGGTGTAACTCGCATCTCCGGAAAGCTGGGACACAGATTGAGAACATAGATGAGGATTTCAGAGATGGCCTTAAACTCATGTTACTACTTGAAGTCATTTCAGGTGGGTTAGCTTTTTGTGAATAGACAATAACCATATTTAAAGTGATTGTTAAGTCTTGTTTTTTTTTTTTTTTTTTTTTTTTTTAATAAAAATATGTTATACTTCCCTCCTCTGTGTAGTTGGTTTTGCACAGAGCAGCCTGCATCCTCCTCTTCTCCAGTCCGTCTTTTCTGCCCCTGGCCTCTCCCTTCTGTCGAGTTCCCCCAAAGCAAGAAGCTTGCTATGGGGGCACCCGAGCTGAGCTGCAGCCCCGTGTGTCTGTTCAGACACGGAGCTGTGGTTCGGATTCGCCCCCTCTCCTGATTGGCTAACTACCTTTGATAGCCACGGGAGCCAATGGCTGTGTCTCAGCCAATCGGGAGGGTCCCAGACGGCCGAGGGACTTGTGGACATCACTGGACAGAGAGGGGACTCAAGTAAGTATTAGGGGGTGTTGGGGAGGCTGCTTCACACAGGCTTTTTTTTTTCACAGATAAAGAAAACCTTGTGCCTTTACAACTCGTTTTAAAGTCTTGTTTTTCTCTTTCGTTCATTGATTGACATAGCTCCTGAACTTCATAACCGTTGGGTTTTACTGCCCCCTACAGGAGTAGGGTACTAGGCAGAAAAATAATCCTGGCTATGCTTATGGGCAGTCCCAGGGGGTATCTCCCTCTCCCTGCTATAGGTACTCAGTTTTTTTTTCTGCCTAGTCAGGAGTAAGGACCTAGTTCCTTTCTGGGATCTCTGGTCCTGGCAAATGTATTCCTTTTTAGATAGAAATTTTTTCTCCTGTTTTTTTCCTGTGAGATCTACAATCAACTGCCAGACTGGGCTACGGGCTCGATAATCTAGAGCCAGTGGTCACCCCAGTCTGGCCAGCGAGCTTGCGTAGACCTCAACTCCAGGCTAGGTCAGCCGCAGCATAGCCTCACTGGACAGGGGTTGAGCTGCGAGTTAAACGGGCGCATATGACCGGGTCTCAGCCCGAGTCGCAAGGTTCCTCCTAGCCGACAGCCCCCCATTTAGATAGTGAGGGGTTCTGTCTGGAGTGGTGCCAGTCTGGTTCTTGGTATGGTAAGTAGCTGTCTTCCCTCTCCTCCTGGAGGGTTTTGAAGTGGACGTGGGCCCCTCCTTGGGACGGTCGGACCCCTGGGTTTCCGTCTTTCCTGTCAGGCACCCCCCTTTCATTAGTCCCCCATCCTACCCCTCCTCCACTTATGCTGGGGCTGTGTGGGAGGTCTGGTCCACCACCTGGGGTGGAGGGCAGGGCGCTATGCTGGCAATTAGGGCCGGGGGGGGGGTTCGCTGCTGGCGACCAGACAAGTGGCTGTGCGAGGGGAGGGGGGGGGTTTACCTGAGGGGGGGGGCTACTGCCAGGGCCAGTCCTTGAGGCCTAGGGATCCCTCCTGTGTCCCTAGGAGCCTCGTGCCGCCATTTTGCTGTAGCCTGTGTGTTTCTATGCACGGCAGCCATGTTTGTATAGCCCGGCGGCCATTTTGCGGGGATTTGCCATTGAAAATAGCAGCGGCCGTGACAGTGGAACCCTGTGAGCGGCGATTTTGGCGGTGGGAGGCTTCCGCGTTCTACGGCTCCGAACCACTAAACCGGAAGTGACGTATGGCTACGTACGCCATACGTCACTTCAGGTTTAGTGGTTCGGAGCCGTGGAACGCGGAAGCGGAAGCATCCCGGCGTCCATTCTTTGAAGCTGAAGTGATCGGTCCGAATGTGAGTTTTCTTATACTTGCCACTGTACTACAATTGTATACTACGCCATTGGGGTCCCCTATTTTCTGCTTGAGCACCACAGATCCGTCCCATCGGAGGGAGGCAGAGTGGCTCGCTTTAGCCTGAAGGAACCCCGGACCCATAGAAAAACCCCCCTCTCTGTGGCTATCTTCCATACACCTGGCCCAGAAGAGGGAAAGGAGGTTGAGAGTGTTACCTATTGGTATCACATTTTTCAGACATTTCTACCTCACTTTTTAAGTATCACCTAATCACGGTTTTACACACCACTTACAAGGTGTTTTTTTTACTTCTTTTATCTATTGTCAGTGACATATTTTAAAATACTATTGTTCACCGTTATTGTATATCATTTGTGTTTCACTGGCACCGCCATCAGGCATTAAATTATTTATGACACTTTTTGTGCACCTTTCTTATTTTATGATTTTATATATATGAGCAGTCATTTATAATATTTATTCTGCACTGAGCACTTTAGTCCCAAGGGGTGTATGTCAATCCACCCCTCTCACGAGTCTCCTTAGCACTTCACTTATTACTGAGACTTTTTTCCTTTGTGCACATATAATTTATGTGGGGGTTTTTTTACCCTTCCTTTTCTTTGGAAAAACTGCTCAAACAGGTAGCGCCTCATACAAACATTTCTCTCTTCTTCCATAAGCTTAATAGCATGCAATGCCAAGCTGCGGTCTCCAAAGCAAGCAAAGTCCTTTCTTTTATTAGGAGAGGTATGAACTCCAGAGACAGAGAAATATAACTTTGCCCCTGTACAAATCATTAGTTAGTCCTCATCTGGAATATTATCAGCAAAAAGTATAACCACGCTAATAAGAAACAATAATAGAAAGCAGCAGCTTCCAGTGAGATAGCACCGAAAAAACAATGTAACCAATAGGCTGCGCTACAATTAATATTAAAGTGCAAATAAACACACTTAATATGAAAATTGAATCATACATTAAAAAATTTGAAAAATAAATATATAAATAATAACTAATGTGCATAAATGTATATCGATAAAAATAATCCAAAAAAGTCACAAGAGAAGTGACAATAGTGCTGGATAAAATTAGTTAAATAGTGTCCAAAGAAAGAGGTCCCAAATGAAGTGACAACAGTGCCAAAAAAAACTGTCCAAAAAATCTCAAATAGTGACAACAGTGCCAAATGAATATAATGGTGTCCCACACTAGTGCTCAGTGCCACCACCAACTGTGTGCTTCTGCTTACCAGAAGTCAGAATATAACAGGCTCATCAATTAACCAGATGAGTAGAGGCAGGGCTTGAAGTGACCACCAGCAGTATCGGGATCAGGATATCCTCTGTAGATAATATACCACCCAGCACTAGCTGTGCGCCTCAGGTACACGGATTATCCAGGAGGACGGCAGTTGTATATTATTTATATATTTATATTAATTTTTAAATTTTTTTAATATATGGAATTATTTTTATCGATATATATTTATGCACATTAGTTATTATTTATATATTTATATTAATTTTTCACTTTTTTTTTTTTATATGTGATTCAATTCTCATATTAAGTGTGTTTATTTGGACTTTTATATTCATTGTAACTCATCTGGAATATGCAGTTCAGTTTTGGCCACCAGTTCACAAAAAGAATATTGGGAAACTGGAGAAAGTGCAGAGAAGAGCAACCAAACTGATGAGACTTGGAGGAGCTCGGCTATGAGAAAAGATTAGAGGAACTGAATTTATTCTCTCTCGAAGAGGAGGTTAAGGGGGGATATGATTGTGTATAAATACATAGGTGGTCTATATAGTGAACTTTGGTGTTGAGTTATTCACTTTAAGATCATTACAGAGGGGGGAGGGGCACTCTTTACATCTGGAGGAAAAGAGATGTAATCTCCAAACAAGAGTAAGGCTTTTTCACAGTAGTAGCTGTAAAAATGTGGAATAAACTCCCTCAAAAAACTGGTTCTGTCTAAGTAGATTGCTTTAAAAAGGCCTGGATTCCTTCCTAAACTTACATAATATAACTGGATAGTAATAGTTATAAGTAAAGTTGATCCAGGAAACATCTAATTTGCCTCTTGGGGGTTTAGGAAGGATTTTTTCCCCCTGCTACAGCAAATTGGATCATGCTTTGCTGTTGTTTGTTTGTTTTTTTTGCCTTGCCTTGCCTTTATCTGGATCAGCTGTGTATATAGGATTGTAAAATATAGGATTATAATATAGGATTAATATAGGATTAAATATAGGATTGTAAAATGTTTTTAAAACTAGATTAACTTGTCTTTTTTCAACCAGACTAAAGGCCCGTACACACTTGACGGAAATCGGACTAAATATCCTCCGATTTTTTTCTCTCTTGCTCAGCGTTCATAACCGTTTTTAGTTGACATTGCATAAATGTTCACGAAATTTCTCGTCCGATTTTTTGTTTTTTTTTTTGTTTTTTTTTGGGACATTTGTTCCTAGACTTCTGGGTCGTCAGCAACTTCAGATCATGCGCGGTCTTTCGTATCCGAATTTTCACGGACGTACTGCATACACATTAAACGAAAATTGGTCATCTGGGGACGGAAGATAAAAATGTTGGTGTTTGTCCCTCGGTTTTTTTTCGCTGAAAATGTCGGCATTGGCTGCTGAAAGTTGTGTACACACTAGGCGAAAATCGGACGATTTTACCTCGGACGGGAATTTTCGGCAGATTTTCTACTAGTGTGTACCCCACTTAACTATGTAACTGTACAGTGTAAAAGGATCAAAAAGATAAAAAAACGTTTTTATCTGGTTGGAATATATTGTTTCTGCATTGAGAAGTAATTTTTCCATAACTGTACAAAAGGCACTAGACATGACAACGGGTGGTAATATACCACCTGAGGACTTTCAAGACAATGCAGCTTCATTGACGTCATAATGCACATGAAGAGTAATAAAAAGATCGTTCCTTTATATGTAACAACAATCCTGAATTACCCCAAAGATTTTTACATGCTGTAAATCCTGAATCAACTCCAATGATTTTATCACATGAGTAAAGCTTCTATCCGTAATGATTACTTGCACTGCTTACCCATGCTTGTGATCACTTACGTGTTGCACTACACTGTCAGATTATCACAAGAGATGCTTGTATTGGGCATATTGCATGTATGCACTTATTGTTTATGTACATATAAACTAAATACTTTAATTTTTTTCTTCCAACAGGCGAACGCTTGCCCAAACCTGAACGTGGAAAAATGCGGGTGCACAAAATCTCTAATGTCAACAAAGCTCTGGATTTTATTACCGGTAAAGGGGTAAAACTGGTCTCCATTGGTGCAGAAGGTGAGAAGACCTGTAAACTTGGATAACCTAAAACTATCACAGAAACGCATCCATGAGAGGGCCTGAGGATTAAAAATCGGCTGGCACTGTGTAAAGCTGGTAGCTAAATCATTTTCTTAGCATTTCTAAAACCAGGGATATACAGAAATATGCAAATCTCAAAATACAAGAGATCACTATATATTGTTATTTTTAAAAGTCAGAATTTGAGCAAGTCTTGAGTTGGGTCTAGTTGCCTGATTTTCAAGCAATCCTCTTGGCTTTAGGAAACAAACTGATGCTAGTTATTACAATTTGCAGAGGAAAAGACCATTATCTGTTTATTAATAAACCAAAATTAGTTTTACGCTGAAGATAAAAGGGCATCTTGAGATTTCCTAGTGAAAATGATCTGTCCTAAGAGATATGCATCTTTATTTTTGTGTTTAGTCCCTAGATGGCTATTATCTTACATAAAAGTGGTCATATTCTCTTCTGAGAAGTTAAACTGCAAACACTAATTTTATTCACTTTATTAAAGCAAAACTCCAGCCAGAAATAACAAGGTAAAATTATAGCCAATTAAAAGAAAAAATCTGCTTTGCTGCTGTTTTCATCTGCAGTCCAGAGATTTCTTCCTCGACACTTTTCCTGTCCTCCGTCTGATGGCTAGCATCATTCAAACCACTTTCTCTGAGCCCAGGTTGTCTTAGACCCAGTGGTCTCATACATATGGTAAATGAAAATACACAAACCCCATAGTGGAATTATGTATTTTAATTTATTTAAAAGAGTTAATCCCCTTCCACAATAACACAATAATTCAAAAGTAAAGTGACTGGTTCATACAAAAACAAATAGCCTCTTTCACCCAGTGTTTAGGATGATACAATGTGCACTTGCAAGAATAATATATTCGATACTGCTGTAAAATTAAAACCATATACTCATGCTTCCATTGTCTACATAAAATCAAATATTGAATAAAATGATAAACAAGGTTCACATTAGCAGCGCTTAAGAGAGCGATAGTTCTCCTCTTATTTAAATCATTAAAGTCTTGTATCCATTCAGCCACATGCTTAAATGTTATAAAAACTTTAGCCAGGTAGTGTGATTGGTGAGACATGGTATGTTCAAACGATTCAGAAAGATCTTCCTGTCACCACACCTCGCGCGACCTCTCCCCTAGGTATTAACCACTTGACGACCAGCCGCCCCAGATGTACTGCGGCAGGCTGGCTCTCCCAGGCAAAACCCTGTACATGTACGGCGCTCGGATAGGAGGAGCTAGGGGGCGGTGGTGCTCTTCTGCCCCCCGCTCGTTAGCGGGGAGGCTGGCGCGACTGTCAGGTGGCTCCGATTGCCGTCTGACACCGGCGATCTCCCCCCACTGACTGATCTTCCCCCACCAGAATGGGGCCTGGTCATTAAGCAGCAAAATCTTCCGGTCTTAAAGTGGTTAAACACTCCCCAGAAATCTATCAAAATGGACTTTGTTATTAATATTTCAGATCATCCCTTCTGGTTTAATCCGCTGCTCCTCCTCCACTGCCAGCACAGTGTGAACTTCAGAGCTGTATTAAATCCTTCCTTCAATCACATTGATTTTCACCAAGCAATCATCTCCGCTTCCGACAGATGACATATGCAGGGTATCCTATAAAGGATAAAGGACTCCTAGAATATAACTGTTTGTTTAAACCATTAAAACATGCATTCCTTAGCCCTTCAATATATATATATATATATATATGCTTACATCAAAGTATTCGTAACAAGCATGTACACTTTACAAAAGATTGTGTGTCCCGATCTCACCACAGTAGCTCACAGATGTTACTCCGATCAGAAGCTCTGCTCGCTGGGATTCCGGAAGGCACACCACAATTAATCACTCTATTGCTCAGGTAGCCGCGTCATCATACCCTGACTAGTTTCGTCATTCGACTTTGTCTGTGGACGTGGTCATGTGGCATGGCTACTCCTATTTATCCTGCCGCCTATTGGAGTTATTAACCTCCTCAGCAGCATAATCCTATGCCTGGCTTTAACTACTTCGGCATCAATTCACTATATACAGCTATAAATATAGAAATACCCAGTTATTCCACCTTGCAGTCACATTTTATGGGTTACACACTTCATCATACACATAATCTACACGATATGTGACATGTGAGTATGTGCACACCTCCCCTTCTCACTATGTGACAATACCTATCTAGATCGAAACAAATTTATGATATATCCTGCAGATAATGCATTAAATATCATGCCTAAATTAGTAAACCTGAGCATGAATTTACAATATAGACACATAGAAATAGATACATATGTGCATTACAAAGTATTTATCTCATGATGTTTTGTATAGCAATAAAACAACTCCAAGCATTGAACATGCCAAACACAGTTATACCAAATTACAACCCATTTTTTTTTTGGACTACACTTTTTAAATTTACATAATTTAAAAAATAAATTTTCTTAAGAAAAAAAGTTTTTGTGTGTATGTATATCTATCTCTATCTATCCCTAAAAAATTCTAAATTAAATATGTTATGAAATAAAATTCATAATGTACATCCCCATGCTAATCATACCAAAAACAAATAGGACGCATGAATCATATGTTAAAGTACCGCAAAAATGGAAAAATGGAGTCTAGAAGTGGAACTTCACATATTAACCCAAAATCTATCCTCCCCCAAAAAATAATTATACCTAAAATGTTATACCTTCAAGTAGAATTAGTAATCATTGATGAACAATTCAGATCTAATTCCATGTTTAAACCTCCTGACCGTAGCAATTGGGTCAAGAAATTCCACTTAGTCTCACACTTATACATCCCTCACTCTATTGGCCCCTCCAAGGTGGGTAGGTCCTATCAATACCCCAAAACTTTGGACCCGATGGGTCTCTATTGTGCTTCATCCTAAAATGCAACGAGAGACTGTGATCCTTGTAGCCTATAATGATCTGTATATATTCTGATACTCGTTTACCTAAGGTTCATTTTGTTGTTCCAATATACATTTACCCCACAAGGGCCCTCTAAAGCGTATACTACGTGGGTGGAGTTACAAGCGAGGAATTCTTTGATCTCAAACTCCCTACCGTTCACTGATTACTTAAAAGTGGTTATTCCTCTTAAGTGAGTTTTGACCTGTTGGCAAGCTTTGCATTTTCTACATGAGTAAAACCCAGCCCTGTTCCAAAACATGGTAGGTTTAACTAAAGGATCAAGTACTTTCTTTACCACCCTATCACCGAAGGTGGGTGCCCTTCGATATATAAACCTGGGTTCACTTGGTAATACTTTACTTAGAACCCTGTCCATATTTAAAACATTCCAGTATTTTTGAAAAATGGTTACGACCTCCTTATACTGTTCATAATAGTCACTAATGAAGCCCCATTCATGTCTTATCAGTAGGTTTCTCCTTAATCCTCAAACAATCCTGTTGTGACTCTTGACTCACTTCCTGGATCACTCTATCCAACTGGTGGCCCCGATATCCTTTTTCCTCTAACTTCTTCTTAATAATTTGTGTCTGCATGTGGAAATCCGTATTGTTTGTACAGTTCCTCCTTATCCTGAGGAACTGTCCTTTCTGGATATTCTTGAGCCACATAGTGTGATGTCCACTATACATAGGTAAATAACTGTTCCGTTCCTTTGGTTTAAAGTAAGCCTTTGTGATAATGTGTTTATCAAGTAGGGATATGTTGACATCTAAATAGTTAACCTGTTCTTTATCCCAATGAAAGTCCAATCTGATATTATTCAGATTGTCATTGAGATCTCTAGTGAATTGTTCCAGCGATATTTTTGTCCCTGCCCAGATGAAAATCAGGTCATCTATGTACCCTCTGTAGAATAATATCTCCTTCCATTGTTTTGAAAGAATAAAATGATCCTCCCACTCACTCATGAATAAATTCGCTATACTGGGCGCAAATAATTTTGTTTACTAATTTAGGCATGATATTTGATGCATGATATTTGATGCATTATCTGCAGGATATATCAGGAGTTTGTTTCGATCTAGATAGGTGTTGTCACATAGTGAGAAGGGGTGGTGTGCACATACTCACATGTCACAAATCGTGTAGATTATGTGTGTAGCCTGGTCGCAAGGCTGGTATTGTTCAGACTGTTCGTTCTGTCATTAAAGTTTCTACATAGCACTGACTTGTTGAATTATGGGAGATATAGTTCTGGGAGGAGCAAGGACCATTGATTGCCTGTGTGAATGAACTCTTCTCCCAGGGAGCAGTGAGACTCGCAGAGCCCATTGGGAGTGTCTTTATAAAGGGGGTGGGACCAAGACTCGCTCTCTTGCCTCAAGGACAGCGTGCTGTGAGGAGGGAAAGAGCTGCTGCGGAGCGCAGAAAAGGATAGGCCAGAGGCCTAGCGGACAGACACCAGAGACAGAGTGAGCAGTGTGCGGAAGGATCTCGGTGGTCGGCCAAGCGAAGGGACGCCCTGAGAGGCCGTGAGTGTTGCTGAAGAGAGCGGGACACTGCTGGAGTGGACTGTGGAAAGCAGATTTCATCACACTGGGTGAGAGAAATCAGATTTAAAGTATCTACTGTACTACTAGACTGAGCCGGGCGGGTCTGCAAAGCAGTTCTAGCGGAAGGCCATATTAGTTCTAACGGTTGCCACAGGACACTGCCACCTTGGATAGTGCGTGGTGAATCAGAAGGCCTTGCTCTCCTTTTCAGTTCTAGATTGACTACCGGTTGTGGAGTACAGAGACCCATCTTCTTCTTTTTTGTTTGAATTACAATTAATGTTTTTTCCTGTGGTGGATTACAGTTAACTAATCACCTTTACTGTGGATTACAAATACTTTCTCTGGATTGGTTGAGGACATCTTTGCCGGCGAAGACTAGCAAGGCTTTGCTCATCCAGGAGACACTTGCAATCTAATGTAAAGGGGGCCCCCTGTAGGATACAGAGTGCACTCTGGTGGATAGCTTAGTGCCAATATATTAGAGCTGCTGAGAGGTTATTAATAATAGGATTTGCCTTTAATTACTGTTAAGCTTTGATTTGTGGTCACTCTCACATTACACTGGAGGAAAAGTGTATTTACAGGTTTCCAAAATATTAATCCTCCATTATATATCAATATATATGTCAGGATTGCTCTTTTGATCCTGAGTGCTGAACCTTATCCAGTTCCAGGTTGAGGATTTAGGATCTATCTTATTAATGTTCCTGAGTTTACCATTTTATTGAAACTGTTTGTGCATTTTACTAAACAGAAGCTAAATGTAAGTAAAGCTGATTCGTTAATGCAAACTCTAGTAGTGTCTTATCATTTACAATGACAGAACCTATAATGTCAAGCGGGTTGGACGACATTCAGGGCAAAGCAAGTAAGGAGGATGTCTGTTTACTTAGCCACTCCCCAGGGGGCAGGGCTACATGTGTATGATGATGTGTAACCCATAAAATGTGACTGCAAGGTGGAATAACTGGGTATTTATATATTTATAGCTGTATATAGTTAATTGATGCCGAAGTAGTTGAAGCCAGGCATAGGATTATGCTGCTGAGGGGGTTAATAACACTGATAGGCGTCAGGATAAATAGGAGTAGTCGTGCTGTGTGACCACGCCCCCAGACGAAGTCGAATGACGAAACTAGTCAGGGTATAATCAGGCTACCTGAGCAATAGAGTGATTAATTGCGGTGTACCTCCTGGAATCCCCGCGAGCGGTGAGCAGTGCTTCTGATCGGAGTAACAGCTGTGAGCTACTGTGGTGAGATCAGCACACACAATCTTGTGTAAAGTGTACATGCTTGTTACAAATACTTTTATGTAAGCATATATATTGAAGGGCTAAGGAATGTATGGTTTAAATAGTATTATGCTATGAGTCCTTTATCCACAGGTGTCAAACTGGCGGCCCTCCAGCTGTTTCGGAACTACAAGCCCAAAGAGGCATTGCAAGGCTGACAGTTACAAGCATGACTCCATAGGCAGAGGCATGATAGGACTAGGTAGTTCCGCAACAGCTGTAGGGCCGCCAGTTTGACATCTGTTGGGAGAGGAGATGATTGCTTGGTGAAAATCAGTGTGATTGAAGGAAGGATTTAATACAGCTCTGAAGTTCACGCTGTGCTGGCAGTGGAGGAGGAGCAGCGAATGAACCCAGAAGGGATGATCTGAAATATTAATAACAAAGCCCATTTTGATTGATTTCTGGGTTGTTTAATACCTAGGGGAGAGGTCGCACGAGGTGTGGTGATGGGAAGATCTTTCCGAATCCTTTGAACATACCTGTCTCACCAATCACTCTCCCTGGCTAAAGTTTTTTACATTTAAGCATGTGGCTGAATGGATAAAGGACATTAATTATTTAAATAAGAGGAGAACTATCACTCTTTAAAGGTGGTGCTAATGTGAACATTGTTTTATTCAATATTTGATTTTATATAGACAATGGAATCATGAGTATATAATACCATATTGCAGCATGTGAGGAACACCATATTGCAGCATGTGAGGATCAGGAAGTCCGGGATGTCCCGGACTTCCTGATTCTCGCATGCATATGTGTATAAGACCGCTGGCTAAGAGCAACCTATGGAGAAGGAGAAATATAGAATACCTGAATTTGAGAGTCTAATTATAGGGCTGGGAGAGCTTCTGGATGAGTGTGGTTATTTTGCAGTACTTTGGCCATAGTGCGGATCTACCCTTCTATTTTTAATTCTTATTATAAATAAGGTTGGCGGGAATAATAAACAGTGGGTATAGAAAAAGACTCATCCCCTTTTTTTTTTTTTAAATATAATTTTCATGCTTTGCTGCCTGAAATGAAGACACACAGTCTTTGTTTTATCCAGCTGTATTTACTCAGTGCAACTTAAAACATCTGAGTGAAAGATATAACCCCAACATGTCCTAAAAAAAAAAAAAAATAACAGAAGCACTGAGTTTGAAAAAGGATCACCCCCCCCCCCCTTGTGTCAGTATTTTGGGTAAGCCACCTTTTGCTTTCATTTCAGCCTTTAATCTGTTGGGATATGTCTCTGCACATCTAGACTTTACAATATTTGCCCACTCTTCATTGCAGAACTGCTCAAGTTCAGTTAAATTTGATAGTGACTGTTTTTGGACTGCAGTCCAAGTCTTTCTACAGATTTTCAATGGAGTTTAAGTCTGGGGTCTGACTAGGCCATGCAAGGACATTTACCCTTTTCTTCATCAACCACTGTGTGGTAATTTTTGCTGTGTGCTTTGGGTCATTGTCATATTGCAAGGTAAACCTTCTTCCTATTGATCACTTTCTGGCAGAGGGCAGCAGACTTTCCTCCAGAATTCGACAGTATTTTGCCCCATCCATTTTTTATTCTATCCTGACAAGTGCTCCAGACCCTGCTGCCGAGAAACCCCTCCATAACAGGATTTCTCTATCGTTCATTGACGGATGCAGTCTCTGTTTTTCTTAACAGTAGGGTTATACTGCCCCCTACAGGAGTAGGACTCTAGGCAGAAAAAAGTTCTGGCTACGCCTATGGGCAGTCCCAGGAGGTATACTCCCTCTCTCTGCTATAGGATGTCAGTTTTTTTCTGCCTAGTCAGGAGTAAGGACCTAATTCCTTGCTTTGATCTCTGGCCCTGGCAAAAGTTTTTTCTCTAGATAGTTTTTTTTTTGTCCGGATTTCCTGTGAGATCTACAATCAACTAAGCCGGACTGGGCGACGGGCTGGATATAAAGATCCAGTGGTCACCCCAGCCAGCCAGCATTTGCGCACAGACCCCAGCTCCGTGCTAGGTCGGCCGCAACATAGTCCCACCGGACGGGGACTAGTCCTGCGAGTTAAACATCTCTCCAGGTCGCAAACGACCGGGTATAGGCCCGTGTCGCAGCGTTCCTATTAGCCGACAGCCCCTCCACTTTGGTGGAGAGGGGTTCTGTCAAGAGATACCAGGTATGGTAATTGTTCCCCCCTCTCCCTCTGGTGGGTTTTGGGGTATACGCTGGCCCCTCCTTAGGACGGTCGGACCCTTGGGTTCCCCTCTGTCCCATCACACCCCCCCTTACCTGCCCCCCCTCTTCCCCTCACTTACTGGGGCTTGGGACGATCGATCGTGTGGGGGGGGGGGGGACTCGCTTGTCACTACCAGGGCCCCCATCCTGTCGCTCCCTTCCAGGGGGCTCGGGGGGCCCCAGAAGCTCTGCAGGCATCCATTTTCTTGTAGCCCATGTGCTAATAAGATCAGCGGCCACGTTTGTGTAGCCCGGTGGCCATTTTGCGGTGGAACCCCATTGAAAATCAATGACGGTCATGTTTTTGGAGTCCCTAGAGGCGTTTTTTTGGTGGTGGAGCCCCTCCGTCTACCCTAGTGCTGACACTCACAGATCGCTGCAGACACGTGCTGTACAGACATCCTGGGCCTTCCTGGTACATCTCTGGTGCAGGTGGTGAGTCTGGGGGGTCTCTCTCTCTCTGCTGGGGGTCTTCAGTGCCTTGTGCCTGACCTCTTGGGGGCGCTATAGCGCGGTGGGACGTTCCTAAACTGTGTTTTTTGTTTTTTTTTTTCAATTTTTTTCTGCGGGGTTCCCCTGGTGACATGGACTCTGTTGAACACGTTTCCCCACCTGACCCCCTCTGAGGCCGCACGGCCCTCCAGATCCCTCCCAGCCATCCATAGATGCACTGTCGGCGGTCCTGGAATCCTTTGTGTCCCGGGTGGATGTGGCCTTTAAGGGGCGAAGTGCCAAAAAACGCCCCACGCCTATCCCTGTCTCCACTGATGTGTCAGTTTCTGACTCTGATTCAGCCACTGCAGACATGGATCTCCCTGCCGGGTCTACTACCTCACGCCCTGTCTCCTCTGACGATGAGGATGACACCTCTCACTCCACCACCGCGCAAGAAAAGGTGCTGGTGGACGCACTGGTTGTATCTGTGCGTGAGACAATAAAAATGGAGGACGCAGCTATGACTGCGACTGAGGCACAGGTTACGTTTGGTACTCACAAGCCATCCGGCGCGGCAAAGGTTTTTTTCCTTTCCCATTTGACAACATGGTCAAAAAAGAGTGGGACCGCCCAAAGCATCCCCCTGGGGTGCCTAAGTGGATTGCTAGACGCTACCCCTTTGAGGAGTCCCTTATTAAAAAGTGGACTGTGCCACCTACGGTGGGCCCTCCAATCTCCAGACTGAATAAAGCTACCATGATTCCAGTGAAGGATTCCCCGTTCTTTAAGGATCCGGCGGATAGAAAGGCGGAGTCTGTGGCCTGCAATATGTACTCCATGGCGAGGTCTGCACTAAGACCGGTGTTTACTGTTGCCGTTGTGTCACAAACTTTCACTGAATGGGCTAAGTTACTACACCGTGGCCTGGAGGGGGAACAACTCCCCCCTGCCTTTGCGGAGCTGGAAGACCACTTTGTTCTGGGGCTGCAATTTCTTGTGATGCCTTGCTGAATGCGGCTCCAGTAGTGGCCCAACTTTCGGTTTCAGCAGTGGTCCTCCGATGTATACTTTGGCTAAAATGCTGGTCTACCTTTTCAAGGCGATATCCTTTTTGGGGTTACCCTTGATGACATTATCAAAGGTCTTACAGGGGGTAATAGTATCTTTCTCCCACAGGCTATCAAGGGTAAGGACCCTCGTCATAGACGGGGTCCCTCCTTTTTGGCACAAAGCTTTTTTGTCCCTCAGGGTCACTTGATAAGGCACCCAAGTCCTTCAAAGCCCCCTCGGTGGCTCCAAGCGACCCTGGTCTGACAAACAGAAATCGAGTTTCTCCAGACCTGCCGATAAGACCCCTTCAGCCTGAAGGTGCGCCCTCACTCGTATCTGGGGTGGGGGGACATCTTTGCTGGTTCCCGGACCTGTGGCTGTCCCGTATACAAGAAAAGTGAATTCATGAGGTCATATGGTATGGTTACAAGATCGAGTTTCGGTCCGTCCCTTGGTAAGGTTCTTCCCTTCCAATGCGCATCTGTTCCCGGATCGCTTACAGGCTCTCTTAGGGGCGGTACAGGACCTGTTACAACAAGGAGTAATAGTTCTGGTTCCGTATTCTGAATGTTTTCAGGGCTTTTACTCGAACCTGTTTATGGTCCCCAGGAAGGAAGGCAAGGGGTGTCCAATCCTGGACCTAAAGGCACTGAATTGCTTCGTGCGAGTTCACAAATTCAAGATGGAATCTGTTCGCACGGTGGTGGCTGGGGGATTTCCTGGCCTCCATAGACATCAAAGATGCCTACCTTCATATTCTGATATGTGCAGGACATCAACGGTTTCTCAGTTTTGCCGTGGGAGAGAATCACTATCAGTTTGTGGCGCTACCCTTTGGTCTCGCCTCTGCTCCTCGGGTCTTCACAAAGTTGTTGGCTCTGGTCCTGGCGTTGTTATGCCAGTGGGGGATATCGGTCCTGGGTTACCTGGTTGACCTGCTTCTCCGTGCAGAGTCTCCCATGGTGCTGGCGACAAACTTAGAGATCACCGTGAGAACACTGAGGGACTTTGGGTGGATTCTGAACCTTCTTAAGTCGTCCCTGGTCCCTTCCATGAGACTGGACTATCTGGGCCGGACTTTGGATTTGTCCTCAGACACAGTGTTTCTTCCTCCGGACAAACTCCAAAAACTCCAGACTGCGATTCAGCTATTGCTGTCCAGCAAATGGTCGTCCCTTCAGACTTGTATGAGAGTTCTGGTGCTGATGTCATCCTTCCAGGCGGTCCCTTTCGCTCAATTCCACACGAGAATCCTCCAGAAGGAAATTCTACTCAAATTCTCTGGACAACCAGATCGAGCTGAGCCAGGTGACCAGGGGGTCCCTGATATGGTGGCTTCAGTCCCCGGTGCTCAAACTAGGAAAATCCTTCCGCCCCATATATTGGACTGTGATCACCACGGATGCCAGTCTGTCCAGGTGTTGAGGTGTTCTCGGCAAGCTTTCTGCTCAAGGGGTCTGGTCCCTGGAAGACTCCAGGTTACCGATCAATGTTCTGGAGCGGAGAGCGATCAGACTTTGCCTTTACCTAGTCCACTGGACGAAGTACCTTCAAGGCTGTCCAGTGTGCATTTAATTGGACAATGCCACGCCCATGGCTTATGTCAATCACCAAGGGGACACCAGAAGTGTCCTTTCGGCCTTGGAGGTGGCAGGCATCCTTCAATGGGCGGAACAATTTGTCCCAGCTCTTTCCGCCGTTCATCAAGCGGGTTGGACAACATTCAGGGCAAAGCAAGTAAGGAGGATGTCTGTTTACTTAGCCACTCCCCAGGGGGCAGGGCTACATGTGTATGATGATGTGTAACCCATAAAATGGGACTGCAAGGTGGAATAACTGGGTATTTCTATATTTATAGCTGTATATAGTTAATTAAAGCCGAAGTAGTTGAAGCCAGGCATAGGATTATGCTGCTGAGGGGGTTAATAACACTGATAGGCGTCAGGATAAATAGACCACGCCCCCAGACGAAGTCGAATGACGAAACTAGTCAGGGTATAATCACGTGGCTACCTGAGCAATAGAGTGATTAATTGCGGTGTACCTTCTGGGATCCCCGCGAGCGGTGAGCAGTGCTTCTGATCGGAGTAACAGCTGTGAGCTACTGTGGTGAGATCAGCACACACAATCTTGTGTAAAGTGTACATGCTTGTTACAAATACTTTTATGTAAGCATATATATTGAAGGGCTAAGGAATGTATGGTTTAAATAGTATTATGCTATGAGTCCTTTATCCACAGGTGTCAAACTGGCGGCCCTCCAGCTGTTTCGGAACTACAAGCCCAAAGAGGCATTGCAAGGCTGACAGTTACAAGCATGACTCCATAGGCAGAGGCATGATAGGACTAGGTAGTTCCGCAACAGCTGTAGGGCCGCCAGTTTGACATCTGTTGGGAGAGGAGATGATTGCTTGGTGAAAATCAGTGTGATTGAAGGAAGGATTTAATACAGCTCTGAAGTTCACGCTGTGCTGGCAGTGGAGGAGGAGCAGCGAATGAACCCAGAAGGGATGATCTGAAATATTAATAACAAAGCCCATTTTGATTGATTTCTGGTGAGTGTTTAATACCTAGGGGAGAGGTCGCACGAGGTGTGGTGATGGGAAGATCTTTCCGAATCCTTTGAACATACCTGTCTCACCAATCACTCTCCCTGGCTAACGTTTTTTACATTTAAGCATGTGGCTGAATGGATAAAGGACATTAATTATTTAAATAAGAGGAGAACTATCACTCTTTAAAGGTGGTGCTAATGTGAACATTGTTTTATTCAATATTTGATTTTATATAGACAATGGAATCATGAGTATATAATACCATATTGCAGCATGTGAGGAACACCATATTGCAGCATGTGAGGATCAGGAAGTCCGGGATGTCCCGGACTTCCTGATTCTCGCATGCATATGTGTATAAGACCGCTGGCTAAGAGCAACCTATGGAGAAGGAGAAATATAGAATACCTGAATTTGAGAGTCTAATTATAGGGCTGGGAGAGCTTCTGGATGAGTGTGGTTATTTTGCAGTACTTTGGCCATAGTGCGGATCTACCCTTCTATTTTTAATTCTTATTATAAATAAGGTTGGCGGGAATAATAAACAGTGGGTATAGAAAAAGACCCATCCCCTTTTTTTTTATTTAAATATAATTTTCATGCTTTGCTGCCTGAAATGAAGACACACAGTCTTTGTTTTATCCAGCTGTATTTACTCAGTGCAACTTAAAACATCTGAGTGAAAGATATAACCCCAACATGTCCTAAAAAAAAAAAAAAAATAACAGAAGCACTGAGTTTGAAAAAGGATCACCCCCCCCCTTGTGTCAGTATTTTGGGTAAGCCACCTTTTGCTTTCATTTCAGCCTTTAATCTGTTGGGATATGTCTCTGCACATCTAGACTTTACAATATTTGCCCACTCTTCATTGCAGAACTGCTCAAGTTCAGTTAAATTTGATCGTGACTGTTTTTGGACTGCAGTCCAAGTCTTTCTACAGATTTTCAATGGAGTTTAAGTCTGGGGTCTGACTAGGCCATGCAAGGACATTTACCCTTTTCTTCATCAACCACTGTGTGGTCATTTTTGCTGTGTGCTTTGGGTCATTGTCATATTGCAAGGTAAACCTTCTTCCTATTGATCACTTTCTGGCAGAGGGCAGCAGACTTTCCTCCAGAATTTGACAGTATTTTGCCCCATCCATTTTTTATTCTATCCTGACAAGTGCTCCAGACCCTGCTGCCGAGAAACCCCTCCATAACAGGATTTCTCTATCGTTCATTGACGGACGCAGTCTCTTTTTTTCTTAACAGTAGGGTTATACTGCCCCCTACAGGAGTAGGACTCTAGGCAGAAAAAAGTTCTGGCTACGCCTATGGGCAGTCCCAGGAGGTATACTCCCTCTCTCTGCTATAGGATGTCAGTTTTTTTCTGCCTAGTCAGGAGTAAGGACCTAATTCCTTGCTTTGATCTCTGGCCCTGGCAAAAGTTTTTTTCTCTAGATAGTTTTTTTTTTTTGTCCGGATTTTTTCCTGTGAGATCTACAATCAACTAAGCCGGACTGGGCGACGGGCTGGATATAAAGATCCAGTGGTCACCCCAGCCAGCCAGCATTTGCGCACAGACCCCAGCTCCGTGCTAGGTCGGCCGCAACATAGTCCCACCGGACGGGGACTAGTCCTGCGAGTTAAACATCTCTCCAGGTCGCAAACGACCGGGTATAGGCCCGTGTCGCAGCGTTCCTATTAGCCGACAGCCCCTCCACTTTGGTGGAGAGGGGTTCTGTCAAGAGATACCAGGTATGGTAATTGTTCCCCCCTCTCCCTCTGGTGGGTTTTGGGGTATACGCTGGCCCCTCCTTAGGACGGTCGGACCCTTGGGTTCCCCTCTGTCCCATCACACCCCCCCTTACCTGCCCCCCCTCTTCCCCTCACTTACTGGGGCTTGGGACGATCGATCGTGTGGGGGGGGGACTCGCTTGTCACTACCAGGGCCCCCATCCTGTCGCTCCCTTCCAGGGGGCTCGGGGGGCCCCAGAAGCTCTGCAGGCATCCATTTTCTTGTAGCCCATGTGCTAATAAGATCAGCGGCCACGTTTGTGTAGCCCGGTGGCCATTTTGCGGTGGAACCCCATTGAAAATCAATGACGGTCATGTTTTTGGAGTCCCTAGAGGCGTTTTTTTGGTGGTGGAGCCCCTCCGTCTACCCTAGTGCTGACACTCACAGATCGCTGCAGACACGTGCTGTACAGACATCCTGGGCCTTCCTGGTACATCTCTGGTGCAGGTGGTGAGTCTGGGGGGTCTCTCTCTCTCTGCTGGGGGTCTTCAGTGCCTTGTGCCTGACCTCTTGGGGGCGCTATAGCGCGGTGGGACGTTCCTAAACTGTGTTTTTTTTTTTTTTCAATTTTTTTCTGCGGGGTTCCCCTGGTGACATGGACTCTGTTGAACACGTTTCCCCACCTGACCCCCTCTGAGGCCGCAGGGCCCTCCGGATCCCTCCCAGCCATCCATAGATGCACTGTCGGCGGTCCTGGAATCCTTTGTGTCCCGGGTGGATGTGGCCTTTAAGGGGCGAAGTGCCAAAAAACGCCCCACGCCTATCCCGGTCTCCACTGATGTGTCAGTTTCTGACTCTGATTCAGCCACTGCAGACATGGATCTCCCTGCCGGGTCTACTACCTCACGCCCTGTCTCCTCTGACGATGAGGATGACATCTCTCACTCCACCACCGCGCAAGAAAAGGTGCTGGTGGACGCACTGGTTGTATCTGTGCGTGAGACAATAAAAATGGAGGACGCAGCTATGACTGCGACTGAGGCACAGGTTACGTTTGGTACTCACAAGCCATCCGGCGCGGCAAAGGTTTTTTTCCTTTCCCATTTGACAACATGGTCAAAAAAGAGTGGGACCGCCCAAAGCGTCCCCCTGGGGTGCCTAAGTGGATTGCTAGACGCTACCCCTTTGAGGAGTCCCTTATTAAAAAGTGGACTGTGCCACCTACGGTGGGCCCTCCAATCTCCAGACTGAATAAAGCTACCATGATTCCAGTGAAGGATTCCCCGTTCTTTAAGGATCCGGCGGATAGAAAGGCGGAGTCTGTGGCCTGCAATATGTACTCCCTGGCGAGGTCTGCACTAAGACCGGTGTTTACTGTTGCCGTTGTCACAAACTTTCACTGAATGGGCTAAGTTACTACACTGTGGCCTGGAGGGGGAACAACTCCCCCCTGCCTTTGCGGAGCTGGAAGACCACTTGGTTCTGGGGCTGCAATTTCTTGTGATGCCTTGCTGAATGCGGCTCCAGTAGTGGCCCAACTTTCGGTTTCAGCAGTGGTCCTCCGATGTATACTTTGGCTAAAATACTGGTCTACCTTTTCAAGGCGATATCCTTTTTGGGGTTACCCTTGATGACATTATCAAAGGTCTTACAGGGGGTAATAGTATCTTTCTCCCACAGGCTATCAAGGGTAAGGACCCTCGTCATAGACGGGGTCCCTCCTTTTTGGCACAAAAGAAGCTTTTTTGTCCCTCAGGGTCACTTGATAAGGCACCCAAGTCCTTCAAAGCCCCCTCGGTGGCTCCAAGCGACCCTGGTCTGACAAACAGAAATCGAGTTTCTCCAGACCTGCCGATAAGACCCCTTCAGCCTGAAGGTGCGCCCTCACTCGTATCTGGGGTGGGGGGACATCTTTGCTGGTTCCCGGACCTGTGGCTGTCCCGTATACAAGAAAAGTGAATTCATGAGGTCATATGGTATGGTTACAAGATCGAGTTTCGGTCCGTCCCTTGGTAAGGTTCTTCCCTTCCAATGCGCATCTGTCCCCGGATCGCTTACAGGCTCTCTTAGGGGCGGTACAGGACCTGTTACAACAAGGAGTAATAGTTCTGGTTCCGTATTCTGAATGTTTTCAGGGCTTTTACTCGAACCTGTTTATGGTCCCCAGGAAGGAAGGCAAGGGGTGTCCAATCCTGGACCTAAAGGCACTGAATTGCTTCGTGCGAGTTCACAAATTCAAGATGGAATCTGTTCGCACAGTGGTGGCTGGGGGATTTCCTGGCCTCCATAGACATCAAAGATGCCTACCTTCATATTCTGATATGTGCAGGACATCAACGGTTTCTCAGTTTTGCCGTGGGAGAGAATCACTATCAGTTTGTGGCGCTACCCTTTGGTCTCGCCTCTGCTCCTCGGGTCTTCACAAAGTTGTTGGCTCTGGTCCTGGCGTTGTTATGCCAGTGGGGGATATCAGTCCTGGGTTACCTGGTTGACCTGCTTCTCCGTGCAGAGTCTCCCATGGTGCTGGCGACAAACTTAGAGATCACCATGAGAACACTGAGGGACTTTGGGTGGATTCTGAACCTTCTTAAGTCGTCCCTGGTCCCTTCCATGAGACTGGACTATCTGGGCCTGACTTTGGATTTGTCCTCAGACACAGTGTTTCTTCCTCCGGACAAACTCCAAAAACTCCAGACTGCGATTCAGCTATTGCTGTCCAGCAAATGGTCGTCCCTTCAGACTTGTATGAGAGTTCTGGTGCTGATGTCATCCTTCCAGGCGGTCCCTTTCGCTCATTTCCACACGAGAATCCTCCAGAAGGAAATTCTACTCAAATAAACAAAGATCCAAATTCTCTGGACAACAAGATCGAGCTGAGCCAGGTGACCAGGGGGTCCCTGATATGATGGCTTCAGTCCCCGGTACTCAAACTAGGAAAATCCTTCCGCCCCATATATTGGACTGTGATCACCACGGATGCCAGTCTGTCCAGGTGGGGAGGTGTCCTCGGCAAGCTTTCTGCTCAAGGGGTCTGGTCCCTGGAAGACTCCAGGTTACTGATCAATGTTCTGGAGCGGAGAGCGATCAGACTTTGCCTTTACCTAGTCCACTGGACGAAGTACCTTCAAGGCTGTCCAGTGTGCATTTAATTGGACAATGCCACGGCCATGGCTTATGTCAATCACCAAGGGGACACCAGAAGTGTCCTTTTGGCCTTGGAGGTGGCAGGCATCCTTCAATGGGCGGAACAATTTGTCCCAGCTCTTTCCGCCGTTCACATTCCAGGAGTGGAAAATTGGCATGCGGATTACCTCAGTCAGCAGACTTTGGATCAAGGGGAATGGTCTCTCCACCCAGGGTTGTTCCAGCAGTTGTGCCTTTGTTTTGGCACTCCAGAAGTCGATCTGTTGGCGTCTCGGATAAACAGGAAAGTGCAGAGGTTTGTGGCCTGCTCTCCGGACCCTCTGGCAGACGCCACAGGCGCACTGGTGGCTCCGTAGGGCCTGTATCAGCTGATGTATGCCTTACCCCCTCTAAAGTTGCTGGCAAAACTACTTTTCAGGATCGAGGCGAAAGGGATTCCGGTCACCCTAGTGGCTCCGGACTGGCCTCGCTGAGCTTGGTATGCCGACATGGTCAGGCTAGTCCCAGACGTTCTTGGAGACTTCCTCTCAGGGAGGATCTACTGTCTCAAGGGCCAATCTTCCATCCTGCTTTAGTCGCTGGATTTGACAGCTTGGCTGTTAAAAGCCAGGTGCTGAAGGACATGGGATTGTCTGCTGCAGTGATTCCCACTCTGCTTAAAGCGAGAAAAGCGATTTCTAGAAAGAACCATCATTGTACGTGGAAGTCGTATATTGCGTGGTGTGAGTCTCTTGGGGTTCCCCCTCGCTCTTACTTGGTGGCTCAGATCTTGGCCTTTCTTCAATGGTAAGTTGATCAAAAATTGGCTTTAAGTACTATCAAGGGTCAGGTTTCGGCCTTGGCAATTTTCTTCCAAATGCCATTAGCCACCCATTCCCTGGTGCTTAACTTTATCCAGGGGGTGCGACAATTGGCACCTCCGGTGTGACCTCCGTTGCCACCTTGGGGCCTTAATTTGGTGCTGTCGGTTCTTCAAAAACCTCCCTTTGAAAATATTCAAAAAATATGCTTACCTTATCCCAGAAGGTGGCCTTCTTGGTGGCTATTACTTCTGCGCGCAGGGTGTCATAACTGGCGGCGTTGTCCTGTCTTTCTCCCTATCTAGTGGTTCACAGGGATAAAGTGGTGCTTTGTCTGGATCCGTCCTTCCTTCTGAAGGTGGTTTCCAGTTTCCACCTAAATGACGACAATTGTGTTACCCTCCTTGTGTCCGAAGCCTAAACATCCTAAGGAATTTGCACTGCATACTCTGGATGTGGTTCGGGCAGTCAGGGTGTACTACTGAGTCTTTTCCAAAGTCAGATTCGCGCTTTGTACTCATGGATGGTCTAAAAGGGCTTCCTGCGTCTGCTGTGACTATTTCCAGATGGATCAGACAGACCGATGTGCAGGCTTTTTCAATTAAGGGTCAGGTTCCACCTTTCCCTGTTAAGGCGCATTTTCTCGGGTGCTTAGTGCTTGCTGGGTTTTTCACCATCAGGCATCTGTGGTTCAGGTTTGCAAGGCGGCTACCTGGTCGTCTGTTCATACCTTCACAAAGTTTTATAGGGTGAATGTGCTGGCAACTGCAAATGCCTCCTTTTGGCCACAAAGTTTTGCAGGCTGCCGTTTTAAGGCTGTTTTAGTCTCCCTTTAGGGTGTTTAATGTTTTTCAGGTGGGTCTCATCTTGTTGTTCTGATGAGCTCTATGTTGCCTGGTTGGCTATGGTTCAGCCTTGGGAAATTATTTTCTGCTGTTCCCACCCCTCATGTTTTATGGCATTGCTTTGGGACGTCCCTACTGTGAAGAAAAACAGAGACTGCGTCCGTCAATGAACGATAGAGAATATTGGATTTTTGTCTTACCGTAAAATCCTTTTCTCTGATGTTCAGTGATGGACACAGTACCCGCCCCTCTATTTTGAGTTGGGTTGATATTGTTTTTCTCTGACACTGCTTTTTTACAAAACTGACATCCTATAGCAGAGAGAGGGAGTATACCTCCTGGGACTGCCCATAGGCGTAGCCAGAACTTTTTTTTCTGCCTAGTGTCCTACTCCTGTAGGGGGCAGTATAACCCTACTGTTAAGAACAGAGACTGCGTCCGTCAATGAACTTGAGAGAAAACGATTTTACGGTAAGACAAAAATCCAATTATTACCACCTCCATGCTTTACCTTAGGAATGGTGTTTTTGGATGGTGAACTGTATTGGATTTCCGCCAGACATATTATTTGGTGTTGAGGCCAAATAATTTAAATTTAGTCTCCTCTGATAGAACACCTTTTTCCATGTGGCCTCAGAATCTTTAAGATGCATTTTGGCAAAGCTCAGTTGTGTCTTCACTGTGCTTCTAGGCATTGATAAAGCCTTTGAACTTGTTTTTGTATCCATCTCCTCACTTGTCCCTGTCCACAATTTTATCCCAGAAATCTTTTGATAGCGCCTTGCCCACCCATAGTTGATTACCATATTTGTTTTAGTTGCACTACCAGGGACTGAAATGCTCCAGGAAAGCTCTTTTTCAATGCTGAGCTAATCAAAATGACCACAACTGATCACAGTTGAAAGTCAAATGGTTTTATGTGCCATTAAAAAATGTGATTAGCTACACATAGTTGAGTTTTCAAGACATTTTTAGGAGGGGGTGATGCTTTTTCAAACTCCGTGGGTTCTGTTTTTACATTTTTGCTGTTGTTGTTTTTTTTTTAATCTTTTTTCCGGACGTGTTGATGTTACAGTATCTCACAGAAGTGAGTACACCCCTCACATTTTTGTAAATATTTTATTATATCTTTTCATGTGACAACACTGAAGAAATAACACTTTGCTATAATGTAAAGTAGTGAGTGTACAGCTTGTATAACAGTGTAAATTTGCTGTCCCCCCTCAAAATAACTTAACGCACAGCCATTAATGTCTAAACTGCTGTCAACAAAAGTGAGTACACCCCTAAATGAAATTGTCCACCTTGGGCCCAAAGTGTCAATATTTTGTGTGGCCACCATTATTTTCCAGCACTGCCTTACCCCTCTTGGGCATGAAGTTCACCAGAGCTTCACAGGTTGCCACTGGAGTCCTCTTCCACTCCTCCATGACTACATAACAGAGCTGGTGGATGTTCGAGACCTTGCGCTCCTCCACCTTCTGTTTGCGGATGCCCCACAGATCCTCGAGACCTTGCGCTCCTCCACCTTCTGTTTGAGGATGCCCCACAGATGCTCAATAGGTTTTGGGTCTGGAGACATGCTTGGCCAGTCCATCACCTTTACCCTCAGCTTCTTTAGCAAGGCAGGGGTCATCTTGGAGGTGTGTTTGGGGTTGTTATCATGTTAGAATACCTATTCTTCGAAGGGTGGGGATCATGCTTTGCATCAGTATGTCACAGTACATGTTGGCATTCATGGATCCCTCAATGAACTGTCATCACTATGCTTGACTGTAGGCAAGACACACACTTGCTCCCTCTCTCCCCCTTGCTCCCTCTCTCCCTCTGCCTCTCCCTCCCCCTCGCTCGCTCTCCTCTCCCCCTCGCTCGCTCTCCTCTCCCCCTCGCTCGCTCTCCTCTCCCCCTCGCTCGCTCTCCTCTCCCCCTCGCTCGCTCTCCTCTCCCCCTCGCTTGCTCTCCTCTCCCCCTCGCTCGCTCTACCTCCCTCCCTCCCCCTCGCTCGCTCTCCCTCCCTCCCCCTCGCTCGCTCTCCCTCCCTCCCCCTCGCTCGCTCTCCCTCCCTCCCCCTCGCTCGCTCTCCCTCCCTCCCCCTCGCTCGCTCCCCCTCACTCGCTCTCCCTCTCCCTCTCGCCCTCCCCCCTCGCACTCTCCCTCTCTCTCTCTGCCCCTCGCGCTCTCCCTCTCTCTCTCTGCCCCTCGCGCTCTCCCTCTCTCTCTCTCTCTCTGCCCCTCACGCTCTCCCTCTCTCTCTCTCTCTCTCTGCCCCTCACGCTCTCCCTCTCTCTCTCTGCCCCTCACGCTCTCCCTCTCTCTCTCTCTCTCTGCCCCTCGCGCTCTCTCCCCTCTCTCTCTCTCTGCCCCTCGCGCTCTCTCCCCTCTCTCTCTCTGCCCCTCGCGCTCTCTCTCTCTGCCTCCTCGCGCCTTCTCTCCCTCTCTCTCTGCCCCCTCGCTCTCTCTGCCCCTTGCGCTGTCCCGCTCTCTGCCCCTTGCGCTGTCCCGCTCTCTGCCCCTTGCGCTGTCCCGCTCTCTGCCCCTTGCGCTGTCCCCCTCTCTGCCCCCTCACGCCTTCTCTCCCTCTCTGCCCCCTCACGCCTTCTCTCCCTCTCTGCCCCCTCGCGCCTTCTTTCCCTCTCTGCCCCCTCGCGCCTTCTCTCCCTCTCTGCCCCATTTGCGCCTTCTTTCCCTCGCTCTCTCTCTCCCCCCTCGCTCTCTCTCTCCCCCCTCGCTCTCTCTCTCCCCCCTCGCTCTCTCTCTCCCCCCTCGCTCTCTCTCTCCCCCTCGCTCTCTTTCTCCCCCTCTCTCTCTCTCTCTCCCCCTCGCTCTCTCTCTCTCCCCCTCGCTCTCTCTCTCCCCCTCGCTCTCTCTCTCCCCCTCGCTCTTTCTCTCCCCCTCGCTCTCTCTCGCCCCTCGCTCTCTCTCGCCCCTCGCGCTCTCTCTCTCTCTCTCTCCCTCTCTGTCTCTCTGCCCCTCCTCGCGCTCTCTCTCTCTCCCTCTCTGTCTCTCTGCCCCTCCTCGCGCTCTCTCTCTCTCTCCCTCTCTGTCTCTCTGCCCCTCCTCGCGCTCTCGCTCTCTCTCCCTCTCTGTCTCTCTGTCCCTCCTTGCGCTCTCTCTCTCTCTCTCTCTCTCTCCCTCTCTGTCTCTCTGCCACTCCTCGCGCTCTCTCTCTCTCCCTCTCTGTCTCTCTGCCACTCCTCGCGCTCTCTCTCTCTCTCCCTCTCTGTCTCTCTGCCCCTCCTCGCGCTCTCTCTCTCTCCCTCTCTGTCTCTCTGCCCCTCCTCGCGCTCTCTCTTTCTTTAAATGTCGATTTGTCTTTGTTTTTAATAGGAGTTTGTCATATTTCAGTTTGTTAGTAAAAAATGTGCCCTGTCTGTACATTTTCCAAGGTTTGTGGGATGAGTATGTGTAAAGTACCCAGTAACCTTTTATTAACCTAATTTCTTGCCCCTCTTTTACTCTCTTTTGCATTTGATAATGATTGCATGGTTAATTTGAAGTGTATGTAACCACACCCCCACCACCAAAAAGGAAAAAAAAACAATTTGGTAGCCTACCCTCCGTTGCTGGCACTGTAGGAGTTGTTTTCTTGCTTTAGGCTCCTGCTAGTTAGATACTTCCTATCCTAGGGTGACAACAATGACAGGAGCAGCAATGTCCTCCTTAGAATGTGTAAACTCATGGTTGGTTTTTCACTGCCTAGCCTCTAGCTCTGAGCTGCCTACCAGTATGATATTTGCTCTCACAGTAAGTAAATTTATTTATTAAAAAAATATATATATATATATATATATATATTAGTTCATGTGCATTCATGATGTATGTGTGTATACAGTAGAGCATATCTTGTGTATATGGATAATGTATAAAATCCTAAACTAAGATTTACTATTTTCTGTAACATATGTCTGAATAAGGATATTGGCTTGAAAATACAAAATGCTTTCGGTTATGTTACATTTTAAGTAGGAAAAAAATAATGAAAGCTCAAAAGTTTTTTTGTTTCTGGGGTTTTTTTCTCTTCCATTTTTGTTTTTATTTTAATGCCATTTTTCTGCCTGAATGAGATGTATAACTAATGACTCCCTTCTAAACTATGATTGTTTGTTTCATTCTCAGAAATTGTGGACGGAAACGCTAAAATGACCCTAGGAATGATCTGGACTATTATCCTTCGCTTTGCTATTCAAGACATTTCTGTTGAAGGTGATCTTTTTTTCTATCGTATTCTGCGTGGCCCATTTGTGTCATTTTTTTGTAAATAGTAGGAATAGTGTTCCTGGAGTTATTACAGCAGTTGGGAATCCGTCTTTTAGTGGCAGGAATTAGGCATGTGTAGATTGGCGGGAGGCAGGTCATCATGATTGACATGGAATACCTCTGACTACTTTATGATAGATACATTTCTGGACGCTGTGATTAATGCTATATTTACTTCTGGGGATATTGTATCCTTCACTTTAAAAAGTGTTATACAAGTAAAACCTTGGACTGCAAGAACAATGCTTGTAATCCAAAGCACTCCTATATCAAAGTGAATTTCCCCATTAGAAATAATATAAAAACTCACATGATTCATTCCACAACCATTTATTCAGAAGCCTTTCAGTTTATAGTCCATATAAAAAGATTATAGCAATGTGATAGGTTGTTTAACTATAAAATGTCCATCCACAAATGGCAGTCTCCACAAAGGGATTAGAAGAAAAATCCAGCAGGAGCTATAGAGTATAAAAGAGAAGAGACGCCTCTAAGTGTAGCAATATGTTTACGTTTAATGAAGGTACAACATTTAGCAACTCACATGGTTGATGATTAAAAGAGGCACATCTAAGTATGCAGGCATCCAGGGTAAAGCTGTCCACATAGACCATCCTCCGCACCGCGGGCTCTCACCGCTGTCAGTCTGGAGTCGTGCCTGGGAAGACTACCCTGCAGTAAAGTGATCTGAAAGCGAGTCTTGAAGTGCTCGTGGAGCGCAGCGTGGAAGGGATGACGTTAATGGTGGTGAGGAGGATGGTCTATTTGGACACCTTTACCCCAGATGCCTACATACTTAGATGTGCCTGTTTTAATCCTCAACCATGTAAGTTGCTAAATGTTGTACCTTCATTAAATGTAACCCTATTGCTACACTAGGAGGTGCTACTTGTATATCCAGACATTGTTTATCAAGTCAAAGTTTTTTAAAAAAAATGTTGCTGGTCTTGCAAGATGCTCTCTAACCAAAGTACTCTCAGTCCAAGGTTTTACTGTATATGTATTTTTATTTTGGTGTTTTTTTACTTTTTGTGGAAATTAGTAAGGGGTACTAATATACCCCTGTACTTATTCCTCTTGTAGAAGGCCGTTATCTGGTCCCTCTTATTATAAAGGGGGCTTCCAGTTTCCATTGTAATCCTACCTCCATATTACTATTGCCCCACCTCTTTTTTGGGAAACACAGAAGTGGGGAAGAGGCCCTTCACCCTCAGCTTTGGAGCAATGATATTTTGCAAGGGGGTAAGGTTTTCAGGCTTCCCCCAATGTAAAAAGGGATAAGGTCTGGTTTGGTACAGGAAGTGGGGCCGCACACGTAGTGCCTCAAAATCCGGGTTAGGGAGGCATGTTAAGAGGAAAAAAAAACTGAAAATGCAAATGAACCTAAGGAAGGGATCGGATTATGCAGATCATCATACATCAATAACGGACCAATGAGAAGCAAGGCAATTTGTAGGCTATAGCTACGTATATAAATAAAAACCATACCAAGATAGAGCAATCAAAATGTAAGAGAGTAGAAAAAGAACACCAATTAAGGAAAAAATAAATAAAAGTGAAATATAGGATGTATGGCAAACCAGGAGTACAAAACTCAGCAACCCCAACCAAGTTGCAGGCTAAAAAATAAAATAAAATAAAAAGCAGTATGTCTGCTCTCAGAACAAAAATGTATATAAACCTAAAAACAAAGGCAGCCAGCACAAAATGGCAAGATTACACACCATATGTAACATGTAAAAATAAAAGGGGCAACGCCAATGCAAGTATAGATAAGGTGGTCATAGTCTAATTAAAAGTTCATAGCAAAAGAAGTAGAGAGATGAAACTTCTCCAGACACCCGTGGATAAGATGAAGAAAACGAATGTCCAAACACCAAGTGAGAGTAAGCTGGACTCTTACCAGATGGTGTTGACCCTCAAATGATAGGTCAATACCAGCGAAAATCCTGTAAGTAAATATTTTCCTGAAATGGCTATGGTGAATCCAGTTCATTCGATGGAAAGCAATGGCTCAAGCTCGCTCGCATCTAGGAAAACACAATACCAAAGCACTTCAAGAAAAAGCAAGCTATAATGGTGTAGTATGTCTGAACCAACAGTAGTTTAGTTTATTAAAGGTATTGCACTTACAATAAGATGAAGTAAAAATAGCGTGTACACATCCAAAATTGAGGACCGCGGTTAGCAGCGTTTTACGTCATACGTTCCATCCCCGGAATACAAACGGGAACCTTTCACAGCAAGGCCAAAGTGAATTTTTCAAATATTCTCTGACTCTGGAAAATAAAGGGGATCCCTAGGGTGACATCAGTTCTCATAAAATGACCTTTTATAGTCTATTGTGACATTATAGACCCTATACAGGGCTGTGTCATTCTTCTAGACTGGCATATTACCTATCTGAACACTGGCACCTTTGACCCCAAAAAGTATCTAGGGTTTTTGCAGATTTTAGTAGTAAATAGTAGTCCATTAATCCGGTCATTCCTTTTTTTGCCCTAGTGGCTAGCTGTTGCTCTGTGGCACAGGTAATGCCTAAATTTAAAGACATTCACCCTCCCAACCTGTATACATCTGTTTCAGATTGTTTCACTCTTGTTAGTGCAATGTTTGCTTAATCTCGTAGGGAATACAAAGTGCCCTTTCTGTTTGAATAAAGTTCCACATCTGTTTTGTAGTCTGCGGTTAAAACCTTTTGTAAAACAAATGGATGATGTGTTGATGTTGCTTTTTCAATCTTCCCAGTTTAGCAGAGACCTAATGAGGCTTTATCTGAATACAATTTTCAAATTAATGTACTTTTCAACACTTCTAGGATAAGTTGTGGCAAGAATTAGGGCTAAAATAACTAACAAGAATGTTTAGCCTAGGGTTGGCACAACATATATTGTAATAAAAAAGGTTGCAAAACCGTGTGCATTACATTTTATTAGAATACCAGAGCTCTCGAAAACCCATCAGCTTGTTATCGAGTGATATCCAAGGCCTAACAAAGCACTTGTACCCTGTATTCAGTGTCAGCTGTTGGGCTTGGCATATGCCTTGTTGTCCTCGTGGATTTTTTGGAGGAAAGTAGGTTTTTGACACCTTTATATTCTAACAAACGTTATGCCCAAGGTTTTGCGCCCTCTTCTTTTTTTTTTTTTTTTGTTGTAGAGATTTCCCCAGTCAGAAAAGGGCTGCAAACCAGAAGATTACCCACCATTGGGGGGAATGCTTTCATGATCTGGATTATATGGCAGTATACCTCCGCTAGGAAATATTTAGCGCTGATCTGACTTTTTGCTTTAGTAGCAACATCTGCTATTAGCAAACCCCCGAGCCGTCATTTAAATGACTCTCTAGGGTATTCTTCTTGGCTCCACTTTTGGCAGCTAGCGGAAAGGTCATATAAAGAAGGGTGCAGGAGCTGGGCCAGCACAGAGTAATTAGATACTCCCAGAAGTGGAGATGGCTATGACATGACAGGGAGCAGAGGGTTGTGCTAGCGAATTGACTCTTGGAATAGTCAAAATTTCTTGAGACTTCAGAGGCACATTGCAAGTAATTTAAAACAATTTATGGAAAGGCTAAAAAAAAAAGCAAGTAAGCATTTAGGTCCCTTTCACACTTATGCGACGCGATTTTGCCACAATTTTGCGGCGCGATTTTGACGCGATTTTGAAAGCTATGGCTATGGCTCAAAACGCAATCAAATCGTGGCAAAGTAGTGCAGGAACTACTTTGAAGTCGGTGCGACTTCAAAACGCACTGATATGAATGGGGCTCATTGAAAATAATGGAAAACGACTTGTCATGCGATTTTGCGGTCCAAAATCGCGGGACAAGTCGCACTAGTGTGAAAGGGGCCTAAATACTAGATTTTTATGTTTTTTTATTTTTAGTTGTTTACAGGGAGTTAAAGAAATAAAACATTGTGTTTCTGTTACAGAAACCTCTGCCAAAGAAGGGCTTCTGTTGTGGTGTCAAAGAAAGACAGCGCCATACAAGAATGTAAATATACAGAACTTCCACATCAGGTAAGTGGACCTTAAAGCAAAAATCCAGAAATTATATTCTTTGCAAACATAGGATTTAAGTATCAATATCTGATATCCATAGGGCTGCTGGGGGTGCTGAGAATCGCTGTAGTAGTCCATGCTACATACAGTGATAACCCTGGTCTTCTGTGTGCTGCTCCAGCAGCTTCCCCTTTGCATACTGACAACACAGAGTGGTCACACGGCACCACCATTTATAAAATGCCTTGTTTTTTTTTTTTTTTTTTTTAATAAACATAAAGCATTTTCTGATTAAACGAGGTGAAGAGGGGCAGATGATGATCTCCACCTTGTTCAATCAGAGAATAGATGGATCCCAAACTGGGGTTAGAATTTGTATATGTTCGAGACCAATCCTCCGCATGTTGTTCCCATAATGCAAAGTTTCTAAACCATTTTTGCTGGCAGAGCCATTTTTGCAAACATTTAAAAAATTGTTTTAGGACTGAAGATTACTTTAAACTCCCAAAACCTATATATTTTTAAAGCAGACACTCTGGAGAGTAAAATAGTAGTACTGTAGTTCCATTTTATTATGTCGCACCGTTCTAGTGCAACTGTTTATCAAGTGCAGAAATTCAGTGAAAAAAAAAAATGTTTAATTTTAGGGCACACTAACACAATATATTACCCAATATTTTGGTAAAATAAAATAGATGAAATGGCAATGTGTAAATAGATACCCAAAATGTCAAGCCTTAAAATTGTGTGTATGCCCATGAAACAGCAACCGACTTCAGTATCCTAAATTTTCCATAGGCTACATTTTAAAAACCTCTACAGGTCATCAAGTTAGAGTTAACCATGAATAATGGCCCTAGAATTATTGCTCCCACTCTGGCTTGTATAGTGATATGTAACAATCAATGTTTTTGTACATAGGCACCCCCAACGTTAGGGAACAGGGGCTCAAGAATCTTTAGGGGAGGTTTGAAGTGTCTGGGTATATTTTTGTTTTATTCCCTATGTCAGAGGTCTCCAAACTATGGCCCTCCAGTTGTTCAGGAACTGCAATTCCCATCATGCCTAGCCATGTCTGTGAATGTAAGTTTTTCAATGCCTCATGGGTCTTGTAGTTCCACAACAGCTGGAGGGCCGTAGTTTGGAGATCCCTGCCCTATGTAAAGCTTTTTTGGTGACCGGTTCTCTTTAATGAAACATCAAGGGTCTTTTAGACCCCTGATGTCTCACCTGCCTTCTACTGATGCTAGTGGAGTGCAGATCATGTTCCATTCACTTCTTCCCTGGACAGACCAACTGAGGAAAATGACAGCTAGACCCGGAAAGAGACACTTCACACCTCACTTCGGTGTTATAAGTAGGAAGGCAATATCAGCAAATGTCCAATCATTATCTCCCTCCCCTCTGTCCATCTTATTCATAGGTCTTTAAAGGGAAACTGTAACAATGATTTTGGTCAGTTCTATTTTTTTTTATTTTTTTAGAATGGATTTAAGCTTTCATATAGATGTTTTAGGCTCCTTTCACACGGCCGCTCCGTGTGAAAGGTCCGCTGCGGGACTTTTTTTTTTTCCACGGAGCGGATGACATTTCTGTCATCCGCTCCGTGTGCCCGCATATCATCCCATCCGTTTGCGGATGATATGCGGACATAATGTAAGTATATGGCATTGCGGATGTCAGCGGATGACACCGCTGACATCCGATTTTCCTTCCTTTCCGTTTTTTACACGGATGGAAAAATAGGGTTCTGTTCCGTTCCAAAAAACGGAACAGAACTGAAAGGAGGAAAATCGGATGTCAGCGGATGGTATTCCGCTGACATCCGCAGTGCCATTCACTTACATTGATGTCCGCAAATCATCCGCAAAAAAATAGGATGATTTGCAGACACATGGAAAGCAGCGGATCGGCCGTGTGAAAGGAGCCTTATACAATTTTTTATTATTTATGTAAAATCATTATTTACAAATTAACTTTTTATACAGAGCGCTTCCATAACACTTTGACACTTTAATTGCTGAGATAATTGGACTTTACAATAAGAAAGCACAGCAATGCTTGACTGTCTCATGACAGCTGATAATCCATGCAGGAGTTTATAAACTAAAGGCAGGGGGATCCCTCCTGAAAATTTTGTGTGTGTGTGTGTTGAACCGCCGGTCAGATTTACAAAAGATATTTACAACATGATCAATCTGAAATAATATGCAATATTTCATAATTAATTTCTAGTAGTGCAAATTGCTGGATGTTTTGGTAATATACTACACTAATGACAATAATTGGTCACTTGCCCTTCTTTATTTACAGCTGGAAAGATGGTCTTGGATTCTGTGCCCTTATTCATAGACACCGCCCAGAGCTCATTGACTATGGCAAATTACGAAAGGTAATTCAGTCTTTTTTGCTATAATGAATACTTTTCATTTGTTTTCTGTAACAAACATTTAAACTTTTTATTAAAGTGGAACTCCAGCATACTGTATGTTTATTTAACATGGTGTTTTTTCATTGCATTTTGGTATTTGTAGGATGACCCCTACACAAATCTGAATACGGCCTTCGATGTCGCTGAGAGGTTCCTTGATATTCCCAAGATGTTGGATGCTGAAGGTAATTACTGCTTTGGAGACTAAATTTTCTGGGGAGAACTCTTTATCGCATTACCTTCAGTACTACCATTTTCTTTTCTTTTTTTAATATATTTTCTAAGGGCTGTTGGTTTTATAGCGAGATTGTTTTCTGAGACTGCACGTTGTTAGAAAAAAATATATAGAATTTTTTTTTTATAACAAGGAGCGACATTTCTATTGGGGTATGGAATGATTACCCACAACCACCTATAGCACTTTGTTGATCATCTTCGCTTACCAACTGTGAATAGTTTTTTCGGTCCCTCGTTTGAAAATGTCATGGTATATTCATGTATAGCAGGCTGTAAAGCAAAAGTATGATTTACAAAGCAATATCAAAAGCAAGCCTACCTTCTGAGTGGCCAATCACCAGAATGGGGATGAATAACATACTCTCCCATACCAGGAAGTACTGAGAATGCCAAATCACTTCCCCCGGCAAATGAATCAGCAGGGGAGTATAGAAGGTAAAGAGGAGTATAAAGGATAGGGCAGTATAGGCACTTGGTAGTGTTGTTAAAAACAAATGAACCTGTTATGTGCCCTGCATTGGAAATAACATTTCAGTTAAATTGTCATCTGGGCTCTTTCATGTGGCTTAAAGCGGTATTAAACCCAAAACCAAAAATATATGTAATCTATTGCAGCTTACCAATCATTCGATGTGGTGGCTGCATTTGTTTTCTTTTTTTAGGCTTTTTCCGCTCAGTTTTCACCTGGTGATCTAGTCAGTAACAAACCTCCTCTGATGAAGAAGCACAAGGGGGCACAGCAGACAGCATCATTGTCAGTCTGGGGGGAGGGGAGTGTTTTTAAATGTACTAGCAGATTTAAATAAACTAACAAATTGAAGCAAACTCCTCGTCACATTTTATAATAAGTTACAGTTTTTCCTTTAAAGATTTTCATGAATAAATAAAATCTGATCATTGTAAGCACTTCTGCTAGTGGTATATGGTTAGCCTCATCCCTGTGAACTGAAACATCTGGAAGAGATCCTGTTCTTTTAAAAAACAGACTTACTGGCCAGGTCATCAAATGGAAAAAAAAAAGGAAAGAAAGCCTAAAAAAAGGAAATTAATGCAGCCACTACATCTAGCTATTATTAAGCTGCAATATAATACATTTTTACTGTTGGGTTTATTACTGCTTTAAGTTTAGATCTACATGAACTGCTATTCTTTAAAAAAAAAAAAAAAAAATGTATATTCACCATGTGATTGTGCGTGATGACTTCCTGCAATTTTTGTTCAGACAATCTGCCTCCCATTTTAGGGATGGAGTATTCACCGGATAATTTTCTGTGCTTAACATTGTGCAAATTTAGGTGAACAAATGATTAAGGCCTCTTGCAGCTTGAAAAAGCTCAGTACAGTGTGTTTGTTTTTTTTTTTTTTTACTGAGCTAAAATGCAGCCCATTCTTTACAATGTAAACAAGTGGCAAGTATTCCTCAGTTTACAAAAAAAAAAAAGGAAAATCTATGTTCCCGGTCAAAATTTTACACCGTGAGCGCAAATGCGCGCATATGAGCATAAATATGAATTAATTTTCCCTAGGAAGGTATTTGCACGCAAATGTGCAAATACACGCATAAAAATGCGCAAATTCACGCAAAACAAACCCCTAAAATTTGGTCCAAAAAAGCAGAAGTGTGCAAGAGGCCTATATGTGACCATTTGTGGTGAAATGTTTGAACTATTGGAAAAAAAAAAAAATCCCTACCACTACCCCCCATGACACCAAATAAAAATTTTCCAAGGCAGGTGATCAATTACAAGTGATTTCTTTTTTTTATGCACTGTAGCACAATCAAATATCTTGACTGGATGGCTCTCACATACAACTGGTTGTACTTTTAGGGATTCCTTTTCAAGCCTTCAATTTTTTTTCTTTATATGTCTTGATGTGGTGTATTTAGAATGAGGTTGCAGCTGAAGTTGTTTTAGGGGTGTAGAAAAACCATCCCAATTCATGTCTTGTTCAGGTAAATTGATCATTCCCATTAGATCCCAGATGCCAGATGGTCCTATCATTGTATCCAGGGTGATATAGACTAGTGTTTCTCAACTTTGTTTAGTCACTGCACCCTTTAAAAGTATTTTCGTCCTTGAGGCGTCTCATCCAAAAAAAGTGGTCCCTTTAGCTTAGAAAAGCAGTTCTGATTTTAGAGTGGTCAGGAGTAAGGCCTTGTTCACATGGGCGTACTTAAGCGTACGCTCGTGAGAGGGTGCTGGTCAGTTGGGATGCAGTAGCTGCATGGTCACAGCTGCTGCTCCTAACTTGATATCTGAGTGGGTACGGTCCCTGAATGCACACTGTTTGCGTTTGGGGCCTTGCACCCACATGAATGTTAAAATGGGGAGCAATGGCTGTGTCCTGCAGCCTCTGTGTCTCAATGGGCGTGGATGAGGTTGCATGGAACACTTGTACATCCCCATGCAAGCAAACATGGCCATTGCATGAATGCATGCTTAGGTAAAGCTCATACATACATAATGTACGTACACACATACATATATTCCTACACACTTACACTAACATACTTATAGCCTATTGAAAAATCACAGTTTACTGTGCCCGACTGATGTGTTCACATGCTGAAATTCACATTCTGCTCCTGCAATGTCAGTTAAAATTGATTACATAATACTGCATGGTACGGGAGGCAGAGCATGCCGGGACTCTGGAAGCAGCCTGTCCATGGCTCTGCTCATTACTACCCTAATCCAGCTCACACTTCGCACTTCAGCTTCTCAACCAATCAGCCTTTCTGTACCAGGATACTGTGGCACCCCTGAAGAGCCCGGACAGAACCCCGGTTGAGAGAGGCTGATATAGACCACAATTGTAAGGATCTGGGTAAACATTTGACACTAAGAGCATACAAAAACCAACTTTTTCTTTTAAGTAAGTAAAGCCTGGTAGATGTTACGTTAAATGCTACTTAATTAGGTTGTGCTTTAAGGCCAGGGCATTGGCAGCTGCTCTCTAGGTACTGTATTGCTACTTGTAAATGCAGCTGCCACCTGTCCACAAATGGGCTTATTCAAGAATAAGCGGGCTAGCAAGAAAATTTCTAGTTGGTCCATAACAACCAATCGGCTTCCAAGTGTCATATTGACAGCGCAGAGTTGAAAGTTAAACAGGGTTCTAATTGGTTGCTATGGACAAGAAGAAATGTTCTTGTTAGCATTCTTTTCACATGTAAGCTCTATACTTTGATCTGTTATAAAGCAAGCTGTGCTAACTGCAATAGTTTTCTGTCCCCTACCAAGTGGTTGAAATTAAGTCATTTTTCCCACAAATGATTGTCATTGTTTTTAATTTAGAACCTTCATGCATTTCCACCTTGCCACTTTGCCATTTCACTGGGATGTTTGCCAAGTTTTTGAAGTGCTTATTTATTCTTATAAAAATGGATTGGAAACCTTTTGATGTTCTTTAATGTCTCAGCATGAATAAATGTTTTCAGCGAAGCTGAAGAGTCTGCTTGATGTGAAATTATGTAGGTTAAATGTTTGTTCACGATCGCTGTTTACATCGCCTATTACATTCTGTGTTGTTAAGTCTGTCTCCATTTTCATTTATTATATCAACATGCTTTAAACCTTTTCTTGACAGACATTGTTGGGACTGCGCGCCCCGATGAGAAGGCCATCATGACCTACGTTTCTAGCTTCTATCACGCCTTTTCAGGAGCCCAGAAGGTATCCCAGGGTTCCAAGATGTGTTCACTCAACACATTTGTTCCTTTCACTAATGTGTGACTCTCTCTTCCTTCTTTCTGGTTTAGCACGGGGATTTCCATACTTTATTTTCACAGGTGTTCAAAATTATAACTGAGTGCCTTTGACACTACTTTCCAGCAATCCTAAACTGCCTTGTGCACACAACATCAAGCGGCAGGGAACACTTTAATTTCTAGGGACTGCAGATAGGCAAACATTTTGGCCCAATATTTAATATAAATGTACTCCTAAAGGTAAAGTCTACTTTTGTAAAAGTAATTCACTTCAGTTCAGTTATGTATACCACTTTTTGTAAACTTAATTTGTTGTATTCTTACAACCTCTTAGCGAGCGGAATCCATCAGAATCTATCTTGTATTGGTCTGACGTAAAAATGAATTCTGATTGGTTGGTATAGGGTACTGCACCAAAAGTAGATCCAAAGTGACAATAAACGTGGCAGAGTGTTAATGTTGTAGAATAGCAGCCTTCATTTCCCTATAGTGTTCCTGTTGAGCACCTAGAAGTCCTGAATCCAAAGTCTTTGTATTGAGTGATTTGCTATACCATATATTGGGAACAGCTTCTTTTTATTTGCCTAAAAAAATCTGCAACATGGACACTTCTGATCAAATGGGTGGCAGAAAATGTTGTTCCTTTTTGTTTCTGGTCGCTCTTTCCACCTTGGACACTTAGAATCTGCACACTACCTGTCTTCCATGTTCTTAGTATTCAAAGTAGTAGGATGAGTGAGGCAACAGCATTGTAGCATATTGTTAGTGGGTACCTCTTGATGATGGTGATGGCCATAAATTCCATGCTTGAGCACCAACTTTAGAGTAGATGTAAATAATTTCTAACAATTTTTATGTGCTTTCCTTCCACATTCCTCATCAGTGTGCAAAGTGACTTCAACCACTGGAGTACACCAGTGGTTTATACAGACATTTCTGTGCCGCCTAGATGTGCAGGCTGAGCACTACACTTCCTATGCGCATTGGTATTACATATATAAGCAAAGGATACTGAGACATTGTAGGTACGGTTGGACATTCTGTCCAGCTGCAGACTTTACATGCAGGGCTGACAACATTGCTTATTTCAATGCATCGTTGTCAACTTTGTCGTAGCATGGAAGGAAGTTAGATACAGCCTATATTTCCAGTATATCTAAGTAGTCTGTAATTAGGGACAATATACATGTGTAAGCAATCTCTGCTTCATTTGAATTTTAGATTTTTGACCACGCATGCACTTTAATAGTTTTTCTATGTTGAAATTGGATTTTTATTTCCTATGCATATGTGTAGTTATATCCTCTGTGAAGCTGTCCGTAACCAAGCCTGTAAAACATTCCAGGGTGTACAGTTTCCCTTCACCTTACTCCAAAACTTTGAAGCAACTCTATCTAGTGTGCTTTCTCACACTGTCATAATTGTTTCTTAGGAGCGGTGGCGTTAGTGTAAAAGCTCCCTAAGGAAATGTGGAAGAGTGCTGTGAGCCAGACATCCAGTCCTATTCCTGAAGCCCAACTCTAGCCATAGCTTGTTTTTTGGTTTGGGTTTAGTAGGGAAGGTTTTTTTGTCTTTCGGGTTTTTTCTTGTGTCATCTGTGTCCTGTGGGGAGATTTCACTTCTTATATAGGTGCAGAAATTTGCTTAGTGGGACACAAGCAACAATAAAAACTTCACTCTGCCCCATTCTACGTAAATGTATATAGTTTTTTCTGCCCCCATTGAAGTGATTTTGCTCACTTCTGTCTCCGTAAACAACATGAGGGAAAGTCCACACCAAAAAAGTTTGGTTCAGAGTTGTGCTTTGTCCCTTTTTTTGCAGCAAGGTTGTAAAGGGGTCACCAGCAAATGAAGATTTGACTCTTTTACCCAGAAAAACCCAGTCGCTGCATAAAAGAGTTAAATAGAAACACAACTACCCTATTTTTGTCAGTTTCTCATTCTGTTTAGCTAGTTTTATTTAGAATTCACATTAATGCTTATTTTTAGCTTTTACAGTTTGGTTGACAGTGATTAGTTTACAGTAGTTTGAAAAGGCTTATGCGTGGACTTTCACTAAGAAAAAGTGTCTACCTACATTGATGGTGTGCTTATCTCTACCACTATGTTTATATCGTAATGGCACAGTAGAGGACACAGGCCAGATATTCATGGACCCAGGGTTCTAGGCAGGTACTTTCAGGTGGTTGGACAATGGCAAAACTTTGCTGGACGCCTCCCTAGGCATCTCATTATAACCCTACACCACTTCTTTAAATCTCAGTTTTTTGCTAGTGTCCTGAAGTGATGGACCTCTTCTCACTTACAGAGAAATACTTTGCCTCACTAGTTCATTATTTTGCTTTGGATTCTTCAATCAACTCTTTAGTTAACTCCTCAGTGTCTTCTAATAAAACATTAGAAGCGGTGCATCCAGATCGGTGCAACCTCTGTAAAACTTTGGGAACCGTATCTGGATCCCACCCTGTGAGGACAGCCAGTAATGTTGCTTCTGGCAATGAATCCTGCTTGGGCGCTCACCTTGGCAGTTAGTGCATTGCGTGTAGTTAGCCGCAGGGTGCTTTGCACTTTTTGCAGTTCCAGGGTTGTGGTCCATCCAATACAGGTGAGGCCTGGACCACGATTAGGGACCAGCAACGTGAACAGGTAGGGCAGGTTTGCCCTGTACTCTGCCAATACTGTAGCCTTACATATAACAGGTTTCCTAACTAATGTTTGATCTACGTTAAAACTGTCAGGAACCCAGAAATTGTGTTTGAAAATTTTCACTTACAGTGTTAACCTTTGTGAACTTTGCAGTCAAAATTCCTTAATTTAGAGCGTAGTGACTGGGTGTTGCATTACATCACAGGTTACTCTTTTACCAGACTTCCACCTAGAGCCCTTTATAAAGTACTTTTTTATTTTATAAAGTACTCAGGCACTTCCTAATACCCTTTTGCTTTGAGGACTATGCTGCAGGACGGTCTACACCTGGGTTACAATGTACCCCTTCACAGACATGCTTACCCCTTTTGTGCAACTCTCTTGTAAATAGGTCTTGAATCATCATTTGTCCTAGGAAGTGGTCGTTCTGGTTTCTTTGGACCGATTCAAAGGTTTCCATTCAAACCTGTTCACGGTGCCAAATCCAATGGGGTTATGCATCATATCCTGGACCTAAAATCCCTAAACAAGTATTTTCATGTTCCAAAGTTTTACATGGAAACTGCAAAATCAGTTATTGCTTCTCTGAGACTAGGGGAATACTTATCAGTAGACATTAAATATGCTTTTCTGCATATTCCCCTTTACCTGCCTCATCAGCACTTCCTGCACGTCGCAGTAAAAGATAAACACTACTGGTTTGTCATGCTGCCATTTAGCCCTTGCTCTGCATTCACCTTGATAACCTCCTTCTAAAAGACTCCTCTTCCTTTTTAGCCACCTGTAAACATCATAATAATTTAATGAATCTGCGCAAGTAGACCACCACCTATAAATATGCAGCTGCTATCATTAAATTGAACTAAGTCCAATTTCAAATGAAATTAATAACGATATAACCGCTCCACTAATCCAGCGTGGGGGGGAAGTCATTCTTAACACACCCATGCAGGGTGCTAACAACAGATGCCATCCTTATGGGCTGGGGAGGAGAGTTCCAATTGCTAACAATGAAGGGAACAAGGTCAAAAAAGCCAAACTCCTTATCAAAATCCTAGGGCTCAGAGTGATCAATCTAGTTCAGAATCAATGGATCCCCCCCTCCATTTTCATTGTCAACTGATCAGGGTACAATCAGACAATTCCATGACTGTAGCCTATATCGGCCTCTAAGGAGGTACCAGGAATCAAGACCGCCTTAACGCAAGCCTGGTCATCTCATGAGTGGAGAAACACTGTTTGGCCTTTTTCTGCTTTTTACATCTCAGGGGTGGACAAATGGAAGGTGGATTACCTCAGCTGTCACCACCTGGACCAGGGGGAATGTGCCCTTCATCCCAACATCTTCAATCTCTGATGTCAGAAATGGGAAATCCGGATGTAGACATCTTGGCCTCCCAAAAAACAAGTTACCCATGTTTGTAGCCAGGGCCAAGGATCCTCTAGCACTGGCATTGGATGGTCTGAGAATCCCCTAGACCCTGTTCCAGTTACTCTGTTGTGTATTCTGCCTTCTGTGAATAAATTAATTTATTTCTCAGCTTCTCCTTCACATTCAGTCGCTTCTGCTGACACCGCTTTCCCATCATTTGGGGTCATAGACCTCTTACTGTGAACATACTGGTATCCTGAGACTGCAGAGCAAAGGATTGTTCGGATCACCCCACTGAGCATTAAGAGCGACCTTACTCTACACATACAGTCCTATTCCCTGCAGGCTTTCACTGCAGGTTATTTGATCCCCCATTAGGGAACATCTAAACTCAAAGATGTCAGTACACTATTGCATTTTACCTTCTCTTCCTATATTTTATCCAATTAGCTATCAAACTAAAGGACAAAAGAAAAAAAGGGCGCCAAAATCCTTTTGTGCTCTTGTCTATGAGGGAATCCCATACCCCATTAGGAGCTGCTGGCTTGTGCGCCTTCCTTATTGCCACCTGCTGAATCATCTGATTGTCCTCTGTTCTTCCATTGTTTCTACCATCACCCAGCCCCATTTGGACTACATGGACTTCATCTTTAGTATTTACCATTGTAGTATTATATATTTCATCTGATGTCAGCGAGCGCTGATTCACCTACTTTAAGTTGGTGGTTTGTTTGCATGGATCGATCAAACTACTACATCATAAGGAACTCTCCCGGGACTTCTGTCTCTTTTTTTTTTTCTTTTCTTTTCTTTTTTTCTCCCTCTTTTTGGAGGCACCCTAGTTATGAATTCTGCCTGGACTGCTCCACAAAATAGAGCATGATAAGAAACCGGTGATTCTTATTGCACCAAACTGGCCCACAAAGAACCTGGTACATGGACATACTGAAACTTCTAGGAGATCATTACTGGCCACTTTCAAACAGTGCACACATATTGTCTCACGGCGACATGTCCATCAAAGCTTTGCTGGTGTCCAATCACTTGATGGTAATAGCCTATTACCCGGGGTCCATGAACATCCAACAGGTGTGTAGAAATAGGAGTGAGAGCTCCAAACAAACAAAAAAGCAGCTAGCCCAAAGTTAAGTAATCAGCCAACCTTATATGCAGTATCCTTATCTATATATATATATATATATATATATATATATATATATATATATATATATATATATATATATCAACATCCAGCCTGTGGCCTGCATTGTACTCCAAAATTTAGAATTTACAGGCAAGAAGTCAAAATTCCTTTTTTTTCTGTTGAATCATCCATAATATTCGTTATCCATTATGTGTACTGAAGCTTTGGGGCTTCTTTACAACAATAATCTTTTCCTAGATTTTCAATGAGCAGCCGGTTATTAGAAAGCTAATTTGAAAATCATGAATTTAATTTCCAGATTTATATTGGGTTCATCTGTCTTACTGATGGCCTCTTGGTTTCCTTATCCTATGTTGCAGTATAATTCCTGTTTAAAAAAAATTGGTGGCCCAAAAAAAAAACTATTGTCTATTTCGTTAATAAGTAGGTAGGACAGCATGCACAAGCAATGATTAAATATGGCTGGTCTGTGCATTTAAAAAAAAAAAAAAGAGAAACATTAGCTATGAAGGCTTCAATAGCTGACTGTCAGTTTGGTAGACCCCCCCCCCCCCTCCCCATGTTATGGGGGCAACAATCAGCAACAGGAAAGAAAGATGGTCAGAGCAGCAGAAATGTCTTTAGCAGTGTCAGCAAACTGGTGGCCAGAAAAGACCCAGACAAATGAAGACTGCAGAGGTAATAGGCTAATAACAAAGACAAACACCTGATAAGCTGAGGACAAAGGCAGTCCAAATAATTCACAGGGAAATCCAAGGCACTGAGAGTCAAAGGCAGACAGACCTCTATCCATCACGTAAGCAAACATACAAATGTGTTGAACAGTCTAATGACTTGTACACACAATGAGAAAATTGGACAACAAAATACCGCTTTTGAAGCGATCGTACGATAATCTGTCTGTTAGTACACAGCTTTCGAGAGCCAATCCCGACTGTTCATCCAAAATTCTTAAAAAAGGGACAAACAAAATTTTTTTTCTCATACGATAACAGAACAAATAATTTTTGTTTAATCAGTACAGTATTCGTCTGAAAAAAGACCACGCATGCTCAGAAATGAAAGAATACAATACATTACATTACTTCCAAAGCTGTACTTTAGTAGCCTCTTCATTTTCAAAATGGGACTAGCATGCAAAAAAAGGGGAAAAAATGGACGATCATCTGATATTCTCATGTGTAAAAGGTTTTAAAAGAGAAGTTCACCTTTTAAAAAAAAAAAAAAAAAATGCTAATTTTTTTGCAGGTGAAAAAAATGTGCATATATTTTTTTTTTTGTTGCAGGAGCCTGGAAAGCATTGCACCAGCGATCAGCAAATGGCTGATGCCATGCAGGTCTCCTGCACACTATCAGTAAATCGGCTTACCTGTACATCCCGTACGTGCAAGCCGATACTCTGTGACAGGAAGACTCCATGAACTACCACAGCGCCGTGGAAGTTCATTGAGAATTACAAGCCGTTATACATTTAGTTGCTAACTCGATATTTATTTATAAAAATCTGAAGGAGTATTGTGAAGACCCCATATTTAATGGTCACTCAGTAGTACAGAATACAGCTCCAGCTTCCAGCATCCTGGCCCTTTGTGAAGTTCAATAAAGGGCAGGGATACCTGAAACTGTTGCTGTATTTTACACAATTGAAGGAGCAATAAAATGGGCTCCCTGTGCTGCAACCCTTTTGCATTTAGTTTGATCGTAGTTATCAGGAATGCGCCTCTGGCTGTATGCATGAATTGTGATCCCTAGGTGCTGACCACCGCTCGTGTTATATATTCATTTATACACTTTGTGGTTATGTTTTGAATAGAAACTATTAATAGTGTATCATTTTTCATTTATTATGCATTTTAATAAGACTTACCTTAGGCATTTTAGGGGGCTTCCAAACTTTTACTTGTCTTGCACATTTTGACACTATGATTTGTAAATACAACAGTTATCTTTATATCATGGAACGTGATTAGCTTTTCTAGCTTGGATTGCATATGTATACTGTAAAACCCAAACTTTTCTTTTAAGCATTGGATAGAGTAAGGGATGATTTCAATCCCAATCAGGTTTTCATTGCTGTCCATGTCTTTTCTTGGTAGATTCAATACTTCTATATGTCCAGGTGACCATTGGCAATGAAAAGTGATAAGCAAACCCAATATTTTGATTTTTTTTGCGTTCAGAACAGAAATAGAGTGGAAATCTTCCACTAGGTACACTTGCACTGGTGACAGAATCTCTTTTAAAAGATTTCCTCTAAATTCCTGTTACATCTCTGGAACAAGGAAGTTAATTTTCCCCAACAGAACACAGAGACAAATTTTTGGCCATATATACACTTTTGACTGTTGCAATACACACACACACACACACACACAGTGTGAAGGGCTCATAAGCAAGTCGAAGAGTTTGTATATGTAATTAACAAATGTGGTCCCCCTTCATATTATAAATATTTAAGGCTTTGGAAATTGATCCTTGCTCCATTACCAGACATATGTGCTCATTAATTTTGTGATGATTAGTCCCTCTCATCAAAAATGAATGGACACCTGGACTATCTGAACAAAGTACAACTTCTGTGTGGCTATTTTATTTAAACATTTAACTGATGTAGCAAGATAATGACCGCAAAGTCTAATAGACATATGTGTTCTATTTTCTTCTATCGCTTGTAAGTTGTTGGACATATTTTAAACATCTTTATCTGTTTTTATAGTATGTACAATGTAGTCTAAGACAGGATTCCCAGAGCACCACTGAAAAGCCGAAGAGTCAGCACAACAGTTTGTCTGATTTAAAGGCTAACTACACCCAAATGTAATATATTTCAACTTAATGGTCCTTAGCTATGGGGTCTGCACTAGTTTTAATCTTGAGGCTAAGAATATTTTTAGCAAGTACAAAAGTACTTGTTGATCCTGACTGAAGTAGTCACTTTCTGTAAGCAAAAATGGAAACCCAAACCATAGTATCTTTTTTTTTTTTTTTTTTAAATGTATTTTTATTTATTTATTTTTTAATGTAAACTACTAATTCCATCAGCTATCCTGAAATAGACACAAACATAAGCAGACCTGTTTTGAAGTTCAGCCTGGGTGGTAGCCTTAGCGCTTTCCATAGATACACTGGAGGAATAAGCATAGCCACTGAGGGACCTAGTTTTTTTCCTGCCTAGTCAGGAGCAAGGACCTAGTTCCTTGCTGGGATCTCTGGTCCTGGCAATTTTTTCATTTTAGATTTTTCTCCTGTTTTTTTTTTTTTTTTTCCTGTGAGATCTGCAATCAACTGCCGGACTGGATGACAGGCTGAATAATCTAAATCCAGTTGTCACCCCAGTCTGGCCAGTGAGTCCTCAGATAGTAAGGATGATTCCTCCACATCTGCAATGCACGATAAGGCGCTGGTGGAAGCACTGATTGTATTTGTGCGTGAGACCTTGAAGATGGAGGACGCAGCTCTGACGGAGGCGTAGGTTCCCTTTGGCGCGAACAAGCCATTTAGAGTAGCAAAGGTGTTTCCTTTCCCCGCCTATTTTGACAGAATTGTCGCTAAAGAGTGGGGACGACCAAAGCGTCCCCTTGGGGTCCCTAAGCGATTTGACTGGGCATTACCTCTATGAGGAGTCCCTTATTAAGAAGTGGACTGTTCCACCAGTGGTGGACCCCCCAGTTTCCAGATTGAACAAGGCAAGCATGATTTCGATTGAAGAGTCCCCAGCCTTTAAAGATCCAGCTGACAGGAAGTTGGAGGCTGTGGCCTGCAATATGTACACTCTGGCTAGGTCGCCACTGAGGCCGGTATTCATCATTGACCTGGTGTCGCAGACTCTGACTGAGTGGGCTAAGCTTTTACGTTGTGACCTGGAGGCAGAACAACTCCCCCCTGCCTGTGCTGAGCTGGTGGACCAGCTGGCCCAGGGGCTGCAGTTAATGTGTGATGCCTCTTTGGATAAGGCTCCCCTAGTGGCTCGGCTCTCTGTTTTCTGCTGTGGTCCTACGGCATGTTTTTTGGCTTAAATGCTGGTCTGCGGACCAGACTTCAAAAAAGGCCTTGACTAATCTCCCCTTTTTGGGCTACCCTGGATGACATCATTAAATGTCTCACAGGGGGGAAAGAGTACTTTTCTTCCACAGGCTACGAAAGGCAAGGAACCTCGTCGTAGACGTGAGCCTTCCTTCTCAGCTCAAAAGAAGTTCTTTTGTCCCTCAGGGTCGACTAAGAGCTCGAAGCCTTTCAAAGCCTCCTCTGGAGTATCCAAATTAACCTGGTCTAGCAATCCAATAGCGGCTTCTCCAGACCTGCGGACAAGGCTCCTTCAGTATAAAGGTGCGCCCTCACCCAATTCGGGGGTGGGGGGACGTCTTCGCTGGTTTCAGTACCCGTGGATTTTCCTGGTACAAGACAAGTGGGTCCACAAATTAATTTGGTTCGGCTACAAGACCTGTTACTTCAAGGGGTAATTGTCCCAGTTCTGGCTTTGGAACGTTTTCAGGGTTTTTACGCAAACCTGTTTACAGTTCCCAGGAAGGAAGGCAAGGTGCATCCAATTCTAGACCTCAAAGTGCTGAACTGCTTTCTGCGGGTGCAGAAGTTCAGGATGGAGTCCATTCGCATGGTGGTGGTTTCCCTGTGTCGGGGATTTCCTCGCCTCTATTAACATTAAAGATGATTACGGTCACTTTCCAATATGTGCCAGTCACCAGCTTTTTCTCCGCTTTGCTGTGGGAGAAGAACCTTATCAGTTTGTGGCGTTACCCTTTGGTCTCGCCTCTGCTCCTTGGGTCTTCACAAAAGTGTTAGCCCCAGTGCTAGCCTTGCTACACCAACAGGGGATCGCGGTACTGGGCTACTTGGATTATCTCCTTCTGCGAGCGGAGTCTCCCTCTGCTCTGGTGGACAACCTGGAGATCACAATCCAGAATTCTGCTCTGGTTCCGTCAACGAACCTGGACTATCTGGGCCTGGCCCTGAACTCGGCCTTGGCCAACCCCAGAAATTGCAGGCTGCAATTCGTCTCCTGCTGTCCAACAGATGGTCGCCCCCCTGGATTTGAATGGGGAGGCTGGGCCTGATGGTGTGTACCTTTTGAGGCGGTTCCCTTTGCACAGTTCCAAACGAGGTCCCTGCAAAGGGAGATTCTGACCAAATGGGACAGGACTCCCCAGTCTCTGGAATAACCGATCCGGCTGAGTCAGGGAACGAAGGGAGTCCTTGATATGGTGGCTTCATTCTCCAGCACTTTTCGGCTGGGAAAATCCTTCCTCCCCTTGTATTGGACAGTGGTCACCACGGATACCAGCCTGTCCAGCTGGGGAAGGGTCTTCAGCAAGCATTCTGCTCAGGGGATCTGGACGCTGGAAGAGTCCAGACTACTGATCAATGTCTTGGAAATCCGCGCGATCAGACTGTGTCTGGATCATCTTCAGGGTTGCCCAGTGCACATTCAATCAGACCATGCCATGGCTGTGGCTTATGTCAATCAAGGGGGCACAAGAAGTGTCCTGGCGGCTCTGGAGGTAGCAGGCATGCTAAGGTGGGCAGAACGATTAGTTTCAGCCCTCTCCGCTTTACTCATTCCCAGGGTGAAAAATTGGCAGGTGGATTATCTCAGTCAGCAGGCGTTGGACCAAGGGGTGTTGTCCCTTCATCCAGAGGGGTTTCATCAACTGTGTCTCTGGTGGGGCACTCTCGGGGTGGATCTGTTGGCATCTCAGCTCAACAGAAAGGTGCAGAGGTTTGTGGCTCGGTCAAGGAATCCTCTGGCAGACACCACAGACATGCTGGTGGCCCCATGGGGTCAGTATCTGATTTACGCCTTCCTTCCTCTCAAGCGTCTGCCCAAACTTCTACGCAGGTTTGAGACAGAAGGGATTCTAGTCATCTTAGGGGCTATGGACTGGCTTTGCTGGGCTTGGTATGCTGATCTGGTCACTGACGTTTCTTGGAAGCTTCCTCTCAGGGAGGATCTGCTGTCCCAAGGACTGATCTTCCATCCTGCTTTTACAGGCACTGGCTTTGACAGCCAGTTGCTGAAGGATGGGGGTTTATCAGAGTCGTGATTCCTACCCTGTTGAAAGCTAGGAAATCTAATTCTAGGAAGATCTACCATCTTGCGTAGAAGACTTGCATTGCGTGTGTGAGTTTCTCGGTGACTTGAATCTTTACCTTCCTTCAACAGGGTAACTCCTTTGCCGCCTTGGGATCTTAATTTGGTGCTTTCCGCTCTGCAAAAGCCTCCCTTTGAAAATATTCACGAAATTCCCCAGCTTACGTTGTCTCAGAAGGTGGCCTTTTTAGTGGATATCACTTCTGCGTGCAGGATGTCGGAACTGGTGGCTTTATCATGTCGTTCACCTTACCTTGTGATTCACAGGGATAAAGGGGTGCTTTGCCCCTGTCTGTCATTCCTTCTAAAGGTTGTCTCTGATTTTTCATTTGCATGAAGACATTGTGTTGCCTTCCCTGTGTCCCAGGCCTAAACATCCGAAGGAAATTGCCTGGCAGCTACGGAGTTTTTCAGGAAGTCAGACACTCTATTTGTGCTCACGGATGGACCTCGAGAAGGTTTGTCTGCTTCCACTGCGACCATTTCCTGATGGATCACACAGACGGTGGTTCAGGCCTATTCCATCAGGGGGTCAGGTTTCTCCTTTACCTGTCAAGGTGCACTCTACTAGGGTGCTTAGTGCCTTCTGACCCTTCTGTCATCAGTTTCCGTCATGTTTTTTTGCAGGTGGCTCCGGTTGTTTGGTTGAGCCCCTGTTGCCTGGTTGGCTAATGTTTAGCCTTGGGAATTTTTTAGTTGTTCCCACCTCTCATGTTTAACACTGCTTTGGGACAGCCCAATGGTTATGAATACCAGGAGCTGTGTCCATCAATGAACGAAAGAGAAAATGGGATTTTTGACACCATAAAATCCATTTCTCTGATGTTCATTGACGGACACAGCACCCACCTACCCGCCCACCTGGAGTTGGTATTCTCCTGCCACTGCTTGATACAAAACGTAGTGGCTATAGTAGAGAGAGGGAGTATACCCTCTGGGACTGCCCATGGGTGTAGCCAGAATTTTTTTCTGCCTAGTGTCCTACTCCTGTAGGGGGCACTATAACCCAATGGTTTATCAATACCAGGAGCTGTGTCCGTCAATGAACATTAGAGAAATGGATTTTACGGTAAGTCAAAAATCCCATTTTTTTCCAACAGCGATGCAAAGAAATTCCTGGAACATGCAGAATATAAACGAATAATATGCAATATTTTATATTTGTCAGAAAAAAAATACTTTTGTGAAGTTTATCATTTATCCAGTTTGTGGTATATCTAGTAGACGTTGGTTTTATTTAATTTGACTTGCTGTTTTAAAAGCTCGGCTCAAAAATAAATGCACATATTTTTGTTGAAAAAAAGTGTATGTATTTATTTAGTTTACAGGAGACGGCCGAACATTGCACCCGCAATCAGTGGATCACAGGTGGAATGTCAGGCTTCTGCAAACGCTTCCTTCAGCCCTCTGCCTGTACCTCTGTGTGAGCTGTCAGTTGGAGAGCTGGAGGAAGCATCAATGGACTATGAGTGTGCTGATTACCAAACTCGTAATCCATTGAGAACTACAACCCCATCTGCCATGGATCCTTATGAATGAATTATGCAGCTGCATGGGCAGAGCCCAGCACAGACGCACGAATTTTAAATGTGAATTTCTTAACTGCAACCACAAGATGGTGGGCATAAAAGTTTCTTTTATATAGGCCAAGAACTTTGTTGCCACAATGTCTGGGCCATGTGTTATCTGTTTGATTTGCATGGAGGAAGGTGTCAATTGTCAAATTGTTGAGGCAAAGATGTTGTATAGGTGGCAGTTGGGGTCGAAGGCACTGCACCCTCGTTTAGGGCAGAGTTCACACTTTTTGGCTGCATTTGGACCTGAAATGGAGCCAAAGAGGCTCAGGACCCCTGTGCAATTCGCTCTGCAGATGCCCAGGAGATGTGTGAACCGGCTCCATTGAGAGCCGGTCACCATCTCATGTCATGCAACCCGTATCCAATTCACATAAGTTGGTTGACTTATGTAAATGGTCCATTGTGAACCAGTTGTGCAAATATGAACTTTACTGACTTTGAAAGAATGTCCCTTCCCCCCCTTAAATTGATTGTGCCAGGAAAGGATCAATGGTCACTTGTATCCCGTAACGCACCTAAAAGAAGAGGGAATATTCTTACCTTTCTGGTGGCCTGTGTGTTGATACATCTTTGGTTCACTGCACCACTGCGACAGCAAATATTCTGCACCTCAAAAAAGTGGGTGCTACCACTGGTGATCTGCTTGTTAGAATACTAGTTACTTGGCTCTCTGTGCCCTTTATTAAGTTTGGAGTTCCTTAACCTAGAATTAGCATGTAGATTAGGAAAGTCAAAGTACAGTCAGGACCCCTGATCTGCAAACTTGTTCAGGACAGTGACTCAAAGTATTGAAGCCCCCTGGATCAGCATAATGGTCAAGCTATAAGCAATTTTAGAGGGGCAGGCCAGCAATGACAGAGTGTAAGATTCATCAATGCAGGTTTCCTGTAAAAAAAAAAAAAAACAGGCAACCTTTCTGAGTATATATTCATATAGCTACAGACATCACAGAGCTCCTCCACCTTCCTGCTTACCTTTACCCATTTTCATCACAGTACTATGGATGGGGCCAAATGCTGCTCCACTACAACTTACAAATGTGACAAAAGTAAGGACATCTGACCTCCTGATGTCTGGAAAGACCATATGTGTCCTTTGGTCTTAGCAGTCCTGGATAGGTCTGGTATTTTGGACTGACTTTTTGCTCTTGCATGTTACTCAAGTATCCCTATATAATATGAGGGTTCTTCAAACAGTTTCTGCATTTTCTTAAACTCTATTAAATATGAAAGTGCAGAAAAGACTCCTCTTAATATACAAGGAACTTGGACTTTTACTGTGTTCTTCAAAAGAAGAATATGTTATCCATTTTAGGTTATAAACAAATGCCAGAAACACTTACAAAAAAGGAGTTGAATTTGTTTAAAGCAGTAATAACCCCTGAGAAGTTACAGTTGTGTGCGCGTCAATTCATTACATATGTTGCAAAGGGAATAACTCACAATGTTTTGTATGGTTGATACCAACATTCCCTATGCTTGCCTTGGTATATAGAGGTGCCTACAACAGCATGTGCTTTCTGTGTAAAATGGTTCCTTCCCGTGCAGTTAGATGGATAGGGAGAAGCAAGAAGTGTTCAGCATTCAACCATATCTTCAAAGTCTAGCTGTACAGTTAAAAATTTGAATCTGTCTGCTCATTCCTGCTGTGCATGTCAAGAGCCATCTTCCCCTTTATCCCCGCTCTCCTCATTCCATGTGACTGTTCTTGCTCTATGCTTCTTTATCCTTTCAAACCTTTTCTTTTCCTTTCCTGTACAGATATTATAGGGACGCTAAGGCCGGATATGAAGGCTTTAATGACTTATGTGTCATGTTATTACCACGCCTTCTCAGGTGCCCAGAAGGTGAGATATAACACGTAAGCGTTTCCTCTGCACAACTTGCAACCTCAGCAAAGGCCTTATGTCTTGTGTCATTGAGTGAATGCAGTGGTGCATCACCCATTTCTAGTTGCATGGTGTATATGTGCTCTACAGTCCACTTACCATTGAAGTGTTATGTCTGTGCCTCACTGACTTACATGTTGATGTATTCTTCTGTTAAAGTGTTGGTCCTTTCAGATCACCCATTAGTTTCCTTTTTCTTTAGCAACGCCAGAGGTAAGATTTTCCTGCCATAGGTCCTGGCTTTGTCTACACCATATGCACTGCTTTTCCATCTAAGGAATCTTACTCCTTGTGTTACATCTCAACAACATAAAGAAAAAGATTAACAAAGACAGTAAGATTTCTTACAGTGACTGCAGTAGATGGGCAAACCTGAAGATTCAGTTGGAACATTCCTGGCCCTGGAATGCAGAAGCGATCAAGGAGTGGAATGGGTGATTGAACTCTTAGAAGGAGTAATTTTAAGAAGTTCTCTTGTTCTTTGCCTTTTCTTATAGTCCTGATTAGAGGTTCCAAATTACTTAAGCCTATATAGCAACATCCACTCCCATGATATGCTACTAATCTAAGTTCTGGGATCACTTTACTTATTATTCTGTGTGATGTCTGCAAAGGTTGGATGGTTGTCAATGTTTTATGACTAGACCCAAGATAGTTTACTAACTTGCTGGGATAACAACCTCCAAGCCACTAATAATGCTTATGTGCCTGCTGCACAGTTTGATTGGTTGACACTAATGTTGAACTAGCGTGGGGAGGGCCACACTTGTTAGTTAGTAATCAATAGTTTGGCTTATATTGCAGTTAAAGTATAATAGCAACTACTGACACAGTTCATTCATGAAGGAACATGGAAATTTGTCTGTCCTATTCTAACCCATTATGCTAAACTGGCTCTCTGGTTGTAATGTTTACAGTACTTTATGGCACTGTTAACTCTCCACTGCTAATATCCGCTTAGAGACCTAATGCTCAGCACCTGCTCCATCAAACTCCATTGTCCATTGCCTATCAGGTTACTGTATGTATATGAACAAACATTTAGATTGGCTTATCAGTAACAAAATGGAAACTGGTCACCATGGAGTTGCTGTAAATTTCTCTTTTGAAGATGACTTGCTAGGCAACCAGAAAATTCCCTGATGCTGATTAACTGTCAGTTTCCATATCATTACTAATTTTACACTTGATCATTTGTTATTTATTTATGAAAATAAGAAAGCCAGTGAATATTTAACGTAAAAGGAAAAGCTGGTATTATTTAAGTGTGGCTTCTGCACACTATTCTGCAACTGATATTTTTTTACATTGTGCGAAATATAGCTTTAAAAATAACACTAAAAGAAAAGTGTACTTCTCCTAACACATGGATGCAAAACCTGTGGCCCTCCAGCTGTTGTGGAACTACACGTTCCATGAGGCATTGCAAGGCTGACAGGTGCAAGCATAACTCCCAAAGGCAGAGGCATGATGGGACTTGTAATTTCACACCAGCTAGAGGGCCACAGGTTGAGTACCCATGTCTTAACACCTCTGTCATGTCAACACTGGGGAGACCTTACCTGGCTTCCTGTCACAGGGACAACTCTCGGAGGAACTGAAAGTAATAGGAAATCTTCTGAACTGGTTAAATGCAGCAATAACAAACAGAGCATCTAAGCCCTTTTCTACCAAAAAGTAAGCATTTATTTTTATAAAAGTGGGTAAAGAGGCGCTGGTGATCTTTTAGCTGGATATAAATCTTAGTTGGTTACGTATAAAAATCATATATAAAAAATATATAGACAATATAGTATATGAGATACGTGCATAAAAAATATACTTATTAAGGTGCTTATTAATATTAATAATTTATGTCCCAAATTTTTAATAGTGTATAAATTATATAAATACGGTATTGGTATTTTAGGTGTAACAAACAAAAAAAATTTTTTTGTGCTTATAGTGCATAAACTTAAAGTGCAAATGCTGACCTTAATTTACCAATAAATTATTACTTATTATAAAAGTGCTTAATATCTCCACCAATAAGTTATATTCACATATAATAAAATAGAAAAAAATAGAAAAAATTAATAGTGCTCAAAAATTTGTGAAAAAAGTCTCTATGTTTCTGGATTTTTCATGCAACCAAATTGTGCGTTTTTTGTGATCTTTAATTCTTTCTTTAAAAAGTGCTCCAAGTGCTGGGGTGTGTCACACGTGGCCTCTTACCAGCTTTCCACAGGTCACAAGGACCTCCAGCGCATGTGATCCCTTTAAATTGGGTGGATCAAACCTCTCCTCGGTACTTTGTATATCCTGCTCCTACGTTACTCGAGGTGGACAATATAGTCCATACATATAAAGATAGGAAAAAAAGCCTCCAATAGTGAAATATTGTTTATTTAATAAAAACACAAACTAAGGATAACAATTTGCCTCTTACTCTTTGTTGTGCCCTCCTGGCACTGGGCAATTAAGCAGTATGGGTCACGGGTGTTGGGAAGATATCCTCAGGGGATCTGCAGCTCCCTCATGTATCTCTCTCCCTGTTCCGTTTATGCCGATCGGCTTGCGTCCCAGCCACTGCCTCGAATGCCTCTGTTAGTTCCTCAATTGCTACTTGGGAGAAATGTGCCAGCACATTTCTCCCAAGTAGCAATTGAGGAACTAACAGAGGCATTCGAGGCAGTGGCTGGGACGCAAGCCGATCGGCATAAACGGAACAGGGAGAGAGATACATGAGGGAGCTGCAGATCCCCTGAGGATATCTTCCCAACACCCGTGACCCATACTGCTTAATTGCCCAGTGCCAGGAGGGCACAACAAAGAGTAAGAGGCAAATTGTTATCCTTAGTTTGTGTTTTTATTAAATAAACAATATTTCACTATTGGAGGCTTTTTTTCCTATCTTTATATGTATGGACTATATTGTCCACCTCGAGTAACGTAGGAGCAGGATATACAAAGTACCGAGGAGAGGTTTGATCCACCCAATTTAAAGGGATCACATGCGCTGGAGGTCCTTGTGACCTGTGGAAAGCTGGTAAGAGGCCACGTGTGACACACCCCAGCACTTGGAGCACTTTTTAAAGAAAGAATTAAAGATCACAAAAAACGCACAATTTGGTTGCATGAAAAATCCAGAAACATAGAGACTTTTTTCACAAATTTTTGAGCACTATTAATTTTTTCTATTTTTTTCTATTTTATTATATGTGAATATAACTTATTGGTGGAGATATTAAGCACTTTTATAATAAGTAATAATTTATTGGTAAATTAAGGTCAGCATTTGCACTTTAAGTTTATGCACTATAAGCACAAAAAAATTTTTTTTGTTTGTTACACCTAAAATACCAATACCGTATTTATATAATTTATACACTATTAAAAATTTGGGACATAAATTATTAATATTAATAAGCACCTTAATAAGTATATTTTTTATGCACGTATCTCATATACTATATTGTCTATATATTTTTTATATATGATTTTTATACGTAACCAACTAAGATTTATATCCAGCTAAAAGATCACCAGCGCCTCTTTACCCACTTTTATATCTATTTATTGTTTCAAACAATTAAAGGGGCAGCAGGTTTTAATATCTTTAGAAAGAGCTAGGCGCCTTCCTTAACGTTTTTACCAAGCATTTATTTTTGTTGGTGAAAAGAGTCACCTGACCCTTTGCTGACCCAGGTTATGTATTTTTAGACCAACCTTGTCGGAGTCGGTTTTCTGAGTAAGTTGTCTGGATTGACTTGTCAGGGTCAGTTGTCCGAGACAGGTGTCAGGGTCAGTTGTCAGTCAGTACCTCCCACCCTTGTTGAGTGGCACCCATAATTGCATCATATAATTATTAAATAGTGTTCTTTGTAAACATGAATGGCATAACTCGTACAATAGGGACATTTTCAATAAACCCAATGGTATTACTGTTAAAGCAATGAAGCTTAAAAAATGACATTTTTACAATAAAATACAATAATGCTACTTTTCAATATGTTCTTATACAGAGTAGGAAAGTTCTAATACATGTGATGAAACGCATTAAGAAGGAAATCTTAAACAAAGCAAAAGGGAGAGAAGAAGCAGGCTAAAGGAGAGGGGTGTAGTTTAAAAAGTATTTTGCGACTCTGACACCGACACCTTACTCTGTCTTCTGACAAGTTTGGCTTTAGTTTCATAGAATTGACATTAGTTTGCTCGATTCCACATCCAGATTAAAGGAGGAGCATGAAGGTAACAGAAGTTTGTCCTAAAATGAACACCATACAATTTTTAATCTTCAGGTTCCCAAAAATGTGCTAAGAGTACCGAAAAAGAAAGCTAATATTAGATCTAATTCCCTGAGTTTTCTGCCCATTACCCAGTGGTGCAGCGTACTATTGTGGACGTTTTTCTTTTCGCCCATTAAACAGCTTGAAACCTGTCTGTTAACAACTAAAAGAATGATACCAGGGAATGACTGTTAAAAATTTTCACCTCTACATCTTCCTGTGTCTCTTCTCCGCTTCCATCATCTTCACTGAACCAACCTTTACCCTACTGTGGTATCTTCCCTATTCTCTCGCACTCCTAATGACCTACCCCAGCCAAGAGTTCCTGCAAGCTTTGATTTTTTGCTGTAAATGCTGTTATTCTTTTTCTCTTATCCGTTCTAGTGTGCAAGTAATGGAAAGTTAGTTCAAAAAAATAATTTGGGTATATTGATAATGTTTTTGCGGTAATACATAGCTGGATTAAAGTGTAGAATTTTATATTTCTCTGTCGCTCATTGACAGACGTAGTCCTCCTTGATTAATATCAACTCGGGTTATACTGCCCCCTACAGGAGTAGGACTAGACAGGAAAGAAAACGTTCTGGCCACACCCTAGGGGCAGTCCCAGAGGGTGTATCCTCTCACTTCCTGCTACAGCAAATCAGTTTTTTTCTGTCTAGTTAGGAGTAAGGACCTAGATTCCTTGCTAGGATCTTCGGTCCTGGCAGGATTTTTTTAGAAATACTTTTTTTTAGACAGCTTTTTTTCTCCAGTGTTCCTGTGAGATCTTCAAGCAAGTACGCTGAAACTGGGCGACGGGCTGGATGTTGAGATCCAGTGGTCACCCCAGTTCAGCCTACGAGCGCGTGCAGGCCATAGCTCCGTGCTGGGTCGGCCGCGACATAGTCCCACTGGACGGGGACTGACCCTGCGAGTTAAACGTCTCACCTGGACGCCAATGACCAACAGAGTCACGGCGTCCGTATTGGTCGACAGCCCCCCCACCCCGGTGGAGAGGGGTTCTGTCAGGAGTTGGCGCCCGCCTGGTTCCGGTATGGTGAGTAGAATGTTCCCCCTCTCCCCCTGTCGGGTTTGTTGGTGGACGCGGGCCCCTCTCTGGGATGGTCGGACACTCAGTTTCTGGGTCTCCCCTCTATCCTATAACAGGTCACAGATCCCCCAATTTGAGTGTGATTTTTGTGAATAGAAACCAGGAGGCTTGGTTTGGGAGCTGACTATCTAAAGTCACTATATGACTGTAAGGGTGACTGAAGTCAGTGGCAGAATACTAAAAGGCATTACTATTGAGGTATAGAGGTATCCTACCTGTCTAGTGTGTACACAGGCCGATGCCTATGCCTGAGTTACTGCAGCCACAGATCGCCATCCCTCCAGAAAGCCGGTCACTTCCACAGGCCGCACAGCCTCCCACAGGCCGAGGACACCTCCCGCAGGCCGAGGCACTTCCGCAGGCCGCACAGGCCGAATGCACACATCCCGCAGGCCGCTGCTAACTTGCAAGCCGCCGATATCCTACACAGGCCGCCGCCATTTTCCTGCAGATCGCACGAGGCCGCCATATTGGCGTAGCCTCGTGTCTCCAGCATGGGGGCGGCCATGTTTGAGGTGACCAAACACCTCGTGGAGTAATTGGGAGGCGCCGGAAGGAGTGTAAAGGGGCGGAGCCGCCTCCTTGGCCCAGGGAAAGCAAGCCAAAGACTTCCTGTCTGTAACAGACAGTGCTGGAAGCAGGTTGATAAGAAACTTCTGTGCATCAGGTGAGCCTTGGGGTCTCTCTCTCTCTTTCTGAGGGGTCCAAGCAGGTAGACTGAGGGGCGCTACTGCGCTGGGGGACTAAGTTAAAAAAAAAAAAGATGTTTTTTTCTTGCAATTCATTTTTTTGTGTTTGCTGGCAAGTGTCTTGTTACATGAACCCTGCCACACATGTATCCCCACCTGATCCCCTCAGGGTGGCCGCAGGACCCTCCAGTACCCCACTTGTGATGATGCATTATCAGCAGTTTTGGAGTCTTTGGTATCCCGGGTGGAGGTAGCCTGTCAGGGAAGGGGGTCAAGAAGAGCGACCCCCGCCTACCCCTATGTCATCTGATACCTCAGATACAGATTCTGAGCTGGTCATTGCAGTCCCTTTTCTGGGGTTGTTGTCTCAGGTACGGTCTCCTCAGACAGTAAGGAGGACACTTCTGCCTACGCCATAGCACAAGAAGCGTTGGTGGAAGCACTAGTTGTGTCTATCCGGGAAACCTTAAATCTTGAGGTTACACCGGCAGAGGTAGCTGAGACTCCTATTCCTTTTTTGGTACTAGCAAGCCTACCAAAATGGTGAAGGGTTTCCCTTGCCCAAATAGGGTCGTCCGTAAATGAGCCCTGCTATTTCCAAACGCATGGCTAGGCGCTATCATTTTGAGGAATCCCTCATTACAAAGATGGACGGTACCACCAATAGTGGACTCACCGATTTCCAGACTAAATAAAGCCACTGTTATCCCGTTGGATTGACAGAATGGGCCCCACCCATCTCTAGGGTGGGGGGAGGTCTTCACCGGTTTCCGGATCCAGGGCTTTCCAGAATCCCGGATAAAGGGGTTCGCAAGGTCATATGGTCGGGATACAAGATCGAGTTTTGATCACTTCCACCGGTGCGATTCTTCCCTTCCAATAGTCGACATCCCCGGGTCGCTTAAAAGCTTTGCGGGGGACAGCTTGATACAACAAGCAGTGGTAGTTCCCATTCCTTGGAGGAGTTCTAGTCTAACTTGTTCACAATGCCCAGGAAAAAGGGCTAGGTGCGTCCAATTCTGGTCTTGGAAGAGATGGAGTCCATCCATACAGTGGTGGCCTCTCTGCATCAGGGGGATTTCCTGGCGTCCATAGACATTTAGGATGCCTATCCTTATATCCCCATCTTCTCAGGACATCAGCGTTTTCGTTGCTTTTCCCAAAGATCATCCCTGGTTCCCACCAGGAGACTGAACTATCTGGGCCTAATTTTGGATATATCCTTGGCAAGAGTGTTTCTCCATGCGGAGAAACTCCAGAAGATTCAGTCAATGATTCGGATGTTGCTGTCCGTCAACTGGCTGGGATTGATGGTCGCCTCCTTAGAGGCAGTACCGTTTGCCCAGTCTCATACCAGAATTCTCCAAAGAGGAGATTCTTCTCATATGGAATCAGAATCCCGATTCCCTGGACAATCGGATCCGATTGAGTGAGCGGACCAGGGAGGCTCTGGTCTGGTGGCTTCGGTCTCCGATGCTCAGCCAGGGGAAGTCATTTCTTCTGATAAATTCCAGGTTTCCGATAAATGTGTTGGAACTGAGAGCGATCAGACTTTGTCTGATTTACTGGACCGAGCAGCTCCAGGGCAGCCCGGTTCGGATCCAATCGGACTATGCCACGGTCATGACTTGGGTCGATCACCAAGGGGCACCAAGAGTGCCCTGGCGGCCATAGAAGTGACCAACATTCTTATTGGGGGAACAGTTGTTCCAGTTCTCTCCGCGATATTTATCACGGGGGTGGACAGGCAGATTATTTCAGCCGTCAGATTCTGGATCAAGAGGAATAGTCTCTTCATCCAGAGGTATTTCACCAGCTGTCCCTTCATTGGAGCACCCCGGATATGGATCTGTTGGTAGGTTGGCTCAACAGGGCTCGCATCCGCGATCCTCTAGCGGACGCAGCAGACGCGCTGAACGGCCTGTAAAGGCAGTATCAGCTACTATATGTCTTCCCCCCTCTCAAATTGCTGCTGAGATTTCTCCGCAGGATAGAGGTGGAGGGAATTCCAGTTATCCTGGAAATTCTGAGCTGGCCTCGTCAAGCCGGGTACGCCGACTTGGACAGGCTAGTCGCGGACGCTCCTTGGAGACTTCCTCTCAGGGAGGATCTGCGGTCTCAAGGACCGATCTTCCATCGTGCTTTACAGTCGCTGGTTTTAATGGCCTGGCTATTGAGACCCAGGTACTGAAGGACAGAGGGTTGTCAGCTTCAGTTATTCCTACTCTAATTAAAGCAAGGAAAGCGACTTCCAGCAAAGTCTATTATCGCACATGGAAGACTTATATCGCGTGGTGTGAATCTTTGGAATTTCCCCCACGTACCTATTCGGTGACCCGAATCTTGGCTTTTCTGCAAAAGGGGGTTGAGCAGAAACTATCCTTGAGCACTATCAAGGGTCAGGTTTCAGCATTAGCAATCTTCTTTCAGAAGCCTTGGGCTACTCATTCCTTGGTGTCCAGGGGGTGCGGCACTTGGCTCCGCCAGTGCGCGCGCCCTTACCGCCCTGGGATCTTAATTTGGTGTTTGTCGGTTCTTCAGAAACCTCCCTTTGAAAATATCAGGGAGATTCCCTTGCTAGATGTAGTACCCGCCCCTCTGTTTTTGAGTTGGGTTGGGTTAAATTCTCTAAACACTGCTTTGTGACATAACTGATTTGCTGTAGCAGGAAGTGAGAGGATACACCCTCTGGGACTGCCCCTAGGGTGTGGCCAGAACGTTTTCTTTCCTGTCTAGTCCTACTCCTGTAGAGGGCAGTATAACCCGAGTTGATATTAATCAAGGAGGACTACGTCTGTCAATGAGCTTAAGAGAAAAGGATTTTACGGTAAGATTTTACAAAAATCCATTTTTGTTAGGGATTCTGTGTTTCGCATTTATATTTATCAGTGTTATGCAACATGCAAGCATCTGTGCTATATTTAGTTGTAATTGTGTTTATATTGAATCCATATGTATTGTTGCCAGGAAGCAGCACTATTTTGCCAGAGGATGTATAATGTTCTAAGGCAGGTAGTAGTAAAAGCGTTGACTGTCTGCTAATGTATTCACATAGTAAACTGATAGGAATAGTCTTTGGCAGCAATTATGCAGAGGTTCAGCATGACTCATTTTTTTTGAAGAGTGGAACTTTATTCCATCTGTGTGGGGGGAGTATTTGCTGTAAAATACAATTATGCACAACATACTTGCATATTATGAGTGTCCTCCTCGCAGGTTCAGGGGACAGAGGAAGACATGTTTTGACTTTGCAAGTTTTTTTCTGCCAAAAACACTGTCTGTCCTAGCAATTTTTGATATTCAGACCTAAATTCTGCTTTAAATTAAGGACATGAGCCAATTAGCAAATGATGGTGGGACTCTTGCATTTGATGGGATTCCTAAAGCCCCTCTCCAGGCTAAAACACATTTTTAACATCCCTTCCTTGCACCCAACCCCCTCTAACCCATGGTACCTAACCATTTTTTCCACCTTACCCTGTGAAGCTAGGAATGCTCATCTAAGTATGCCCTTCAGGTCCCTCTTCACCTCCGGTTCTGGGTGGGATCGCTGATCCAGTGCTGCGATGCCACTCCTGAGATCGCCATTCCCCTTGATGATGCATCCTCTTTTGGATCCTGAGGAAACCCTGCCACTGAACATCCATTAGGAAGTGCCAACATCATGCAGACACGTACATGGACATCCAAAGGAGGACGCTTCCAGGAAGTAAATGGAAAGAAGAAGGCTATGCACAGCTTAAATTTCAGAACATTCCTGTAAATTGGCTGAAATTAAAGCCATGAATTGCCCTGCCAACACCACCTAGCCAGACAGATTTCAATGGGGAAGAATTAAGGTGTCATTAAAACATCCATTGGGGGGCATATGAATACTTTCAGGTTATGCTGCCACCCACATGATGTTTGGACACGGGGAAATAGGAAAGTTTGTAAGCCAGCCCCCCCCCCCCCCCATTTACCCTTCCTCTACCTAGCATGCTTCAGTTTAGCACCTATCCAGATTGGACTGGTAATGTAGGGCTAGCTTGGAATCAGACCTTCTGGTATGGGACTTTGCCTTGTGGTGCTTTTCAAACATGGATGTACTATGTTTGTACACGGGTGATCCTAGAACATCTGCTTTATAGATACCTATTGGTTTCAGAATGGGGTCTAAACAGCTTAAAAGTAGTATGACGTTTGCCACCAATCCTCCTTGCAGATATAGCTCTCCATTCCCCACCAGTAGTGTGATCTTTAGAGGCTCAAACACAAATTGAAGGCTGTCATCGTGAAGTAAGTAAACTTTAATGTTGCGCAAAAAGTAAAATTACTTACAACATCAAAGACAAAGTACGACCTGTGAGAGGTACAGTTCTTCCGGGAACGCCCTACATGCATGAATTCCACGGAGGACAAGTGACGTCAATGGTTTCAGCGTAACCAGAAATACGTCAACGCATTTCGCCCCACCTTTCAGGGCGTCATCAAAGGACATTACTTCCGGAACGCACGCTGGTCAGATATATACACCTTGGAAGTACCCTCCCTTGCACCACCCACCAATTACAGTTAGATGTAGGGGATGAGTAAAGGACTCAAGTCTGAATTGACTGGCCTTGCCCTCCATCCTGCATTAGAAGTGATCCTAATCTGTGAAACTGTGTTAGAATGAGTGAATTCCCTCAAATGGGAACCTTCTTGGGGGTAGATTCCGATTTCATGAAGCAGATGGAGCAAATGTCTGGAGTCTTTTGCTTCAGTTGTGATGATTTGTTGCAAGCAACTAAACTTGTCTTTACAGATTGGCAGAGCACTCTGTCTGCATAGTTGGCACACTGGTACTGCATCCAAGGGGTTTTAAACTGGTTTGGAAGGATATTGTCTTTTCAGCCCTGCCTTTGACTCTGTGATTAAAAACATCACAGGCGGTCAGAGTGTGCTCCTGCCTTAATGCAGGAGGTCTGAGGAAAGGTGAGAGGACTCTCACTCTTCTCCATCTAGTTCAGCAGTAGGTACTTGCTTCACTTCAGAGTCTAACTCCCATGCAGTCTGTAGGGCTCAAAGCCAGATGTCCGCTAAACCTTCTGCAAAGCCTTCTGCAAGAATGTGCATTTCTACAAGTGGGGGGGGGGGGGGGGGCTGATTGTGCATCCGATCCTTGGGTACTTTGCACCTCCTGGCATTTGGGTGAAGAAGAACCCCTTTTAGCCCACAGGCACCTCCTTTAGCTCCTCACCATCTCTTGTGTGCTACTGTAAAAGTCAATTCAACCCCCTCTGTTTCCATGGGTTCATAATATCCTGGAACCGCTTGACCCGGTCTGTCTAAATGGGTGCTAAATGGGTTTTTGAAGTGATACCCCATCTGGACACTCATTCCTTTCCTCAGAAGAACTCTCTGTCCTTGCAATCTATTAAGCCTCTAATGTTACATGGTGCCCCACAGCATCCTTCCTCTCCAGATGGACTTCCTGACCTACAAGGGCAACCAGGACCAGTTCCTGCTGTACTCTGTCTAAACAAGGAACCTGCCCTCCATATCCTTTGGAGGAGCCTGCTACTTCTCTGACACTGGCCCTTGTGTTAATTTTGGTGTCCTTTCCTGGCATGCCTATCGTGGGATGCTCAGACAATCTCCTCTGGAAAAAAAATGTGCTTTTAGGACAAAGGCTAAAAGGTGTACATCTTGTGTGCTGTTGAACCTTCATCAACAGTTGGGGGAACCCCCTTTCCGGGTGGCCTCCCCTTCTCCGCCCTTTGCAGCCTCCCTCTCTATTGTTTTTAACCTGGCTAGATACCCACATTATGCTTTGGGTAGTCCCTGGTCAGTTTCTTTAGGTGAGCAGGGTGATCTTTTCCCCCTGCCCTGAGGGGATTCCACTTTTACCTCTTAGTCAAGGGACCCTGTCTTCACTTCCTGGGTCAGACTCTGTTGTTGTAGGTTAGGCAGGTCCTGCAGAGTTCTTCTGTTGTGCCCCAGAGACATCTCCGGGTGCTAAAGTGGATAGTTTTTGTTCATTCTTCTTTTTCACCTCTCGCCTGCCTGGGGTTGCAGTATACCCTTTCATTCCTCCAAACCCATGTAGAGTTGTTTTTTTTTTTTTTTTTACACTATACCCCTTTCAGTCAGATTGAATTTGTGGGATTGTATCCTTGAGCTCTCTATCGGTCTCCTAGGCCGCACAGTCCTTATGCACTATTACAGTGTAGGATTCTAACTTTCCTTGCATATCTCGCTTACCGGAATCTGTTGTCTGGCTAGGCAAACCCATATTTATAAGGAATTTTCATTCCCTGAATCCCCTAAGGTTTGGGAGTGTAAGGCTTAGGTCTTCACTTGTCGATCAGCTGTTTTTCTTTCTTGCGGACCTGGTTTTGTCCAAGGTCCACTCTGCGGGCATGTTTTTCAGGTGGCTTGTCCCAGTGTTTTTACTGCATTATGTTGGATGGTCTGTTTTTCCTTAACCAGTTTTGGTTGGTTTTTGGTTTGAAAGCGTTTTACTGGTTTAGATACAGTGTCCCTTTTAAATGGAGTCATTATGCTCTGGTTGTGATATGTTCTTTGGCCATTTCTTGTTGGCAGCTTCTGCTGTCTTGCAGGGGGCTTCAACTAATCTGATTCAGATTCAGGCGTTGGTCCTTCATTGGTTCTGCGTTGCAGATGATCCCTAGTCTTTTTGTGGGCTTGTCTGTGACTGTTGCCCACCCTTAGTTGGACCGCTTTTGGATGTTCCTGATCTGAATTCCTGTGTCTGTCAATGGACAATAAAAATAGGATAGTATAAGCGACACAGCTCCTAAACCCCTGTACGCACCAGTAGAACTATATCTGATTTCCTGTGTCTCTCAATGAATTCCAAGAAAGAGATTTCACAAGAAGTACAAAAATCGTATTTTATCACAGCACAACACATGGGACTCTGTGCATTGTGCTGCACTGCATAACAGCACAAATACCACCTGGAGGTACATAGGGAATAAACTTTCAAGTCTTGTCATAGACAGTTCATGTTGTATAGAGTTTACATTATAGAGCAGCTTTTTTCTTGTTTTCATAAAAACCTTTGCTAATTTTGTCCTGAAAATCTTCAACACAATAAAGCGCTCCTTTTTTGTAATAAACAGTATGTAAGAGTATCTTTGTTAGGGTTATTAAACTTTAAAGCTGTAAAGCATGCTTGTTGTACTCGCTGTGGAACCTAAGGGGTATTCCTGTGCATTGTGTAAAAAAGGTGTATGATCCTGTTTTCTGTTATCCTCCACTTCATCCACAGTCCCTAATCCATAGTACATAGCCTTGGGGGCCCTCTGCACATGCTCAGTTTGGTGTGTATTGCTACAGAGTTTTTTTTCTTTTGGGGGGGGGGTTTTCTTTCTTTTTGGGGAGGGTGCATGTGATGTGCACAGGCCAATCGGCACTGTCCAGACAGAGGGTCAGGAGTCATGCAGCCTCATAAGACAGTCAGAGGAGAATGAAAACTCCTACAATCTTTAACCAGTGCTCAGCCGGACATTCAAAGAAGTCATAAGACTGTTGTATGTTGCATGTCCATGTCCTGTGTACTGTGGGAGATCGGATACAGTGAATGCAGGGTCCTGGGTTTAGTAACACTTTAACTTTAGAATGGCAAACAACACAGATATAGTCTGTTTTGAGCTTGATGATTATGGGGCAATAATTAAGCCAATTTATATATTAACTTAATATTGAGTACTGTCAGCTTTTTGTAAAGTTAAAGTATAACTATAGGCAAACTTTTTTTAGTTTTGGATAGAGTGGAAATGGATTAGTACACCTCTTAGGTTTTTATTGCTACGTCTGCCCTGTTAGGGATCCTTTCTATTTGTCCTGTTTACCATTATCATCGAAAGTGAAAGTAAAAGCCCTCATTTTGGGTTGTTCCCAGAAAAGTAATCAAGGGGAAATCTTCCAATAGGGACACTAGTTCTGATGACCTGGGGGGTCTCCAAGGAGTTCCCTTAATTTTCAGGGAAATTTTCTCACTTCCTGTTTTGGCTATGGGACAGGAAGTGAAGGTAAATCTCCTTAATGGGTCACAAATTGCAAAAAATAAATTGACAGAGGTTATAACCTTTCATCACTCTGTCCAAAAAAGAAAAAAAAGGTTTTGCCTATAGTTCTTTAACGGTCAGGACAGCCATCATTGCTGTGAAGGCATGCTTTTGTATGGAACCTAGGTATATATCTGTCAGGATTAGGCATGAGCATCCAAAATGTACATAACTTGTCATGCAGAGATACGTTTTGTCACTACCAAACTAGATAAGCGTGCTAGAGCTGTTGTGAAGAGGAACGTTTTCAGTTTGAAAATTAGACTCTTTTTAACCAAAAGAAGTTTAAAAGTTGAACTGAGGGCTTACATAATGGACAGAAATAAATGTAGTCCTGTGTTAATGAATGTATAATGAAATGTATTTTTAAATACAAGCAGTGTAAGTACCCAAATTTGAATTCTCAGCCACTTGCAGTCCATTGTGTAGCAAAGCTCACACTGGTAGTAGGAAATGCAGCACAAGAGCTGATCAGTTGTTTTTCAAGCCCAAAAGGCATGCGGATAAGAGTGCCAGAGATAAATAGTTAAGTGTGCTGCTTCCCCTTTCACTGTGCAGTCACGAGGGAGGGGGGGGGGGGGGGAGAGGTATAAGGCTTCTTTCACACGGCCGCTCCGTGTGAAAGGTCCGCTGCGGGACTATTTTTTTTTTTTCACGGAGCGGATGACATTTCTGTCATCCGCTCCGTGTGCCCGCATATCATCCCATCCGTTTGCGGATGATATGCGGACATAATTTATGTCTATGGCATTGCGGATGTCAGCGGATGACACCACTGACATCCGTTTTTCCTTCCTTTCCGTTTTTTTACTCGGATGAAAAAAAAGGGTTCTGTTCCGTTCCAAAAAACGGAACAGAACTGAAAGGAAGCAAATCGGATGTCAGCGGATGGTATTCCGCTGACATCCGCAATGCCATTGACTTACATTATGTCCGCAAATCATCCTCAAAAAAATAGGATGATTTGCGGACAAGCGGAGCTGCCGTGTGAAAGAGCCCTTAATGTAACTGCACTTCAGCAGGGGAAAAAAATTGGGTCACCTGCTGTTTGGCAGGGCTGTACACATCTCAGGAATGAATGGACAGAACTTGTTGGTCCTTTGGAAGGTAACACGACTTTCATATACTGTATGTATTTCATCAGTTTATATAGATCTTTGCCTGGAGTTCAGCCTAAACGGTTCACACTTTAACTGCCAGGAATCTTAGAATCGATGTGCAGTTTGATATTTGTATATGAATTACACAAATATAAGTATCATTTAATTTTTTATTTATACAAATCTCGGTGTGTTCTACAATTATGAATATGTAATATATAATTGGCAACGTTGAATTGACAGAGCCTGTAAAAAAAAAAAAAAAGCCACATGATAATTTTACATGCACCAATAGGTAAATGATATAGTAGTTAAAGTGGTTGTAAAGGCTCAGGGTTTTTTACCTTCATGCATTCTGTACATGAAGGTAAAAAACCTTCTGTATGCAGCAGCCCCCCTAATACTTGCCTGAGCCCCATCACGATCCAGTGATGTGCATGAGAGCGGCAGCTCTAACTTTTCTCTTCCTCATTAACTGAGACAGAAGTGGGAGCCATTAGCTCTCGCCACTGTCAATTATAGCCAATGAGAAGAAAGCAGAATTAGGGCTAAGCTGTGCTTCCTATGTGAATGGACACAGAGCAGTGGCTCAGGAATCCCCATAGCAAGCTGCTTGCTATGGGGGCACTCGGCAGCAGGGAGGAGCCTGAGGAGAGGAGGATTGGGGCTGCTCGTGCAAAGCCACTGCACAGAGCAGGTAAGTATATGTTTGTTTGTTTTTCTTCTACCTTTAATATCACATTAGGTAAGCCATCTTGATCACTCCTTTTTGTCATGCCACTGCCTCTTCCTGTTCATATATTTTTTTTTTTTTATGTTTAATCCTGTAACATTCTTTCATTATTGACAAAGGTCTGCTTCTGTTCAATTTGTCAGAGGGGGAGGCAGTGGGAGGGATCTTTTCGTGTCCAGTCCCCTTCCTAATTCATTCCAGCCTTATTCGTTTGGTGAGGCTGCTGTTGGCGGTTGTGGTGTTGGAATTTTTCTGTTTGCCTTCACTAGAACCTGGGATATGCTTTTTTTCTTTATTGGTTCCTGTTTGATCCAGATTTTGCTTTTTGGATCCCTTGTGCTTACGTTTAATATCTGGAGTCGTTTTCGGATGTTGGTTCTCACAGTTGTTTTCACTTTATCCCTTTGGGTTGAACTCTTTGGTAACTTTTATCTGATTAATGGTGGTTATCTACCGGCCCACCTCCGTTTGATTTTTAGACAAATCGACATGTTTTTGAACATATACTTCCCTGTTATCATAATGTTCTTGCAAGGCCCAGTAAGCAGATCACATTTTTTTGTGATCTGTATTTGAGCTTATCAAAACTGGAAACGTGGATCTTGAAGTAGCCCTTAATTCGGGCGAAACGCGTTGATCCAGATCCATATGTACTAATCTACGCATTTTTTTGCACAGGATAGTTATGATACATGTTTGATATCCTGTCTAAAACGTTTTGAAAATAAACGTGTTTTTAAGGATTTTTTTTGTAATATTAAATTGTATTATGTTTTTAGAATTTAGTGTATCTGTGCACTTAAAAATCCTCTTTTTCCCCACTATCCCTTCCCTTTTGATAAATGAAGTTTGCAGTATTTATATTTATAAAATAAAGAACTCCCATATTTTGTGGGGTGAAAAAGAACTGACCTAAAATGTGTTTCTAAAGCAGAACTCTCAATATGTAGCAACCTATATTTCTTTATTGTACATCACGAAAACAGAGCAGCTCTGTAAATCCTTTCTCACAGGGTTTTGTACCACCTACAAGTGAATGGGCACTGGCAAAAAGACAAAGTCCTCTTCTATTTTACTCCTCCCATACAGAAAGTACCTCCAGTTTTTTTGCCAATGTCTGAAGGTGATGGTCACTGCTATGCAACTCTCAGCACAATGTTACCAGGTTTTCAAAAGCTCCAGTAGGGATCAGGAGATTGGTGTAGGGATCCAATAATATAGTTTTAAACTGGTTGTTCAATCTCAGTCCAGCGATGTGCATGAGAGCAACAGTTCTCTTGGCTCTCACTCCTCATTGGCTCCCGCTTCTGTCATTTACAGCCAGTAAGGAGGGGGTGAAGCTGAGCTGCACTCTGTGTGTCTTATGGACACTCAGAGCCTCAGGAGTAAGCCAACACTAGTGCCACTATAGCAAGCGGCTTGCTATGGGTGCAATAAGCAGGGGGGGGGGGGGAGGCAGGAGCCTGGAGTGCTGACAGGGGACCCGAGAAGGAAAGAATTGGGGCTACTCTGTGCAAAACCATTGCAGAAAGCAGGTAGGCTCTTCAAAGGATGATAAATGGACCCTGCATCGAGGGGAGAGGGCAAAACTGAGGATTGCCTGTAATGCAGCCAATCAGCACTGGACTCTGGGTATTGGGAACCCTGCACAGTAATAACTGACAAGGAGTTTCTGGTAGGCTATTGAGGAAAGAGACGCAGGGCAGGCTTTCTAGCTCCACGGACCATGTTACAGGTTGTGTAAGAGCACCGGTTGGGGGGGGGGGGGGAGAGAATGACAGTGGCAGCTCTAAAGGTAACCAGCATGTTTATACACAGTATCCACTCAGTTGATTGGAACTTCTGTTTAGCACAGGTTCCATTGTTCACATCAGCAGACCATGTGTCTTCTAAACGGCAGAGCATTAGGAACACAGGGGGAAAGGCTCACAGGTTCCTTCTGTAAGGTGAGGGAGACTCTAGACGTACTCTCGCCTGGTGTAACTTCCATTGAGTGTCCAAGGAGGGTCACACAGCTTCAATGTCTACTATTTAGCGTTTTATTCATCAGCTTTTCTCTCAAGCCTATGGTTTATAAGGAAAGGCTCCACCTTTTCCAGGGACAGCTCATTCTACCAGGAGTGTCTATGTCTCCTGGGCTGTCCATCATCAGGCTTCAGTGGCTCAGATGTGCAAGGCTGCAACGAGGTTCTCCATTCACACCTTTGCAAGATTTTACCAGGTAGATGTAGGAGCATCTGAGGACATGACTATGGTCGCAATTTTTTGCAAGCTGCTGTTTAGGTTCTTTCTGGCCTGTTAGGTGGTTGCCTTGTCTCCCTCCCCTCATAGGCATTGCTTTAGTACATCCCTGTGAGTAAGGATTTATAGAGCCACTCTGGGCCCTATGATGTTAGAGAACTGGATTTTTGAATTACCGGGTAAATAAACTTTTCAGGCTATGTCATGGGACGGGGAGATCCCTTCCTTCTATGCTGGGATGTATGGTTTGTTGATAAACTGAGGTACTTCCTGTATAGGAGAGGACTTCCTGTCGTTTTACCACTGTCCAACAGCCTGTAGCTGGTGTGTAGCCTACCCCTCCCCGTCTGCTCTGCAGCCTTTTGCCCTTATTTTAAGGCCCCATGCACACGGGGCGTTAGAAAAAACGTACGTCAAAGTTAGTTCTGACGCCGGAAAAAGCAGCTGTAAAAACGTGCTTTCAGTAGCTTTTTCCATTGGCGTTATTGCACGTTTTGCCACGTTGCTTTTAGCAGCGTTTTTTTTTCTTCCATTCAAAATCAATGGTTCCCTATGGGAGCCTATTGATTTGAATGGAGGTCGCACCGCAACACCGCAAGTCGGATCCGACTTGCGGGGCGACTTGCGCTGTGAGAATCTTGAGGGGGAACTCCACGCCAAAATGGGAAAAAAACGGCGTGGGGGTCCCCCCCAGGGTTCCAAACCAGGCCCTTCGGGTCTGTTATGGAATTTGAGGGTAGCCCCATGCCGAAAAAACGGCATGGGGTCCCCCCAAAATCCATACCAAACCCTTATCCGAGCATGCAGCCCGGCAGGCCAGGAAAGGGGAGGGGACGAGCGAGCGGCCCCACCCCCCCTGGACCACACCAGGCCACATGCCCTCAACATGGGGGGGTGTTGGTGCTTTGGGGCAGGGGGAGCTCTGCACCCCCCACCTCAAAGCACCTTGCCCCCATGTTGATGAGGACAAGGGCCTCATCCCCACAACCCTGGCCGGTGGTTGTGGGGGTCTGCGGGCAGGGGGCTCATCGGAATCTGGAAGCCCCCTTTAACAAGGGGGCACCCCAGATCCCGGACCCCCTCCCTATGTGAATGGGTATGGGGTACACTGTACCCCTACCCATTCACCCCATAAAAGGCAGTGTATGGAAATAACGACAAGAGACGTTTTGGAAAGTTTATTAAAAATCTTCATCCGACTCTTCTTGTCTTCTCCTCTCCGGGGGTCTTCTCCGGGGTCTTCTGCTCTTTTGCTGTCCGCCCTTCTTGTCTTCTCCTCTCCGGGGTCTTCTCCGGGGTCTTCTGCTCTTTTGCTGTCCCCCTCTTCTTGTGTTCTTGTCTCCGGGGTCTTCTGCTGTCCCCTCTTCTGCTGTCCTCTCTTCTTTTCTTCTCCTCTCCGGTCTTCTGCTCTTTTGCTGTCGGCTGTCGGCTGTCTTCTTCCTCCGGTCCTCCTCCGACGACGTCTCCGCTGATTATGCCTATCTCCGGTCTCTTCAGCTTATTATATAGCCATTAGGGGCGTGGCCCCGATGACGTCATCTGGAGACCCCGCCCCCTCATGTCACAGATGACGTCATATGTGACATGAGGGGGCGGGGTCTCCAGATGACGTCATCGGGGCCACGCCCCTAATGGCTATATAATAAGCTGAAGAGACCGGAGATAGGCATAATCAGCGGAGACGTCGTCGGAGGAGGACCGGAGGAAGAAGACAGCCGACAGCCGACAGCAAAAGAGCAGAAGACCGGAGAGGAGAAGAAAAGAAGAGAGGACAGCAGAAGAGGGGACAGCAGAAGACCCCGGAGACAAGAACACAAGAAGAGGAGGACAGCAAAAGAGCAGAAGACCCCGGAGAAGACCCCGGAGAGGAGAAGACAAGAAGGGCGGACAGCAAAAGAGCAGAAGACCCCGGAGAAGACCCCCGGAGAGGAGAAGACAAGAAGAGTCGGATGAAGATTTTTAATAAACTTTCCAAAACGTCTCTTGTCGTTATTTCCATACACTGCCTTTTATGGGGTGAATGGGTAGGGGTACAGTGTACCCCATACCCATTCACATAGGGAGGGGGTCCGGGATCTGGGGTGCCCCCTTGTTAAAGGGGGCTTCCAGATTCCGATGAGCCCCCTGCCCGCAGACCCCCACAACCACCGGCCAGGGTTGTGGGGATGAGGCCCTTGTCCTCATCAACATGGGGGCAAGGTGCTTTGAGGTGGGGGGTGCAGAGCTCCCCCTGCCCCAAAGCACCAACACCCCCCCATGTTGAGGGCATGTGGCCTGGTGTGGTCCAGGGGGGGTGGGGCCGCTCGCTCGTCCCCTCCCCTTTCCTGGCCTGCCGGGCTGCATGCTCGGTTAAGGGTCTGGTATGGATTTTGGGGGGACCCCATGCCGTTTTTTCGGCATGGGGCTACCCTCAAATTCCATAACAGACCCGAAGGGCCTGGTTTGGAACCCTGGGGGGACCCCACGCCGTTTTTTTCCCATTTTGGCGTGGAGTTCCCCCTCAAGATTCCCACAGCGCAAGTCACCCCGCAAGTCGGATCCGACTTGCGGTGTTGCGGTGCGACCTCCATTCAAATCAATAGGATCCCATAGGGAACCATTGATTTTGAATGGAAGAAAAAAAAACGTATAACGTGGCTTAACGCACGTTAAGCAACGTTATAGCAAAGTTATTCAGCTTTTAGCAGCGTCAGGCGTTTTTAACGCTGTAACGCTGGTCCTCAGAACGCGCAGGTGGTGGGTTCTTGTTGCAGCCTAAAAACGTCTAAGCCACTTACAGCTCAAAAACGTCTGAGTGTGCATGAGGCCATAGAATAACATGGAGGGGCGTTTTTAGGCTGCAAAAAGAAAACGCCTGACGCTGCTTACAGCGGCGTTAAAAACGTCCCGTGTGCATGGGGCCTAACGACTGAGGTTTTCTGGAGAGAAAACCTGCTTCTTTTCATCTTACCCTACAATGACAGCTAGAAGACGTCAGGCGGAGCCAGCACATCAATGCAGTAAGGCCCTCAGGAAGTGATATTTTGCAAACATCATGCCTTTTTAAGCTAACGCACCCAGCATGGCCTAAATGTGAACAGAACAGTAAACTAGATACTGTGTGTTACATGTGTTTGCAGTCCAGATCACACTGCATAGCTTAACACTAGTCTTTGCTCCTCTTCCACACTCCTTACTGCTCATGTATAAGTGAATAATACAGCACACCTTTTCACCCAATACATTTTTGGAACATAGCAAGTCAGTTGTATTCACTGAGAAACTATACAGTATTCATTCATTCATAAAGAGAGACACAAGTACATACACTGTCAACCGCATTGAAACTCCTGAGTGCTGGGATTCAGTATGCACAGGGGATAGGCTCTGCTGCTAACACGTTTTCACCCAAAAGAAACTGACTATATTAAAACTCTGTGCACCACATGGGACACAGCAGCTGTGATTGATACCCCTTGTAATCCAAAAGGGCAGCCAGTAAGTGATGCATCATACAGACAGGAAGTCTGCTTGCTGCAAAAGTTTTAATTGAAAATTGGAGACCTGATAGGAAGGGGACAGCAGTTTTTCAAGAAGCACCCGCATCTGGAGGGACAGAAATAGGTGAGGTTGGATTTCCACTTTGTAGAAAAAAAAAAAGTGGTGATAACTTGTCAGGTTTCCTTAGATTCAGTAATGCAACATTTCTAATACACAATAGTAAAATAAGAAAATAAAAAATACCAATGACCTTAGCGAGGTGGAATTATTTTCTGATCAAATGTGTTCATTTTCTAGTGGCGATTGCATTGTCCCTGTGCTTTTCCATTTCTTCTGAGATGTAAAGGTATATAAAGGTTTTTTAGGTGTGTGTGTATACTAATTCCTATTAATTTATAGCATTTTTCAAATCTAAGATATTTTATGTGTAATCGCAACTAAATTTGCATGAGTTTTTTGGTTAGCATTTTGTGAAAATAACAAGTTTGAAGTGACTGATGAATACAATATTAATAAAATGGCAACTTATTTGTGCTATGATTGTTAGATGTTTCAACATTTTAATTTGGAATAATGGTTTTGTTGTGCAGCTTTAAATTTGGAATAAGACTGGCTATAAACAGCCTTTGGCAATGCTCAAGCGAGGATCAGGTTATTAAGGGGTATCCCCAGGAGACAATAATGAGCACTGCCAACATCAGCAGTGCTTAATATCATGCATAGAGAGTTTCCAACTGTTAGAAAATATCTGTGTGACTTGGCTGGTACTTTCCTCTTCTCAAGCAATACGGGAGGGGTTAATCACGCATGTGCTTGTTTAGTCCATCTTTACACAGAACAGCCAAAAAACTTGGGAGATATCGGTTTCTCAAAGACTTGTTCAGCGCTTTCTGAATGTCTAACTCAAATATAGCCGTGTGCCCAAGTTTATACAAAATGTTTTATCTACAGAAGTAGGTTGGAACATGTTCAGAATTACTAGATGTATAAGCAAAAATTATTGTGGGGCTAACATCTTGTAGCCCAAAGTCAGTCAAAGGGTAGCCATTCATGTTAAGATTTTATTTTTTTTTCCAGCAGAAGTATGATCATCAGGTTATTATTCATAGACTATTTTCGAAAAGCACTAATGATCTCATAAGGTTCCAAATTAAGAACTTCTGCCAACGGCAACCATTAATAATGTTTCTTGTATGATGGCAATAAAAGCCAAACTGCAAGCAATGCATTTTCTTTCAGAAATTTTTAAGTTTAAGGATTAATGCTGTAGGACCATATAAAGGGTTATAATTTTATCCGTCTGCAGCAGTCCTTGTCCAAAAAAGCTGTGGTCAAATTTCTTACATAATTAGTTCACCTAGAAAAAATAATTGGATATGTAAAATGACTAGAACTGCTACATTGACTGAATTGGTTCAGTTTCTTTTAAATCCTCCTTCCCAGACACTGTCTTCCCAGTACGATGGATAAAGGGTTTGGTTCTATGCAAGCCAACTATGTTAATTCCATGGAGAAATTCTGTGCACCCTATGTATGTTTATGTTGACGTAGGGGAAAAGTTTGCTGAATCTTTTTCATCTATGGATAAAATATCCCTCAGTACCTTGTTAGAAGAAGTTTGTTTCTTCCTCTCTTACTTGCAATCTGATGTCCTTACAATTATGTATTAAGGTCAGGGCTTGACAAACTTTCTTTGAATCTAGAAGCCAGCTAAAAAATTTAGGAGCCAGTTTTTTAAATCAGCTGCCCGACACCCAGAAAAAAAAGAAAGCAAGAAAGAGAAGTAAAAGAGAAAGAAATGGAAAGAGGAGAAAAAAAGAAAGAGAGAGGAAAAAAAGGAGAGGGAGGTAGAGAAGGAGAGATCGAGGGGGGGGGGGGGTAGGAGAAGGGTGGAATGAGAGGGATAGAAAGGGGGAGGGGGGTGAGAGAGAAAGAGGGGAGGGGGAGATGGAGGGAGGCAGAGAGTGAAAGTCTCAGACAGATGTGTATATGTACAGTGAGTTCCCCTCAGCTCTATGGTGTGTACAGAGGAATCTTCCAGAAGTGTGGCACTCACATACACCCAGAAAATGGCCTGCTCTGCTCCCCCTCACATGTGTCTAGGGGGAGGGGAGTCTCCCATACCTGGCCAATTAAAGGTAAGCTGTGCCCCCCAACTATTTGTAGGTGGTGCCCTTCCCTCAGCTATGGCAGGGTGGGCTCAGTCTGCACTCCCAACACCCCCAGGGGCTGAGGAAACAGTGACACGCAGGCAGGCAGGCTGGTGCAGTGAGATGGGGAGCTGCTGACACATGAAATTCTGTGCAGAGCCCAGGCCCGGTGCACCATTCACCTGCCTCACACACCGCTCAGCCGCTGACCTGGCACTCTTACCTGATGTCAGATAGATGTGTGCCCGGTGACCACAACGAGGAGGGCTGACAGTGGCAGAAGTCGAGCAGTGCATCCTATTGATGTGCTAAAAGTGGAGAAGAGGCAGCCGGTTCTGATTGGTCCGCTCCGTCCATGTGACAGTGCTGACCAATTAGAATGCCTCTTGTCCATACACTGAGAAGTATGGATAGGAGCCGCGGGTATTTCAAATCTCTGGATCAGCAAATCGGCAGCAGACAGCTGAAATCCTTCTTGCCGCCCGGACTCAGTTTCTATTTGCCAATGTGACCTTGCGCCTGGGATTTGTCGAGCCATAAGTTAGGTGATCCTTCTTGAATATTACTAATGTTCATGGTATTATCTAAATAGTGATTAATAAAGAATGGCCAAGGAGAGGGTGACGCACTTGGGAATATGTACATGTAGAGGGGAGATAACAACATGTTTGTATCAGACTATAATTTACTAATTATAACCAATGTAAAGCCTGAAATGTGTTCAGTTTGTGGTAAGTGAAGAAAATCTTGTTTTGTGGTTGGCCAATAATCCTAAACCTGCACTGTTTTCTGTTCTCTATTTTAGGCTGAAACTGCAGCCAATCGGATCCTCAAAGTCCTAGCCGTCAATCAGGAGAATGAGCAGCTCATGGAAGACTATGAGAAGCTTGCAAGTGATGTACGTGTTGCAACAAAAGGCTGAAGAAAAGGTTAACCTTTAGAGTTAGAGAGAATAGCTTAATGCTATAGCAAAAGGAAACCATTTATTGTAAATATAATACTTTAGAAATGTGCCAGTCCTGTCTTGTATTATTGTTTGCTTAATTTTCTGCTCCGTCAGTTGTTAGAATGGATCCAGCGAACAATCCCTTGGTTGGAGGACCGTGCTCCTGAAAACACCATGCAGGCCATGCAGCAGAAGCTGGAGGATTTCAGAGATTATAGGCGTCTACATAAACCTCCTAAGGTCCAGGAGAAGTGTCAACTAGAGATCAACTTCAACACCCTTCAAACAAAGCTAAGACTCAGCAACCGGCCAGCATTTATGCCATCTGAAGGGAAGATGGTCTCGGTAAGCATGCTCATTTGAAGGAATACTGATACTTAAAAACCCACTGGTCTTGTACCAACCAAAAACATGGTGGTAATGGGTAAGCAACATATGAACCCATAGACTGATATCTGCTCCCAGATATGATATATATATTTTTTTTTTTGTGTTTTACCCCAGCTTAAAGACTAGCCGCCGCAGATATACTTGCGGCAGGCTGGCTCTTCTGCGCAAACTGACGTAGGGGTATGTTGGTTCGCGGGAGCAGGTCTTGAGCACGCGCCGCTCTCTAGCCCTGCAGCTAAGCAACGGGTCCAGTGACCGCGATGGCCGCCGGGACTGAAAGAAAGGTGGTGTAAACACGGCACACCGCTCATCTATCACTGATTGAAACAGGGCTCCTGTGTTCCTGTTATCTCAGGACACAGGAGCCCTGTTTCCATCCACCAAGTCTGGCCCCCACACAGTTAGAATCACTCCCTAGGTACACAGTTAACCCTTTGATCGCCCCCGGTGTTAACCCCTTCCCTGCCAGTGTCATTATTACAGTAACAGTGCATATTTTTAGCACTGATTACTTTAGTAATGTCACTGGTCCCCCAAAAGTGTCAAAAATGTCAGGGGTCTGATCTGTCTGCTGCAATGTCGCAGTCCCACTAAAAATCATAGATCGCCGCCATTACTAGTAAAAAGTAAATAAATAAAAATGACTTAACTCTTTCCCGTAGTTTTTAGACGCGATAACTTTTGCACAAACCAATCAAAATACAGTACAATTATTGGGGTTTTTTTTACCAAAAATATGTTGCAAAATACAAATTTACCAAAAATTATAAAAAAATTAGATTTTTACATATTTTTTTTTTATTGGGAATGTTATATAGCAGAAAGTGAAAAATACTGCTTTTTTTTTTAATTTTTTTTCAAAATTGTCCCATTTTTTTGTTAATAGCGCATAATCAAAAAACCACAGAGGTTATCAAATGCCACCAAAAGAAAGCCCTGTTTGTGGGGAAAAAAAAGGACATTTATTATATTTGGGTATAGCGTTGCATGACCGCGCAGTTGTCAGTTAAAGTAACGCAGTGCCGAATCGCCAATAATCGCCTGGTCATTAAGGGGGCAAATCCTTCTGGTCCAGAAGTGGCTAGAAAATGTAAGCTAATATGAGACGGGGGACCTGCACATTACCAGAATTTCCATTTGACTGTCAGTCTATTTTTTGTATTATTGCCACTCCTCACTTCTCCTTTTTTTAAAAATCTATATGTTTGGATCAATAGTACTGTGAACAGATCCCTTCAACAGCCACCAAGAACGTGGTGTTGTAGTAAAGTAAATGCGTTAAACATACTGCCTATTTCACTATCACAGGGAATATACAAACCTGTATTTCTTGGGGTAGCTGGCGCTGACCAACCTGATTATGTTAGTTGTGTTCTTTAAACAGATCACATATCTTTATATTAGGCAAGCATAATCGAATTTGGTTGAAACTGGTTGAGTTATGGCTACTTCGGATCTATGGATGTTATTGAGGTTTTTACTCTTGCTTCTTTCTGACAAAGCTTTTTAGTACATTGTAATTGCTGTGTAGATACATGATGGATTATCATGTCCCTTTTTTCTTTACTCAGGATATAAACAATGCATGGGGAGGTTTGGAACATGCAGAGAAGGGCTATGAGGAGTGGCTTTTGAATGAGATCCGGAGGTTGGAAAGACTAGACCACTTGGCTGAAAAGTTTCGTCAGAAAGCTTCTATTCATGAAGCCTGGACTGATGGTAACATGATCACTCACTTACTGTTCACTAAGGAACTTGCTTGTCACTAACTGTTTGAAGTCAACAAAACTGTCAGTGTTCTGGTTTAATTCATGTTCTGTGTCTGAGCAAGGAGAAGAAAGCAGAGCACTGCATAGAAATATTATGAATTTTTCAGATAACCCCTTATCACACACACATGTATAAAAATTAACAGCTTTCATTATTTCTGCACATCTGTTGAGCTGTGTTTTTTTTTTTTTTTTTCTTCTTTACCTTTTTCTGTTTTAGCTGTCTTTTGATATGTTCTTTTCTGCTTATCCCTAATGCTAAATTAAGAATAACTTTCATAAGAATCACTGTATCTTGGCATTGCTTAGAGGACAAGTATCACCAAAACTGATGTCTTTTAGCCTTGGGTGGGTGCTGGTAGGTCGAATCATCTTCTGGCATATAATACTTTTCATTCACACTACTTTAAAGTGGAACCTATTTTGATAAATGCAAAAATCACACTGTCTCATTTATTAACCGCACAAGCAGCTAGTTAGGTGACATCATAAAAGCTGGGCATCCACTCCTCTGTTTTGGTGTCACCTCTTAGCGTACTTATCTGCAGTTTAGGCTGAACCCCACAGTGACATCTGACCAGGTCAGCCAGGCACAAAAATCAGGCAAGTGGAGGAGTGCCAAGATGTGCTTGTGGGTGGGTCATAATTTCAAGATATTGCATGCCAGTTGTTATCCTTCCAGAGACTGGCTGAATTACCACCAGTCAATGGGCGTGCAATATTTTTTCTGTTGGTTGAACTATTTGGACTTTTGTCTTTTTAGTTCAATCTAATTTGTATTTTTCCAGATGATACACTTTCTTAGGGTAAGGATCATCCTCTCCCTGTAGCTCTGATTTAAATATCTCAGGAATTTAATTGGGAAGACCTCCAAGGTGCGTCCAATGCCAGGATACAAACTACTAACCAGTGTCCGCCCTAAACATAGTAACTTTGGATGAATGTTACCCTAAATCATTATTTATTTTGGAGAATAAATTTTTTCTTTTTTTACAAAAATGGCAATTGAGCCAAATGTTCAGTTTTCATGAACTTTCCAATTTATGCCTACCCAGTGCTTTCTGGTATTTGTACCCACTGTTCGTTCTATGGATGAAATTTTGAGGGTGGAGTATGGCTATTATTACTCTAAATAGGATCTCTGACATGGAAATTTTTGGCTCCACATCTCTACACAAGAGGAACAGTAAACAAGCAAAAATGGGACTTTCGTTCATTGACAGACACAGCTCCTGATTTTCTTAACCATTGGTTATACTGCCCCTTACAGGAGTAGGACACTAGGCAGAAAAAAAGTCTGGCTACGCCTATGGTCAGTCCCAGGGGGTATACTCCCTCTCTCTGCTATAGTTACTCAGTCAGGAGTAAGGACCTTGGTCTTTGCTGGGAATATTTATTTTTAGATAGATTTTTTTTCTCCTGGTTATTTCATGTGAGATCTACAATCAACTGCCGGACTGGGCAACGGGCTGGATAATCTAGATTCAGTGGTCACCCCAGTCTGGCCAGTGAGCGCTCGCAGACCTCAGCTCCACACTAGGTCGGCCGCGACATAGCCCCACTGGGCGGGGTCTGGCCTGCTTTTTAAAACGCCTCGCGAGGAACGCATATGACCAGGTCTCAGCCTCAGTTGCAGTGTTCTTCCTGGCTGACAGCCCTCCCATTTAGATGGAGAAGGGTTCTGTCTGGAGCGGTGCCCACCTGGTTCCTGGTATGGTGAGTAGCTGTCTCCCCCTGGAGGGTTTTAGAGTGGACGTGGGCCCCTCCCTGGGATGGTCAGATCCCTGAGTTTTCCTCTACTTCCCATTAGGCACCCCCCTCATCAGTCTGGTGGTCCCTGAGGTATCGATTAGGTGCTCTGTTACTGGTGACCTAGTGGTGCTGCCGGAGCAGTGAGGATGTCCCTTAGCAGTGTTTTACACTTTTTTGTGGTTTCCCCCTGGTGACTCTTATCTGGGGTGGGGGGATGTCTTCACTGGTTCCCAGACCCGTGGACTCCCCTGGTATAAGAACAAGTCGGTACACTAGGTTCAACTACAAGAACGTGTTTCGTTCTTATCTTCCGGCTGTCCCCTGACCGCTGACAGGCTCTTTTTCGGGTGGTGCAAGACCTTTTACTATAAAAAGTGATGGTACCGGTTCCAATTTCTGATCGTTTTCAATGGTTTTACTCAAACCTGTTTACAGTCCACAGGAAGGAAGGCAAGGTGCGTCCAATTCTGGACCTCAAGGCACTGAACTGCTTTGTGCGGATGCAGAGGTTCAGATGGAGTCTATTCGCACGATGGTGGCTTCCCTGCATCAGGGGAATTTTCTGGCCTCCATCGACATCAAAGACGCCTATCTTCGCATTCCAATACGTGTCGGTCTCAAGCGCTTCCTCCACTTTGCCGTGGGAGAGGAGCATTATCAGTTTGTTGCGTTACACTTTTGTCTCGCCTCTGCTCTTCGGGTCTTCACGGGAGTGTTGGCCCCGGTGCTAGAATTGTTATGCCAATGGGGGATCATGGTACTGGGCTACTTGGATGACCTCCTTCTGTGAGCAGAGTCTTACTGCTCTGGTGGAAATCCTTGAAATCACCATGCAAGCTTGAGGGAGTTTGGCTTCATTCTGAATTTTCCGAAGTCTGCTCTCGTTCCGTCCACCAAGCTGGACTATCTGGGTCTGACTCTGGACTCCAGAAACTACAGGCTGCAATTCGTCTCGTGCTGTCCAGCAGATGGTAATCCCTCCTGACTTGCATGCGGGTGCTGGGCCTGATGGTGTCTACCTTCGAGGCGGTTTCGTTGGCACACTTCCATACAAGGTCCCTGCAAGGGAGATTCGTGCCAAATGGGACAAGAATCTGCACTCTCTGGACAATCCGATCTGGCTGAGCCAGGGAACGAAAGAGTCCCTAATATTTGGCTTTGTTCTGCGCGTTGGCTGGGCAAATCCTTTCTCCCCTTGTATTGGACAGTGGTCACCACGGATGAAAGCCTGTCCTGCTGGGGAGGCGTCCTTGGCAAAAATTCTGCTCAGGGGGTCTGGACGCTGAGAGTCCAGACTACTGATCCAAACTGTGCCTGGAACATTGGACGGATCGTCTTCAGGGATGTCCAGTGTGCATTCAATTGGACAATGCCACAGCCATGGCCTAACACCAGGGGGGCACAAGAAGTGTCCTGGCTGCTATGGAGGTAGCCAGCATTCTAAGGTGGGCAGAACGTTTCTTTCCAGTCCCCTCTGCTGTACACATTCCCGGAGTGAAAACTGGCAGGTGGATTACTTCAGTCGGCAGATGTTGGACCAAGGGGAGTGGTTTCATCAGTTGTATCTCCGGTGGGGCATCCCCGAGGTTGATCTATTGGTGTCTCCGCTTAACAGAAAGGTGCAAAGGTTTGTGGCTCGGTCACGGTATCTTCTGGCGGACGCCACAGACAATGCTGGTGGTCCCGTGGGGTCAGTATCGTCTGATTTACGCCTTCCTTCCTCTCAAGCTTCTGCCAAGACTTCTATGCAGGATGGAGGCAGAAGGGATTCTGGTCATCTTAGTGGCCCCGGACTGGCCTCGCCAGGCATGGTACACGAATCTGGTGTGGCTGGTCGCTGACGTTCCTTGGAAGCTTCCTCTCGGGGAGGATCTGCTGTCCCAAGGACCAATCTTTAAAAGTTTATCTGAGTCGGTGATTCCAATGCTGTTAAAAGCTAGAAAATCTACTTCTTGGAAGATCTACCACCGTACATGGAATACATACATTGCATGGTGTGAGTCTCTTGGGGTTCATCCTCGCTCTTTTTCGGTGGCTCAGATCTTGACCTTCCTTCAACAGGAGGGTAGAGCAGAAACTGGCCTTGAATACTATCAAGGGTAAGGTGTCGGCCTTAGTGGTCTTCTTTCAACGGCCCTTGTGCATACCTTTCCCTTGTTCTTCCCTTTTCTTCAGGGAGTTAGGCCCCCTCCAGTGTGGTCTCTGTTGCTGCCTTGGGACCTCAATTTGTTGCTCTCAGTCATCCAGAAGCCTCCTTTTGAGAATCTTCAGGAGATTCCCCTGCTTACGCTGTCCCAAAAGGTGGTCTTTTTTGTGGCTTTCACCTCTCCGTGCAAGATGTTGGAATTGGTGCCTTTATCCTTTCTTTAACCTTACTGGTGGTTAACAGTGATAAGGTGGTTCTTCGCCCCTGCCCATCGTTCCTTCCCCAAGTTGTCTGATTTTCATTTGAATGAAGAAATTGTGTTGCCTTCCTTGTGTCCCAGGCCAACACATCCAAAATAAATTGCTTTGCATGCCTTGGATGTGGACCGGACAATTAGGGCGTACCTGGCAGCTACGGAGTCTTTTAGGAAGTCAGACTCACTATTTGTGCTCACAGATGGGCCTCATAAAGGGTTGTTCGTTTCCTCTGTGACCATTTCCAGATGGATCAGACAGATGGTGATTCAAGCCAATTCCATCAGGGGTCAGGTTCCTTCTTCCCCTGTCAAGGCGAACTCTACTCGGCACTCAGTGCCTCCTGGGCCTCCTGTCATCAGGCATCAGGGACGCAGGTTTGCAAGGCGGCCATCTGGTGGTCAGTGCACACTTTCACAAAGTTCTATAAAGTGGATGTGTTGACATCTGCGAATGCTTCCTTTAGCCGCAAGGTTTTGCAGGCTGCTGTTTAGAGGACCTGGTCCTCTTGAGGGTGCATTGTTGTTTTTCAGGTGAGCTCCAGTTATTTTGGTTGAGCTCCTGTTTATCTGGTTGGCTATAGTTAGCCTTGGGTGTTTCTTTTCACTGTTCTCACCCCTCATGTTTAACACTGCATCGGGACATCTCATGCTTATGAAGATCAGGAGCTGTGTCCATTAATGAACGAAAGAGAAAATGGGATTTTTGACTTACCACAAAATCCATTTCTCTGATGTCTATTGACGGACACAGCACCCACTGCTCTGTAGAGTTGTAATTCTTCTGACACTGCTTGTAACAAAACTGAGTAACTAAAGCAGAGAGAGGGAGTATACCCCCTGGGACTGCCCATAGGCATAGCCAGACTTTTTTTTTCTGCCTAGTGTCCTACTCCTGTAGGGGGCAGTATAACCAATGGTTAAAAAAAAAAAAAAAAAAAAAGATCAGGAGCTGTGTCCCTCAACGATCATCAGAGAAATGGATTTTACGCTAAGTCAAAAATCCAATTTTTCAGGTGCTGCACATCATGTCTCTCTATTTTATATGTGAATAAATAAAGCAAGGCGCTACTCTTATTTGTGCAAAAATGTACTCCATTCTGTGCAAAACAAAAAAAATCTTATGTGTATAGTAATATAAACTCGCTCCATAAAAAAAACTATAAAAATACAATGTGCGATCAATATATAGAATGTTCTCCACAGTTTAAAGCATGCGCAATTGTGCACAAGAAATGTATTTCCAACAAAATGATTATATCACAGTGTCCATATAACTTTCAAAAAGTGTCCATTTTAAACCAAAAATAAAAAAAAAAGGCAAAAATACAAACCCAAAAAAATCTGCTGTGCTTATGTAAATCAATAAAGCAATTAGTCCCATCCACCATGCCCTAC